>NC_135564.1:13799011-14124011 GCF_964340395.1 Glandiceps talaboti | reverse complement strand
GTGTGCAATGTGTAGTACTGACTGGATATTATATTTTGTTGATACAAATCCATGTGTCCTGATGTCCTGTGATGCCATTAATTTGACACTACATCTTACTGCTTTCCCTGGTGCCAACAGTCTATAAGGTACACCGTAACAGGGCGCCCTCACACACCAGTAAAGGCGGAGCAATATGATGTATCTTACAGTCTATGGTGGCAAGTACACTACACTACAATTTACACCGTGTGTCTGGTTGTACCAAATATGACACTTCAACGGAATCCAATTTTATTGAACAAATTTGGTTGTTTATACCAGAAAATGAAATGCAGCAATGTTGGTACAAAATTTGTCGTGACACTCAACATTCATTCTGTGTCAGGATAACTGGCTTCTATTGTACTCATATGGCTTCATCTACAGTGATTGTGTTTACAGCACTGGGTGGTACTTCACACCTGGTAAGACACACAACATTTCAAACAACAAGTTGGCACCCATCAATGCTGTTACACCAGTTGTATCAAATGGAGGCGACACCTGGAAAACACAGATGTAAAAATAAAACAAATTACTGCATTATGCAAAGCGGTATTCACAATGAAATATTTGAACCAATCAAATCACTTTAAGAATATTTCACTCAAAAATAAAAATGTTAATCATCATATTGTGGTCAACCACTTTGTAGCCATTTTCAAAAGAAATATCGTGTGATGGCACCCAGTCTGGTAAAACGAATTCAGGAACTCAAGTTTGTCAAGTTTTCATCTCTAATCAAAATAGCTAAAATGTAATACCATAAACCTAGATATTTTCACTACTAGAAAATTGTGCACTTTTACAGTCTTCAGCTAGTTCTCAAAGACTAATTTTTACTGATTACCAGACATTGACACTGTGCTCATGTACAAAAAGGAATTTTAGTCATTACTTATTTTTACTGATTACCAGACATTGACACTGTGCTCATGTACAAGAAAGCATTTTAGTCACTACTTATTTTTAGTAATTACCAGACTAGTACTTTGTGTTCATGTACAAGAAGGCATTTTAGTCACTATGTATTTTTGCATTTTTGTTTTCCAGCAAAATAAACAACAATAAGTCTTCGGTGAAAATTTCCCGATTACAGTAAACTGATGGCCGTGCATTTTGGCTGAAACTTGGCCACAATGGTTGTTTCTTTGCTGAGATACTGAGTGTTCCCCATGCTGAAATTATGGAAAGCAAATGCCACTTTTGAGAAACATTTCACCTTATGTTACTGGGGTTGCCAACAAAATTATCATTCACGGTATGGATATCTGCACAAGTATAACAGCTTTCCTAACCATGTTAAAGTGACCATATGGATGAGGATTGGGGTATCTATGTTGGATTTTTTAATTTACAAAACAATTTTATAATGGCTTCCTACTTGAAAAATCAAAGTGAAACAACATTGAACAAGGCCGTGTTTGTAACTTGATACAGTGCAAAAAGCTAAAAAATGAGTAAAAAAAGTTTGTTATTGAACAAATGTTTGACAATCTTCTGCAATTTCTTGCATTACAAACAGGGACATATATATTATTTCACATTTATTTTTCACGTAGGAAGCCATGATGGAATAGTTTTATAAATTAAAAATCCAAAATAAATACCCAATTCTCATTCATATGGCCACTTTAAAGAAGCACAAATTGAGTTTATATGTTTTTGGGGTATAAATTTTTTCTGTATATTAAAGTAACTCAAATTATTCTAATTACTGATGTATACTTAATCATCACTTGTAATTGACTGAACTCAAACCTGGTATTAAGATATAACTTAAAAAAAACGATCTGATGACATAATTTACCATACCCGGTACCTATCAAAAAATGTACAGGAACTCCCACTCCCCCTACTATGCAATCAACAGTTCTAACAATGCCAGAACACAAATTTTTACTTTATAGAAGGCGTACATCGACAGTAATATTATACTAGAATGGTTTGAATGAGTTTTGTGTACGTATTTTCACTTCAGTAAAAATGCTTATAAACTCAGCTTGTGCCATTTTTACAAATTCCTACCAAACTTGAGGTTCAAAGTTTGTAAAATTCATGCAAGTTTTAACAGACTGTCTATTAGTTACGTTGTCTGGGTCCCTGAACATCACAAGCTGTAAGAATCATATTTTTGTCTTACCTCAACTAAGTCTCCTCCAATGATGTTCAGACCTTTACAACCTCTCACAATTTCTAGTGACTGGATTGGTGTTAGACCACCTACCTCTGGTGTACCTAGATATGGCAAAAAAAAAGAAATAAAAAAGGGAAAAAAAAGGAATTGTTTCTGGTCAGGACAGTTTGTCTAAAGTGGTGCCGACAACATACTTTTTTTTTATTTTTTACTTTTTTTTTTACTCAACAAACCTGTCACTCAATCTACTATTTATGGCAGTTATACTGTTCTTGTTATTTAGTACTTTAGAGCAAATGTGTATGTGCAGGACATGTACTAGCAGGCAAAAATTAAAAAAATTGTTTGTTTCCAATATTTTTATTTCATTTTATTTTTACTTCGACCCAAGGACAAGATAGTCGTTGATCATAATACTTCCATAACAGTTGATGAGGTGTAAAAGAAGTAAACAAAGACAATTATGTGATTCAGAAGTAGACAAACACAATGCGTAGACTGCTGTTATAGGCTGAAAAGACGTCGTTTCTGGGAATTGATTTTTAAAAAAGTAACCAAAAATACTTTGGCAAGAAAATCTGCAGGGAAATAAAAGTATTCAAATTGTCATAATTTTACCTTTTTGCATGTACAAAAAGTTTTAGGGTCGGCGACTTAAACTAGGGTTGGTCAAGTTATCAGAAATACACAATATTTTTTACTTGGTCTCACTTGCTATTGGCAGAACATTCACTTACTATTTTGTGTAAATATATGATACTAAAATGTTGAGGAAATCCTTATTTTGACTCATATGCTCATAAAACAAAAAGACAATTCTTCATACAACTGCAGATATGCAAAGATATTGTCATTGATTCCTACTAAACTATAACATGTAAATTATTTTCATCCGAGTGAAAAAGGTTCAGGTAACAAATACCGCCCTCTAGTGTCAGTACAAAGTAAATACCATGATATGTGTGTCAGTGTCCTCATTAATGATTGACTCTGGAGTGAACTCAAAGGTCTGATAGAATAAAAAAAAAACTGTCTGACCTTTAAAAAACAACTGTCTGACCTTTGAACTCAGATTGCCACTGCTGACTCTGCTATGTTTGCAATGCAGTTGAAAAAATCTGCCTGATAATGAACGTGTGTTTAACAGAACAGCATGAATTTACACAAAATAGACACAAAATATATTTTTATTTGATAAAATTCGTTGTTTTGGAACCCTTTTTGCCCGAAGATACTTCTATACATTTATAACTCCAAGTGCTCATAAATTCAACCATGTTTGTCAGCATGTGATAAATGTACACTTGAAAATGATAACCATCAGACACATCAAATTACATGAACATCCATTTGTCAAGAATGTCCACTGCTTGTAATTCTCAATTGAATTCATGTAGTGGCATGTAGAAACAGGTCAGAACAAGTACCTGTATTATGACTGAGTATAGAGTTATAACATATATGGTACTTAATAACAATGGTATCATACATCTGCTATCAATTCTTACTGATATTTTCATTGAAATTAAAAAATTTAAGTGACTCTATCTATCTATCTATCTATCTATCTATCTATCTATCTATCTATCTATCTATCTATCTATCTATCTATCTATCTATCTATCTATCTATCTATCTATCTATCTATCTATCTATCCACACATATCTATCTATCTATCTATCTATCTATCTATCTATCCAGCCAGCCATCCATCCATCCACACATATCTATCTATCTATCTCTATATGTCGAATAGATAGATAGATAGATATCAACATATATAGATATAGACAGATAGATAGATAGATAGATAGATAGATAGATAGATAGATAGATAGATAGATAGATAGATAGATAGATAGATAGATAGATAGATAGATAGATAGATAGATAGGTATAAAACTAAAAAATGCAAAAAAAAAATAAATCTGCTATTAAAACACATGTCACATCAAGTCTGTGCATGTATATATCGATCCCCATACATTATGTTCAGACTACAACTGTGAGTTTCGACGTAGGAAAATGTCAGAAAACTGATAAACTGGTTTTGTACATTAAAACATGATCATATTCATAAACAGCTCTCTAATATGTGTTTACTTGTTGTTATTATTTGTGTTTATCTACTCTGTTTACAAATTACTTACTGTACAGATGCTAATACATACATGATTTTACATATCTTTATATAGCTTTGTGCAATGAACTGAGTTACAAACATGTATGTGCTTGGTTGATATTTTACAGGTCTTTTCGAGTAAGAAAATATAGTACAATTTTTTTGGAATTATGAATTCAAAATTCAAAACAAATACTAAATTATCATCCACGTGGCCACTATAATGAGGTATGTGAAAAGTGCACAATCTGGGGCAGGGGTCAGAGTGTCACCAACACATCCCTTTACTATACAATACATCACAGAAATTTATTACTGGTAGAGTGTAATTAATAGTACCAGTACAAAGAGAAAGAGTACATCACATCACTCAGCATTCTTGCTATTAATAGCAAATGAATGGATACTATTTTGGTATTTTATGGTATGGTGATATGTATGACTATACACACTACTATCATTAGGCCAAGATACTGTCCTTTGTTTTCTATTCTATACAGTGTGCCCGCTCACCAAATTTGACATGCCACTACATTGTGCCCTACCAGCAAATTTGACGCGCCAAACACACAACATTTTGCTTTTGACCAGCCCAAATTCAGTGTTCTTCTATCCATTACTATGTGGTGCACAGTACTAGAGATATCCCATGATTCATTCTGGTTTGTATCATCGGAGGTTCTTCAGCAAAGCCAGGTATATCTCCCATGTGTACAGAAAACTGTAGACTATTTGTGTAAAGTATGAAATCGTACTTTTAAGCATACTATTCTTCTCATATCCCATTTTAAATGATTTTGAAAATCATGCATTACTGAGAGAGGAGATAGGAATTTTGTAAAAAGTTCAAACAATTGTGTAACAAATCACTAAGAATAAAAGTAAGACAAGGAGACACGAAGCACCTGTTAGCCAAATACAAAAGATATTGATTTTTGTCAATGGAAATGACAAAGGAAATTTACATGTTAACTTTTTATAGAGAAGGGCTACCTCAGTTTGTCATTTACTTGCCTCCCAAAATCATTGCATTTGTAGTACCTGCGAACTGGGACTGCTATAGCCTTTTAATGATGATTTTGCAACTTTAGGCCTAATATCTAACCGTACTTATCATAGATAAAACTAAATAAGTTTTTAGATGGTTTACATTATTGTTAATATGTAGAGCAGAAAAAGTTATTAGAAACACAACCTTCAACAGTACAAATCAAGGGGAGTTGTGGGTAAATTACAGTACTGTGTGGTGGCCAAGAAAACAAACTTTTTTATAATTTTCACCTTTAACAAATTTTGTCTTTTTATTTGATGGCACATCGATTCTATAGAAGTTGTGTTCTTGTGGGTTATATAATTTATGAATCTTACTATGACATGGGTGGGGGAATTGAAATGGCAAATACTGAACAAATAGTTCTTGCACACTGAGATGATACACATCTAGGTTGACACTAGGGAGTACAATCATTGTCTGTAAATTCTTGCTGAACGGTCAACAAGCCATCACAGCCATCTCAGAATTTGATTTTGATTTATGTCACGGCCATGTTAGATTAAAAGGTTGTGTCAACACAAGAGATGACAAAAAGATACCGCAACAAACGAATTGAGAATCCACCCTGATGAGATATGTCTGGTCAGTCATTTTGTGTATGCCATTTTTTATTTATTTAATAGTTACTTATTTTTTTTTGATGCGTTAAATCAATGCCACTGAAAGAGCAAATATTTTAATCAAGTTATTTCATATACATGTAATATGAAACTGACCTGTGCCAGGAGCATACGCTGGATCAAGGGCATCGATATCAAAGCTGATATACACTGGCCCATCTCCCATTTGTTGGCGTACTTTCTCCATCAATGGTGTCATAGATTTATGCCAGCACTCTTCTCCTCGCACCACTTCAAAACCCTAGCAAAACGAAAGAATGATATTTGAGTCATTTTTAAAACACAAAATGTAGTAAATTTTGGTATTTATGTATAATTTGTGTTTAATTTTGCAATTAGCTTCAGTCTGCTGTTAAATCTCACAGCTCTGTTTTGATTGGTCAATGCTGTCAAATCTCATAGCTCTGTTCTGATTGGTCAATGCTGTCAAATCTCAAAGCTATCTTTTAATTGGTCAATGCTGTCAAATCTCATAGCTCTTTTCTGGTTGGTCAATGCTGTCAAATATCATAACTCTGTTCTGATTGGTCAATACTGTCAAATCTTAGCTCTGTTCTGATTGGTTTTCTGATACCACCATTGTGTCTAGTATGTCTACAGGACCAATTTAAAGTTACCACTCACTGGCTTCATTTGATAGCAAAATGAAACTGCATATTCTACACTGAGATCCCAATTTCTTGCTATATTTTGTCTAAATGAAATAAACCATTACACATACTACAACTAGATGCATACACATAGGCGCCAATGTTTTGATGTCTGCATTTGATGTCTGTACACTGGCACATTAGTTCATTTCATTTAGACAAAATCTTACACAAAACTATCTACAGACTGCAAAATCCTGGAAAAAGCTGTTTGTAATCTATGTTTTTACAACCCCTTGCAAACAGATTTCTAGAAATGTAGCTGATCAGAACATCGTTTTTATCAGCGGCGGACAGTACCTATAGTCTGTAAGGTAAACCGGGATGGGGCACCCTCGCACATCGGCCAACTAATCCTGTGAGAGGAGGCCGGTGTGGGTGAAACGTCATGACGTATCTTACAGTCGACATCACCTACAAAGCCAGTTTTAATAGTCCACCACTGATAAACCCATGTTCTGATCAGCAGCATTTCTATACAACTGTTTACAAGGGTTAGAATACAAGTACTTTACCTGATCTTTTTGCCATTTATGACCGGCTGAATCGTAAAGACTTCCACGTAATCCAATTTGTATGACTCGTTTACAGTCCAGTAAACCCTCCTCTACACATCGACGGAATGGCGTACCGTGAGCTATCTTCTCATCCATCATAGTATCTGCCACATCGGAGTGGGCATCTACATGTATAAGACCTACTGGACCATGTTTCTCCTACAACAAAACGATGTTTATATAAAACTTATCAATCAATTAATTAATTAATAATCAATCAATCAATCAATCATTATATCTATCTATCAATTAATCAATCACTAAATCACTTGAGATAATCAATCAATCAATCAATCAATCAATCACTTTATCAGTCAAGCTATAAATCAATCAATGTCATTGGTTTGTACTTTTACCTCTTAGTATTTTTAAAGTATATATTTGTATATTTTTATCTTGACACAATAATCAAGCTATCAATAATCAATCCATCCATCCATCCATCCATCCATCTATCCATCCATCCATCCATCCATCCATCCATCCATCCATCAATCAATCAATCAATCAATCAATCACTCACTCACTCAATCAATCAATCAATCAATCAATCACTCAATCAATCAATCAATCAATCAGCAGCAAGTGGAAAGCACCTGAAACCTGTACACACTAATGAAACCTGTACACACTAGAGGAGAGTAGTTTTATCTTTCTGAATTATCTGAATTCATCAAGAGTGGAGGATGATGTAATTCAACAGGTAGACTGTTCCTTAATACCATATGATATTGTATTGGTATTGGCCTTTCTTAACTGTATTACTGTTATCTATACTAGGCTGTGTACTTGGTGAATAGTTAGAATGTCACATTATGTTAACATAAAATCTTCTATCAGTTGTTGATGGGGTAACATTTTGGTTGCATTAGAATCTAAATAAATTCTGTTCAAGTCATGGCAGGAGTTTTAGTTATACCTTAACAGGTTCTAGAGTGAATGTTGAGTGTTTTTTTTGTTTTTTTTTGTGATTGTAGGGAATCTTTGTGTAAATGTCTAAAATGTTCTTTTTTATTGTAACTAGGGAGTCTTTGTGATTTGAATGTTCTTTTTATTGTAACTAGGGAGCCTTTGTGATTTGAATGTTCTTTTTATTGTAACTAGGGAGTCTTTGTGATTTGAATGTTCTTTTTATTGTAACTAGGGAGCCTTTGTGATTTGAATGTTCTTTTTGATTGTAACTAGGGAGTCTTTGTGATTTGAATGTTCTTTTTATTGTAACTAGGGAGTCTTTATGATTTGAATATTCTTTTTATTGTATCAATGGAGTCTTTGTGTAGACTTTCTTTGAAGTTTGATGCTTTGCTTTTGTTTAGTATGTAGGTGTACCAGCATACAAGCTCAAAAGGCCATGTTTTAATTCATTGAAATCCTTTGATAATTGAAAGCCAGACAACCTTTTGATGTATGAGAGAGTGAAATTGGTTGAGTATCTGAAGACACTGGACCGAACCTTTTACGTGACAGCACTTTCACACTGACGAAAGTCTGTAACGACCACATTTTCAACTTGATTCCCAGTACAGTATTCTAACAACCTTAACATGTCACTGTCTCCTTCATTTTGTCTTAGTTTAAAATGAATTACTGTAAATGTTTTATTTTGGCACGTGAAAAATTTAGTACAATTTAGGATGCGTTGTGTGCACTTTAAGTTGGCGGACAGTGCAAAGGGAAAGTAGTCACTACTTGTAAATAACTCGTCTAGTCGACTCACTGTATTCAGTTCAGCTGTAGCTGACATCTTTCACAACATCTGAATATAGAAATATGACAACTTGTAAAGTATGTTAGCGGAACTTATTTCCATGGAGAAAGCATTTGTACATTTTCAGCTAAAATGAATCAAGCACCAAAAAAAATGGCTACAGTATTTTATATACATATACACAGGTGTTCTTCAGTTTTAGCTTGCCACAAAAGTAACTACCCGTACGTACTTGATGCAAGTCTTGGCATATTTCTGAACATACACGTCTTATTACATACATACATACCATAGATTACTGGTACTGGTGTGTTATGCATACTAGTGGTATTTTCACTACACTGAAATATTGAAAACATTATTGCATACCTGCATGCAAATGATGTGCAAATGAGGACGCGACTGTTCACTACATGTGAAATTATGTGTGATCACACTGTATGATTTTTATGGAAATTTGCCATTTCTGATAAACATATGTAATTATAACAGAACTCCATGCCTTGTGAGTTCCAGTGTGGATACTCAGGAGTATTTGCACTCTTGCTTGCAGTGTTTTCTGCTGCACTTTCACTCACTTAACGCCCATCAAAGTACGGGCACAAGTACCCCCGAGTACGCCACACTTGTACTCGCGCGTCATGGGGTTCTGTCCTATTATATCAACTTACAGCAATGGCTTGAAGGACTGGATATGATAGTGTATGGTCACCACCCAGGGTTAATGGCTTACAGTTGTATGGCATTATTTTGCTTTTATAGAATTCACGGATATCATCACAAGCTCTCTTCAGACTATATAAATTGATGTGAACATCACCAATGTCAGCTACTTGTAGTGACTCAAATGGTGCAGCACCTGAATGAATGAATAAATGGGAACAGTAGCTATAGTCAATATGCCAATGGCACTGTAGTATAACTGATATAGTGTACCAATCAAATTATATAAATTGATGTGAACATCACCAATGTCAGCTACTTGTAGAAAATTACTCAAATTGTGCAGCACCTGAATGAAAGGAACAGTATACAGTGGAAAGTTGTTGACTGCCACTCAATGAATCAAATTTTTTATTAAGAAACGTCTACAGCACAAACTCAGTTTTATGACTTTGATAAAATGTTGGATACGAGCTGACTGACCTGTTCCACCATTGCACGCCCGAATCATAACACTTTCTGTTCGTATCTGTCTTGGACCTAGCCTTGTACCACTTCGGTTAGAAACACCGATGTCTAACGGAATTCCAACAAAACAAACGTCAAGTCCTGTTGGGAACACAGAAAGGGATATCTGTATAAATTCCAAAAGCTACAACCTTATTGACCTGTGAAGTTAGTATCTGTTATGTAGTAAATGGTGTAATCTTTATTTATTTTCTGAACAAAACAGGTGTAGAATGATAATTTCTAAAATTCTGAAATTTTGTTCTGTGACTGTGCTTTTTATTTTTAATATCAATCAATCAATCAATCAATCAATCAATCAATCAATCAATCAATCAGTCAATCAATCAATCAATCAGTGAATTTATAAAGCGCCAGTTTCCACTGTGATATAGAGTTCAGAGGCAAATTGTACAGTTAGAATGAGAAAAGATATGTCTGTGAGTTCCTTTTGAAGGCGTTTAGCTGGTTTTTTGTTTGTTTTAATATAGGTTTTCCAATGGCAGTGCATTCCATAGATGGGATACAGCATGTGAGAATGTATACCCGCCATACGACAACACTTTGTACTTGGGTTTGTGGAATAAACATTTGGCAGATGATCGGAGTGTCTAGCATTATCACATTACATTTCTTTCTCTTTTTTTCAAATCTTACAAGGTTCTTTGTGTGTCTGTGTATTAAACTTACTTGAGACTTTCTCATAGCTTGACTACTTTTGCTAAATTGCCTGTTGATATCAATTTGACTATTACCGGGTAATTCCTATGTTTTGTAAGTGCAATCTCCTTGTACCATTATGCCCCAAACTTGATGGTTACGAATTTCACAAATGGTGCATGAAAGCCCACCTAAGGTCACTGGTATAATATTAATAAAGTGGCTAGTTTTGCAGTGTGGAAAATATTATTATGTAACCATTGAGGGCATACTGTACTAAGAGATTGGATTTACAAATAAAGCGACTGATGGCCAAACTGATATATTAGCCAGGGTGTAAGTGTAAAGGAGTATAAACTGACACTGGTAGAAAATGTACATAATTTGCCATTGAAAAGTTTGTAGTTGCACAAAGTATCACCACAGCAATAAATAATCCCATAATCCTTTGCATCTGGGCATGCTCAGTTGGGATAACACACTTTTTGCATGTATACGAATAAATTAGCAGCTCTACATGTTGGCATGTCATTAAATATCAGTCTAGACACGTCTCTGTATTTTTATAACCCTTCTTTACAAAACATTTGAAAGGGAATATATTCATGATTGTGGAAGTTCATCACTGGGGTCTCCATGGCTGAGTGGTTAAAACCACTTGCCTCTTTAATGTGGTCTTTACTGTGGTCAGGGTTCAAATCCAGGTCACATGGTGACATTTACCGTACTATAAATAAAAAGACTCTTTGTTCCGTTTGACTCTATACCGAACAATGTAGGTTTCCCTGGTGGTTTCATCCTGCTTTAACACTGAACCCATGAGAGTTGGGCCTCACTAGACTTCTTGGGAGACAAGTTTACGAAAATTAAAGAACTATCCAGTATAAATTAAGATAATTATAATTATTACAGTGATTATTATTAATTTTTTTTTTTAAAAAGCCTACCTATTAATTAAAAGAAAGCCTTCTTTGGGGTTTTTTTGTGAGTAAGAAAGTAAAAAAAAAAATTTAAAAAAAGAATAAATAAAAAAAAAAAAAAAAAAAATTAATGCTATGGAAAACGCTTTATAGTAGGACGTACTTACACTTACACCACTCATTACTTTATAGATCCATTTTGTGATATATAGGCACATTCTATACTTGCGATGCAGTGCAATACTGAAACCAGCAAGAAAATGTACATTTTACACAATAAGGGAAGATCACACAATGTCGTACACGGTCTGCAACTAAATGCTTTTACATCATTTCGACCCCCTCTCCCTCCCCTAAACGAACGTTCACAAGTGTGACATCAGAATGTTTATAATATGATGTAAACCATGATGAAAATTATAGTGGTCACACCATTACGATCGATGCAATGTAAAAAAACATGGACAATGTCTAATTATTGGTATTTTAGCACTCTTAAGTGAATATAATGTGGTTGTCTAATCAAAAAATGCTATTCCAGTGAAAACTAGTACAATTTCAAAATAGTGACCGACACAGACTGTGACAGATTCAAAACCTAGCTTTCGCTCAAGATTTATTTAAATTAAACTTGCAACAACACTACCTACAAATAATATTGACCCACTAATTAACAGATACAATGTCATTTGTTGTAAGTAACTGACCAATTTTTAGTGAATATATCTTTGGTTACTATGATGTAAAAAAAAAAATGTCTCAGTTGCTAAGTGCAGGTTTTTACTGATAACATAAAATTAAAAATAGGATCAATGATGTGCTTTGAACGATATGTTACTATGACAACTGACCTTCGACATCTGCCTGAATGGGTAGTCTGCACATGGATGCAATGCCACCAGCCCTTGCCAGCTCGTTACCTGAGATGGGTTGATTCAACTTCCTACATGCTGTCGGTGTGGTTGTAAGGGTCCTCGTTAACTCACGACACTTGACACTTGCATCACGTCTCAGACAAAGTAACAATGAATGTCGAAGTGCCATAATTTTATCTCTCTGTCTACCTACGTTGTTAAGTTCTGTAAGTTCTGCATTTGAAAAGAAAATAATGGATTTGCTCCTGTGAAATCAAGGTTTATACCTATACACTTTGCATTATTTTTAAGGACAACTTGTTTGTAGAACATCCTTTGGACCAAAGTTGGCTGATGCATGCCGATCGCCAAGCTGGGCTGAGGCAGGGCTGAATTTCATGAAATTGCTAAAAAAAAAATACCTAGCAGTGGTCCAGCATTACTTCATGGGCGTTAGTGTGTATGCATATATATTAGGTTAACAATGAATATTCAGGACATTAAAATATAGTTACTTTGGAAAGGTAATTAAGTTAGAAGCCTTTGGAAAGGTAAATAAGAAGCCTTTGGAAAGGTAAGTTAGAAGCCTTTGGAAAGGTAAGTTAGAAGCCTTTGGAAAGGTAAGTTAGAAGCCTTTGGAAAGGTAAGTTAGAAGCCTTTGGAAAGGTAAATTAGAAGCCTTTGGAAAGGTAAGTTAGAAGCCTTTGGAAAGGTAAATTAGAAGCCTTTGGAAAGGTAAGTTAGAAGCCTTTGGAAAGGTAAATTAGAAGCCTTTGGAAAGGTAAGTTAGAAGCCTTTGGAAAGGTAAGTTAGAAGCCTTTGGAAAGGTAAATAAGAAACCTTTGGAAAGGTAAGTTAGAAGCCTTTGGAAAGGTAAGTTAGAAGCCTTTGGAAAGGCAAGTTAGAAGCCTTTGGAAAGGTAAGTTAGAAGCCTTTGGAAAGGCAAGTTAGAAGCCTATGTGACATTTTGTCTGTCTACTATATGAACCTTGATCACACAATGACATAACTATTCAGTGCTGATGTCTCTCATAATATGTCCATAAATATTGATGGTATCCTTGACCCCTATCTCAGACCACTATAGGAAGTCTGAGCCCCTAGTCATGATGGGTCTGTCTGAGAAAAGAGGCATGGAAGGAAGCCTGCCGAGCTATATGTGCTGTTCCCTGAAAATCACTTCTTGCTAAATAATACATTAAAGCATATTTTATAATGTATTATATTGAATATAATGAATATTCAAGTGAAAATAAGTTAAACAATATTAAATAAAACCCTGTATAATGTTAATATTGATGCATGTCTTCTATGGCATTAGGATTGTCTTCTGGCATTGTTAGAATAGTTGAATGCATAGTACAGAAAAGAATGTGAAACAACATACCTAGTAAATCAAGTCAATGCTTGTAGTTTTACACAACACGTTAGAAAGTGTCTGAAAATTTTGTTATTGTACATACAATAACAAACATTTTACACATATTTTGGTTTTTGGCAATTTATTGAGTAACAAACAAGGACTTGGTTTCTGTTTTCATTTTTTTTTTCAAGTAGGAAAACATAGTCGAGTTGTTTTCTAAATAAAAAATCCAAAACAAAAACCCATTTGTCATCACTAGGACAACTTTTAAGTGATGTGGTTACATAATCTATCTATTTATCATTCAACAGAATCGATCGTCGTACATACGGATAGTGCTTGAGCTTGAGACGAGTTGGACTTGATTTTGCTGCAATGTTGTAGCGTCTAATAGTTTGATTTTGAAGTTTTTTCTTCTGTCTTTGAGCTTTTCTCGTTCTGTCTTTTAACCGAAGTTTGTCACAGTTTTTCGGTTATAAAAGGTGATTCAAAATGCTCACATTCACTATTGCTATTTTGCTACACGACATGTTTGTGAAATGTATTCTGGTTTTAAAACTTTAAAAAAGTGTCTGCAAACACCTTAAAATGACCTTTTTTCAGTCAGTTCCCTTCGGATTTACTTCGAGAGTTTTCGGGTATTTCTGGTCCCACCTAGATCACGGGATTTTGTGACCTCATAAGGGGACATTGTAAGGGGAGAACAATTTGATTTCGGGGGGGGGGGGGGGGGGGTATGGAGGAAGTAGGTATGGGAGCAAATTTTTTTTTCCAGTCAGAGTGACAGCAATTTTTTTTTCTGTCAGTCCTGCATCAATTTTTTTTTCAAATGGAGTAGCAGTGCAAATTTTTTTTTTAATTAGTCATTAAGTTTGTAATGCGTTGTTCATACCTGTACCACGTCACAATGGTTCACAACTGTACCTCTAAATAACTTGTTCTGTGCAAGTAGAAGAATTAGCAGTTGGTATGAAAGACATCCGTCCACCAACCATACTTCTGCTACTTAAATTTGTATGTACAAAAGATGACTGGTAAAATATCCCTGAGGAGCTGACTGATCTGGGGAGTGCTGTACTCCTGACCCCTGTGAATTGTTTTCCTTTAAGCCATCATAGTAGTACCAGGAACCAGAAGAAAATATCTTGCATGTGTAATGTGACCCATTCCAATATGTTGCAGCATGTATGTTTTCTTGGGTCAGAAAAGGAAAGGAAAACTTGTGTGCACTTGGGTTTAAAGCAGAGCTATATAGTGCATGCTTTAATGATACCGTAAGTGCAGGAAAAAAACAGGAATTTATACTTGTATTAAAAACATGTGCGCGCCGCTAAAGAATACATGAGAATAGAGTTTCCAAATTTGCTCATTTCTGGTGCATTGTGACAAATTTTTTTTTCACTTCTGTCTTTTAGACAATTTTTTTTTCTCAAGCCATTACAGGATCAAAATTTTTTTTTCTGGTTCACCTGGAAACAAATTTTTTTTTCTCAAAATCCTCCATAACCCCCCCCCCCCAGAAATCAAATGGTTCTCCCCTAATAGCACTCAGGCTATGACGAGTGTAGTCAACAGGTGAATAAAACTCAACACCGTTGTGAAAAAATACATTGCTGGTGGTTGTAATAGAAATCAGTAAACAAAAACTACAGTCTACATGTCTTATTAACCAACATTTACCGATATTTACTCACACCTTCATTGCAGCTAGGCTAGATTTAGCTGCAATAATTGTAGTCCTGCTTCCATGACGGTGCACGAGTCTGTATTACTGACTTGACTCCGTAAGGGAAGGGGGAGGGACAATTGTCAGAATCGAGTCCCGAATTCCTCCGTATGCAAGCAGGACTACAATAATTGTAGCGTCTTGTTGCGGTTTTGTGGGTTTTTTCGTCTGTTTTGGTGACTTTTTAAGTTTTTGTGTTTAACCCGCACCTAGGTGCGGGTTAAACACAAAAACACAAAAACTTAAAAAGTCACCAAAACAGACGAAAAAACCACAAAACCGCAACAAGACGCTACAATTATTGCAGCTAGGCTAGATTCTGACATTATAGTGTCCCACATGACAATTGACATGTCGAGAATCGAGTGCCAGCGGTGTTTATTCAGTCACGTACGGAGCTGGCAGGCGGTTAGTCCTGCTTACATGACGGTGCACGAGTCTATATTACTGACTTGACTCTAAGGGACAATAGTCAGAATAGAGTCCCGGATTACTCCGCATGCAAGCAGGACTAGCAGGCGGTAACCCACAGGCATTTGTTTCCCGAGTTATGGCTCAGAATATTTCTATCAGAATACAATAAAATGACGATAATATCGTTAATATTGACGTATTAAACCAACACTGTATGAAAGGGGTAAAATTACACATGTTTCTGTGATCGCGCAGTTTCACTAAATGTCTTCCTTCGCATTTAGTGAAACTGCGCGATCACAGAAACATGTGTAATTTTACCCCTTTCATACAGTGTTGGTTTAATACGTCAATATTAACGATATTATCGTCATTTTATTGTATTCTGATAGAAATATTCTGAGCCATAACTCGGGAAACAAATGCCTGTGCGGTAACCCCTTGCTTTCAAGAATATTTTAGATTCTATCCCCGGCCCCGGGGTTCTATCCCGGGGGTGACCTCGCCGAATCACAGAACTAGCAATGTGACCAGACTAGAAATAGTAGAATATGTGAAGATTTCGATCAATTTTTAAAAGAAATTTTACGTTACCTCCTGCGGTACCTTGAAACCTTGTACACGCATGTATGAACTCCAGGGGGACAGTCTATGACACAACAGTTATTCCAGGGTTATTCACTGCAAGGTGACGTCATGGTCGATACGATGTCTGTGAATTACGTCAGGTTCTAAAATGTAGAGGGCGCAATGCTCATAACCCGTGGGTTGTGCTTCCATGATCAAACAACACTGATGTTTGAATTGGCCATTTGTGTTTGTAATCGATTAATTAGTTATCCTCAATGTAAAAACACCTCATGGTGTGTGTGAATGAATGAATGAATGAATGAATGAATGAATGAAATTGTGGAAGTTTTATGGTATTGGCTACATCTGAATGTATTGATTTATTTAGATAAGATAATCTCTTATTTTGATAAGAGGAGAAGAATGGACAAGATGTCCTTATTTCGTCAATAAAGAGTTAATTATATACAGTTGAAAGAGAAAACTAGCCAGGGAATGTTTTAATATATCACCACCACAAAAATCAATTAGTCAAATGATCAATATCACACAAAATAATCATTCAACCAACCAACCAACCAACCAACCAACCAACCAATCAACCAATCAATCAATCAATTACATGCTCGCTGCCCCCTGTGTGCATCACCACAAAATCAGTCAGTCAATTGATCGATATCACACAAAAAAAGTAAGTTTTATTTCACCATAAAAATAATCATTCAATCGACCAATCAATCATCAATCAATTACATGGTCGCTGCCCCTGTGAGCGAGGTGACAACGCGAGCTGGTGCAACAGCGCCAACCCGCGACGTGGACATTCTCGCAAATAGAGCCCATGTTGAAAGGATGGCGGGTTCGAGCACAAGTCGCGTAAGTCCTGCAAGTGTAAAAATCTGTCACCAGTCCTCATTGATCGACAAGCTCAGACACCAAAGAGATGATGAGATATTCTGTGATATGACGTTACGTGTGGAAGAACGAGAATTCAAGGTCCACCGTAATGTGTTGGCAGCATGTAGTCCATACTTCGAGTCCATGCTACGGAGTGGAATGAAAGAAGCTGCAAGTAGAAGTGTAGAACTGCAGTGTACGTCCGCTGATGGTATGGAAGGAATTCTTGATTTTATCTACTCTGGTACGATCAACTTGAACTTGGACAATGTATTTGACATTTTGAGAGGCGCAGATCACTTTATGATGACGCATCTGCAAGAGTACTGTGAAAGTTATCTCCAAGGAGAGTTAAATTCAACCAACTGTCTCCAAATGAAGAAGATGGCCGAGCAGTTGAGAATGGAGAGTTTGTCAGCAGAGACGCAGAAAGTGTTGGAATATCACTTCAGCGAAATCATGCGAAAAAATGAAGATGATATGCTGCGCCTGTCAGCTGATGAACTCTGTTCGATAATATCAAATGAGGGCATACAAATACGAGAAGAAGACTTATTTGAATTTCTAGTGAAATGGGTAAATGTTGAGAGGAGAAAACGTAAATCCAAATTTCCTGAGTTGATGAGCCACATCCGACTTGGACACGTGGACAAAAAATTCCTACTTGACCGGGTAGAAATGGAGCCATTAGTGAAGGCAAGTCCCGAGTGTAAAATGTATGTCATGGAAGCAACACGGTTCCATCTCGCAAACGTTGATGACAACAGTGACAATATCCGACTGCAGCCCAGATGTGAAATACTGATTGATGTCATTCTTGTGTGCTGTGGTATAACATTTGAGAGAACTGATAGAACATCAGAAGTCCAGAGAGCAATGCCAAATATGCTTGGATACATTTTGAGTAAAGACCAATGGGTGACATTGCCTTCAGCTGACACCGTCCTTCCAGTCACAAGCCCACCTTTATCAGTAGCTCTGAACAATAACTTAGTACTTATATCAAATACAACAACTGCAGTGTATAACCCATTGCAGAATAAATGGGATTATACGATATATCCACCGAGTTTACTCGCTCATACTTTTGGTGCAGCCGTAGTATGCAATAACAAAATATATGTTATTGGTGGAGAGAGTAACCCCAAATCCATTGAGATGCTTAATCCTCGCACAAACCGTTGGATTAAAAAGAGATCATCTCCAGTGGCATATGTTACTCCCGATGTCGTAGTTGTGAATGATAGATACATATATCTATACGTACGTCACCATCCAGGCGTCATCAATTGCTATGATACTCATAAAGACAAATGGTCGAGTGAAGATTTGAATATTGAAATGGATGACCTGAAAAGAACCCAGACCGTTTTTCCTAGTATCGGAAGGAGAGCACCAGATGGTTATGAGATCAATGACTTCGGTAGCTTCAAGATGGCGTATTCGGCTGAAAGCCAAGAATTTACTCTGAGTCCAGCTGATAACCCACCTCTGGAAAATAAAGATTTCCAGGCTAAAAGTGCAATCATAGATGCAGCTGTGTGTGTAGTCAATAATGATGGAGATGTCTTTATCAGTGGTGGAGGAACCGTGCACGATAATCTTCTCAGGGAGTATAGAAGATTGAGTACAAATGCAACATATTTATTCCAGTCTGCCACAAACTCGTGGAAGAAACTTGCCTCGGCTCCCATTAAAGTGTGTAGAGCAGCTTGTGGCTTGGTTCAGATTCCAGTTAAATACTTGTGGGATTTGGCATGAAAACTTCCCCAGGACAAGTACTGCACCCGTACAAAACATCATGGCAAGAGTTGAAAAAAACAGTGGACTAACTGTATAGTTATACTCAAGTTTAGCAAGTTAGGGGACTTAGTGTTGGGATATGAATAGGTTTAGACTCCCTAGCATATACCTGATTTGTATTCAATTCAATGCATTGACATTGGGTAGACTTGATTGACTCCCTGTTTATCATGGTGTACACCATTCAGGTTTTTTTTACACTTGTTTGATACACAGTGGTGCGTGTGTATTCTGTTGCAGATACCCGAATAGATACTAGTATCTGAAGAGGACACTGAAATTTAGAGGGTTTTGTACTCTTGTTACCTTGTTGAGAGATAAATAGTGCATATATCATCGTTAATCACTATGTTATTGACTATTACTACACTTTTAAAGATATATTGCATGCAGAGTCAATTTCACAACACCATGCAGCTTTTCTGTTTGATACAACCACGCAGAAACCAACAAGAAACTGGACATGCTACACTTTAAGATAGCAAGATTGAATGAGTACAGTTTCTTGCTACATGTCGTCTACACATGTCACCATACAGACATCAAATAAACACCGCAAAGGACATTTTACCTGCCCTTCATCACGTGTTTGATACTACAAAAAACATTGGTGCTAAAATGTCTGCATGGAGTTGCAATACATTTCAATGGTTTATTTCGTTTAGACTAAAAGTAGCACAAAAAGGTGATCTTGCAAATGAAGTGTTGGTTTTTGGTTTTTGCGTGGTTGTATCAAACAGGAAAGCTGAAGGGTATTGTGAAATTGACTGTAATAACTTAGTTACTTATTCTTTTGCACCTGTTTGTTAAAGGTTAGTAATAACTAAAGTCTTGCGACATTCTTAAAAAGTGGCACAAGCTGAGTTTTAAGTGAGATGAAAATATACTTACTGGAAATTTTAAGTAAACTGTTCTATTCTAATGTTAAGGGGAATGCCACTCATGTCAACTTTGGGTTCAGGAGTCATGATTTCACACATCATGTAAATTTCACACAAATGCATATATGTATTAGATGAAAATAAATTATTCATGACTTTATAAGGAGTCATGAATATTTATTGTTCATCTAATACAGATGCCTGCTGCAATCACACGGCAACACTGGACAACACTGTTATGTTAGTTGATCTAAAGCAAGATTCAATTTGGCATTTCTTGGTAATCACATGAAATTTATATGATGTGGCATTATGAAATGACTCTCCAAAACCGAAAGTTTGTGAAATCACTAATTCTTAGTATGGCATTCCCTTTTAAAGTGACTTTTATGCAACTTTTTATGCTATTTTGAAATATGTAATAATCTATTGCAAAGTTTGAAATGTCTGCAATGATTCAAAATATGGGAAATTAGTTTTCAAAAGTATGAAATTCCATTTTGTATTGCATGTAACATTATCACATTAGAAAGGAAACTTTTAGCATAAGTATTTCATGCAGTTTACTGCCATTGCATGAGATTTTCCATATCGTATGTTCACATTCAATGTTGGCATTCTTTTAATTGTAAAACTCGTAAGTAGTTGTTGAAATCATTTATTTACAAACAGTTCTACAACCCAGTTGTACTCTTGCAGACTGTCATGTTCTAGTTGATATTAAATTAAATTTTGTTTTCAAAATTGAACTGAAGAACATGTGGTAATAACCATTTTTTGTAGAAAACTAGTGCTACAGGCATGGTTGCTCTCCCCCCCCCCCTCTCTCTCTCTCTCTCTCTCTCTCTCTCTCTCTCTCTCTCTCTCTCTCTCTCTCTCTCTCTCTCTCTCTCTCTCTCTCTCTCTGTCAGTGCATATGTCTCTCCATCTTTGCGTGTGTCTCTGTGTGTTTAATTTTTATATTGCAGTTTATATTACAATGAACCATAATCTTTCACATACATTCATGGATACAATCCTTCACAAAAACATTGCATGGCTGTTTCAAAGTTACAAAATATTCAGAACATAGAATTGCAATTTTTTTTTTAATTTATCACTTGAAAGTCTCCAAATACAAACTGTAAGTCTAATATGTTTTCACAGTCTAGTTCCTATACAGTATCACTACGACTCACACTCTAATCAAGGCCTTGATGAACGGTGTTAGTTATAGTTCAGCCCATAGTGAGCAAAGCACAACAGCGCATGTCACTAGTAATAACGGACTGTCATCATTGCTCATTAAATATTCATTTGGTACTGCTGTTTTGACGATGTCCAATGTCCAACCAGGACTCCAACTAATTCACATGGGGACACAACAGCATAATCATGTTTATATGAACGCTGTAGGAGAGAGCACAAGAATGTTTTCTGATTGAGGAACTTTGACCAGACTTTGGTTAGGGTTAGAACCTACAGTTGGTATCCAAACTAGTTTTCACATAACATATACAGTTGAAAGAAAAGAGAGAGTTGTTGCTACTTTAGATTTATGACTATTTCTACAGTTTTGACATGAGCCTTGGTTCATTTTCACAACAGATAATGAAAATGATCTTAAAAAATGAAATGAGAAAGACATATTTTGAAATACTTACTTACACTTGGACCCACTATCAGAGATGAACTTTGAGAGTACAGAAAAAAACATACAATCGGAAAACAGTGTAAAATTAATAAAATTCAACTTCTACTCATGATCTCTGAGTTTAAAAATATCGCCAGTATTTCTGAGTAAGAGAGTAATTGAGTCTGTACCCATATATGAAAAACCCACTCGTTCATACTCACATAAATTGCCATAGAGGGCGCATGTAAGTAGTAAAGGTAATCACATGCTAAACAGCTGATCGTGTTGAAGTGCAATGATGTCGTCGGTGGATGTGATGTTTTGATCCAGAGTGGGGGTGTATCCTGTAGCTAGTCAATTCCTGGTCTTGCAACAAATCAAACTGTAAGTATATTGTATGGTCACTTTTCTATTTGAATCAAGAAGTGCAAGCTGGGATATGCACAGCCTTTGGAATAATGGATTGCTAAGTTTAGACCAGAGTTACGTACCCCAGCACAAACTTCCTGGTCAGATAGCATGCAGTGAAAGTGTAGATAAAAAGTTCAATATATTATTAAAAACATGGAATCTCATAGTCGTCATGCATATTGATCAACTCTCCCTTTAACGTCTATACTATAGTTTATACGGCCCCCCCCACCCCTCCGGGGGACCACCACCTAGCCTACCTGTACTCTAGACTACTATGGCATATGGCGTAAAATGAGTTTATACATTTTTATACATATAAAAATGTTAAAGGAAATCCCCTACTATACAATTAAGCGTTCTAACAGTGCCAGAAGACAGTTGTAATATGGGAGACATGTCATCAACATTAACATTATGCTAGGATAGTTTAATCAAGGGTCTATTATTTTCGCTTACAAATTCAGCATGTGCCACTTTAAAAAGTGAGTTTGTTTTCAAAATTAAAAAAAAAATATCCTTGATTGTAGAAGAGTTTACAGGCTGTAAAACGTCTTTCATGTATACTGACAGTGATATTTTCTGGTTTATTCTGTATAGGAGCTCCATAGCAACTGTAGTCATGTATTGATATTGCCTGTTTGTCACTGAATAAAGATGACCCTCCTTAAGGAAGCTATTGTATCCCTTAGCTTACTGCTTTGTGTATGTAATGTGGACTCATTGAGTTTACCAACGATTTACACCAAAGGAACTCACTATGAAGTTGGACATGATATTGTAAGTATTTTTGTAGCACACTATACTAATTATTTTTATATGGTATGAATATGTTTCTTTCTATAAGTTATTCCTCTACTTGCAGTGTTGTTGTATTTGCTGATGTCTGGTCACTTAGGGAGCCTTCAGTAATTGGGAGTGGGGGAGTGGGGGGGGGGAGTTGTTGTTCGCATTTTACGAAAAGGTTCTCGTGGGAGGGTCATATTTAGGAAAATTGAATTTGATAGGTCACATCATTACTGTGGCTTGATTATATTATCTAGGTTTTCATTATTTGGGGATTTTGCCAATTCCCACCACTATCACCATTGTAAAGTAATACATCAGTCAAATTGCTGAGCAACCATGCAGTGAATCAGTTGTTATAGTTATTGGGTGAGAATAGGAGTGGATTTTACAGATAGTGAATGGGGAACAGTGTGCATTGGTGATAATGTGGGAGAATGGAGATGTTGACCTCCGTCCCAACACTGTTGGTGGTATAGTGTGCACCCATCTAGTCTTTGACAGTTCAGGTCTTCATCTATACCATAGACAGTGGAGTTTCCTTCTCCACTGTCTATGTCCATACAAGTTATATTCAAACACAGGTATTGATTAACGTAGTGCCTTCACGCAATCACTGTGGTCATAGCAGTTTGAAAAATGAATGTCTTTAAAACTATCAATTATATGTAACTAAAATTTGTAAAACTATCAATGTATGTAACTAAAAACTGTAAAACTATCAATGTATGTGGCAGTGGTGGGATTGATTCCTTACTATGGATTCTGGCCCTCACATCCCTTTTCACTTCTGACAGTATTGTAACCCATGTTTTATTTTTAAAATTTGAACAGGAGGAGGGTGATGAGAAAGGAAATTAATAGAGGGTCACAGGAAATTGAGGGAGGGTCACTTTTAGAAAGTAAATGGAACTAGGGGAGGGTAACATTTTATGCAACAGACCAGGCTTGATTTCCACTGGCCCTCCCCCTTGTAATTAATGAAGGCTCCCTTAGTGATAAACCCCTATGAAAATCCCACAACTTTAGATTTGTTGGAAGTACATAGTCTGAACCATTTGTCGGTATTTTTCATACAAATATCAGACCAGTGTACACACAATGCCATCAAAAACCATTAGTTCATTGAGTATCGTAGAATAATCAAACCATTTCATGTAAAGATTCGGTGTATTTTTTCAACAGGCAAAAATTAACAAAAGGTAGCAAAAAGTTACTGCCACTAGATTTTCAAATGATAAAGTTGGTCATTTATTTTCCAAAATTTTGGACTTCACTCATGAAAATTTACTGAGTTCCAAAAATTATTGAAATGCATGCTCAAGTTTTTTGCCACGATTCTGTACTTATCTGTTACGTTTCTATTTATAAATATAATAGTATTTCCTTTTTACTGTAGGGATCAACTTTCAAAGCAAGAATACAAGAATATCGAAGTAGGTCTGCTGAGTTGGAGAATATACTCAAACCATACTATAACTCACAGAAGGGAAGAGAAGTGTATAACAGTTTTCTAAGTGTTACCAATGCCACATTTCCACAGTTTATTGATGAACTCCAAGGTATAGCTGATGGTGCAGAGGTACCATTTTATGAGGTCAGTCGAAAAAACAACTGATAGATATTAAAAATAAAATCGTGTGGTTCCAATTATGCTCAATTTTAAAATAGGTGAGGTAGGTAGATTTTTTTTTTTGATTTTTTTTTTATGTGTGAGTTTCTAGTTCAGGTAGATGGTCTCTGTGTTATTGGTTTCTTCCCATCAGATGTATAGCCATTAAAGATTGGAAGAACAGTTTTATATTGTCTTTTTCAATTGATGTCAGTTTCCGCATCCACTATTTCTCGCAAGACTTCACAATTTTCACGATTTCATTATTTTTTTCTCAAATAAGTAGAAAAAGTTTAGGGTCAGCAGTGAAAAACTAGGTGGGGTAGGGTAACCGGAACCAACTAATTTTTTAAAGGCCAAAACTGGAATTTTTTTATGTTTGGGTAAGTGCTCCCTCTAGCAGTCAGTGCGCCTGCTAGCAGTGATTTGTTAAAGTCCCATGATTCAATCCCAAAGTCTTGTTCTAATGTCATCTTATCAATGAAGCAATAAGGATTAGATAGAGTGTTGACCAACTTTTTCTGTAACTCTGCCAGACGACTGTTTTCTTAACTAATTTTTAACCCCTGTGTGGGCCTTTAAGGCATAGTCACAGCTAAGCCAACATAGCAATACATTGTTATTCATATAACATATAGTGTTGACCAGGATGATGGAAGCATCAGTGTGTATATGCATTCTTGTAGTTTTTGTTAAAGGCCAATGTTAGATTCAAATTAAAAGTTTGTTGTAAAAAAAAGTTGTCGAGCTGCACTTTATAGAAATCATTATTGTCCTGAACAAATGACTGATACCATCTGCATGGTATAATATTGATTTTTTTCTTTTCTTTTTTTCTGGCAGACCTTTCTGTTTGAGATCCGGAGTGAAATTAAATTGTTGTTGCATAAATTAACGGACTCGTCATGTACTGATATAGCTTTGAACTACGTAGATCAGAAAACCCAAGAACAGTGGGTAAGTTGAACAGTGGAAGGGGTCTGATTTGGGACAGTGGGTGAGCTCTGACTCAGGACAGTGGGTGAGTTCTGCTTTGGGAAAAACAGAAAACTTCGGACTCAGAAACAATAGGTGAGTTCTGACTCAAACAAAGGGTGAGTTCTGACTTGAGAACAGCGAGTGCGATCTGACTTGGTTCTGACTCAGTAACAAAGGGTTGGTTTTACCCGGGAACAGGGAGTGATTTCTGATTCAGGCACAATGGGTGAGTTCTGACTTGAGAAAATTGTACAAGTTCTGACTTATGGAACAATAGGTGAGTCCTGATTGAAAATTAATGCATACTGGTGTAGAAATAATAGTCATCTGTGATACAAAAATACTTGTTGGGTTTTGACTCATAGACATCAGTGTCACTTCTGTGAATGGTGCTTTAAATGTTAATTTTAAACTCAGAATAAATTAGAAGTGTTGCAGTAATTGATTTGTCATGCAACTCTAAGTGTACCTCAACTCATGTTTTGGCCAAGTCTCAAAAAATGAATATTTTGTTGTTCATTAAATTCAGAGTATACAGGCCCACAATGAGGATGCAGACCCATTAATAGCAGATTATGGTTATCTTGTTGATGCCCATATTGTTGATCCGGATGGACATTATCCAGAAGAAAGATTTACATCATTCACTTATCCCGGTTATCTTCCTGGGAATGCATTTGGATTTAACAGTGCTGGAATGGTCCTCACAATGAATGCTGTATTCCCCAAGGAAGTTGAAACTACAATGATCCGTATGTATTACTTGTACAAATGTCTGACTTGATAGCCCTGTGTATTCAGATCATATGTCAAAGTTCCTTAGTAAATCTTCCACAGGTAGAAACCTATACAAAAATGCAATTTCTAAACCTTCTAGATATTCCATGCTGGCATCAAATGTATCCTGAAGTAAATGTAAACTGAAGATTTATTTGTTCACCAAAGCCTACGGTGTGCTTCAGCCATTCAGAGAACGTTGCTCTGGAATTTGATGCGTGAGAAATTTATTTGATTGATTGATTGATTGATTGATAGATTGATTGATTGATAGATTGATTGATTTATTGATTGATTGATTGATCGATCGATAGATTGACCTATTGATTGATTGATTGATTGATTGATTCTAACAAACATCACAAATCATGCATTCTTCCATCATACAAGTTCATAGAAAAAAACATTTCATATTTCTTTGTCTATAGATGCAACCTATACATCATGAGGATTTAAAGGCCAAGGTTTCAATCCCAGGCTCTCATATTAGTGTTATCTTATCAGTGGAACCATAAGGATTACATGGGATCATTCTTTTGTTCTGGACCAAATTTTTCCATATCTCTGCCAAACAATTGATTTTCAAACCTACATATTAAATGTATCTGAACTAGGGACCTATATATTGTATTCAGAAACTTGGGAAATTTACTGTTACAGAGTGTGGACTTGTGGACAGAGTGTTTGTATTGGCAATACTGTGTTTCTTACAGCACTATACAATATAAACTTTTACTACAAGAGTTGATCACAGACAAGTAACTTGTTACTTGTCTGTGACTTGATGAATTAACCTACAACTTGTGCAAAGAAAGCCCATTGTCGCATGAGTGCAGTAAAGTCGTACAATTGTATAGCAGATACAACCTATTTGCATTGACATGACGACATAGACTAAACAATGAGTACTATTCACTACCTACGCAGAGTGTGTTTTTTGGGGGTCATTATTTGAAAGTATAATATATTACTATTATTACATTGTCTTTTCATCAGCTCGTTACATTACCAATAGAAAATTACTCGGAGCTCAATCTGTGGCAGAAGTTTTCCAGATTTTGGACAAATACAACTCTGCGTCTGGATTCAGGTAAGGATAGGGTGAGGTAACAAAACAAGTATTTATACAATATTTTAAAGCCCCAGGTGTTGTAAAATTTGACTCTTCTTTGTTAACTGTCATCCATTGAATCATATTCCAAACTTTTAGTGGCATAATTCAGTCTTTCTGAAACACAACCTTTATAATTACCTGTTTACTTCTATCTGGTGAATAGCTTACCAGTAGTTGGTTTTCGAAAATATACATTGAAAGTGCCAACAAGAGGCAACTTTAATACACTCTGCTGAGAAATCAATTCATATGATGAATACATTGTATTACAACTCTTGGTATTTGCGATGTTACCTCATACTAGAGGGTCAAAATAGAACAAAAAAAGGTGGACTCATTTTCATGCATGTAAAGTGGCAGTCCTGGTGTCGACCAAGAAATTGAATGTTCATTATTTTTATGATGCACCTGAGCAGTAATATTCTATTTCAAGTACCGAGAATTAGTGCAGTACAATGTATTCAAATCTGAACTGATTAGACTGATAAGCATCCTTTGACAGTGCCGTCTCAGACCACTACGAATTTTAGTGGTCTAAGGCGCCATCAAAGAAATCTTCAAACACCCACCGTGTATACATGTAGGTTAGTGTCTGAAAAGAGAGATCCTTTCATGACTAGAGACGATTTAAAATAATATGGGGACCCAATTTATATGAATATTTTCATAATTACAATAATATTACTTTATTAAGAAGTAACATTTCTTTAATTCCAGTCTAAAATGAAGTTAATATATGGCAAAAACTTACATAAAACAAGAATTTTGTCCAAACAATATTGGCGGGAATGTTTTCAGTATTGAAGGGATTAATGGATAACTTTTGGCTGAACAAGGCTGACTAAAGCACGTGGATAAACAGTTTAATTAAAAAATACACATAAATTGTACAGTTGTGCTACAGTGCCTTTTGCACTATTTGTGTGTGTGTGTGTGTGTGTGTGTGTGTGTGTGTGTGTGTGTGCGTGAATGTGATCAGTTTTTTTATGAAAAAAATTTCAATGTCAATTCAAAGTATGTAAATTTCTTCTTACAAACTTTTTCATTTTTGTATATTTGTAGTTTGAATTTTGGTAGCAGTACTAAGATTCCTGGTAATCAGATGTTATACAATGTAGAAGTTGGACCCGGATCTAAACAGTACAGTAATATGACTGTAGCTCTTGCCAATAACAAAGATGACGGCCACTACTATCATTATAACATGTAAGTAATAAAGTTAGAGAAGCAAAGGACAGATGTGAGATGTTACATTGAGACCAGTTTAAAGTGAACTGTATTAAATGCAAAATAGGAACATCCATCTTGAATGGTGCATCATGGGAAATATAGCCCACCATTTTGAATAATGCATCATGGGAAATGATTTATTCAGATGACAAACTTGAATCACTGTTGTAAATTAACGTCACATACTTTGAAACTACAAATTATCTAGTCTTGGTTTAATCTATTTAATAAATAGATTCTTACAGGAGGGCTTCCGACCTAAAGAGTCTTTGTGTGGAACTTCAAAAATTGTACATTTTTGCAATATACGGTACTATGCACAACTCATGAAACGTAAGAACACAGACACTAAGTTTATGAAATTAAAGAAGATCCAATCATCCAATTTGATTGTACGGTACCTGTATATTCTGTGTGTGTAGGTATGAACATCTAAACATCTCTCAGTTCAACGATACAAGTACACAGCATCGAAGTGCTAGAGCTAGCAAGCTACCCGTACCTGGGAATGTCAAAGGAATCTTCAACATTCTGGGTGATACAGCAGACCCAGACTACCCTATTTACAGGAATGGTAAAGGCAAGGATAGAGCAGCAACAATAGCTACAGGTAGACAATTCCATTCATTATGGGGGAGTTATTGTAATTAACACTCACTGTAGGGTGGCATCTTTTGGTAGCAAGTGTACCTCAAGCAACAGCACATTTATCCTCCATTCAGTGTTTATTGTACCTTGGTTACATAGGTGAATATATCCACATAACAAAGACACCGCCATCACCAACTTGTGTAATCTACCACATGAACAACACAAGTTTTAGATGGTGTCTGTCTTAGTTTGCTGGTAGCTTGCTTTCCATGGTGGTAGAAGTGTCTGTCCCAAGCTTGTATGTTGTGTACAAAGCACTGTCACTTGATGATAAACATACTTAGCAAGTAGTTGGACAAGAGTGGTTCATCTTACTGGGACAGTATAGCTAAAATATGTACCAAAAGCTGAGATAGTGACGCCTGGGTTTTTTAAGTCAGCATGTTCAAATTTCCACTGGGGAGGGGGAGGGGATGGGATGGGGAGGATGTTCTCTAAGACACATGTATCAACCAATTCACTGTGACTTGTTTTGTCTGTCTGTAGCTGTATTTGACCTAATTAATGGGACAATGTCAGTCTATGTTGATAATCCGAAGACAAGTGAAGGACCAGTCGTTGTCTTCCCACTTCCTCAACACAAGAAATCATCCACAGAAGATGAAACCATTGCCGAGAGTATGGATAACAAACTCTATTGGAATGTTCCCTGATTTATATGAGAAATGGATATACACGTTATGGAGTGTGGATATTATTGCAGCAAGATGCCTTTTGGTGAATTGGTTTTCTGGATGAAAGTGACTATTCTTGTTTAAATATATTACCCTGGTAGTCAAGCCTTCCATTTTCTGAGATCATAGACACAAACTAAAGCTATTGTTGCATCTTAAACTGTTTGGTTTCGTCATTGATATGGAAAGTAGACATTGGAAAATGAAAATAAAAACGTGTGACGCAAATGATTTTAGATGACACACGCGAGGATGAGAAACAAATCCTTTTATTTTTTTGGCCTAAGCTATTGAATGGACGTTGGTTTAATTATAGTCTCAGTAGAGAGGCATCTCTGAAAACTAGTTTATTTAGAGTTCTATGAACTTGCAGTGTTGTTTTGGGACTTCCAATGTTTACACTATCTTGATCACAGGGTGATTAGAATCACACAACAGAGGAACCGCTATCACCCACTTGTGTAATCTACCACATTGAAGAACAATAGATTTAGTTTGCGTCTATCTTAATAAACCAATTACGGCTGAATTACCAGTGTCGTATATACAAAGCAGAAACAGTCAATATCCGGCATTCCCATTTCATCAGTGAACTAAAAACTCAAATTATTAGTTTTTAAAGTATTTTATTAATCAGCATTAAGTTCTTGATAATTCTTGGTAGTTGCTTGAATATCTTTTTCATTTTTAACTAATAAAAACAGTGTCAGACACAGTCTATTTTTCTATGACAAAATGAACACTGCGATATTCCTCATGTTTTAAACTGTAGATACAAATTAGTATTGATTCAACCCATTGAGTGGCAACCAAACCACAAAAATTGTACAAGCTATACTAGTATAGTATGTTTTCTGAGGTGAGATGAAAAAAATAGAATAGCTAATGATCGATATTCTATGCAGTACTAGCACCTGTACCAGTAATAGCATTTTCAATACAAGTGATTATTGATTGAACCCCACCAAGTGACAACCAAACCCACAAAGCATTAACAGCAAGGAGTGGAGAGATGAAGTCACATCTATATAGTTTGTTTTCTAAGGCTAAGATGTCTAAAGACAAGATTTTGATATCTATTGCAGTTCTCCATACCTGCATTTACATTTTACCTCATGCTAGAGGGTCAAAATAGAACAAAAATGGAAGTGGAAGTCCAGGTGTCGACCAAGAATTTGAATGGTTGTTATTTTTATGATGCATCTTGGTGGTAATAGTCTATTTCACAGAATAAGAATTATCAAATTAATTCAGTTATATAGTTATTAATTTTCTAGATTATTCTTTGACACAGCAGAGTAGTAAAATTATATTCATGGCATGTTTTCTAAGATATGCCGGATTCATTTTTATGTCAACAATGAAGGATGTTCGTACACAAGTTCTCTTCTTCCACTTTTAATTGAGAAATAGACATGTTTCGAACAAATCATTTGTCCTTCTTCAGTGTCTGACTGGATGGACAGAATGATCCAAATTTACTGGAGTTGAGTAACCAGAGGTGTGAAAAGGTTAGCTGTGAAAGTACTTGTCAGTTTATGTACATCTAACTCTACATAACTACATAAATGAAGGATGTTATCTTCCTTTGGTTGTTTAGATGTGTTCTTTTATCTGTATATTTTGTTTTTGTTTTATTAATTTTATCCATGTGATATTGTTTCATATTTATCTATGGTCACTGCATGTAAAACAGTAACTGTTGTATGTAAGCAATGCTAAGCATTCATCACTCACATAGCTGGACCTTGTAATCCATGGTCAATTTCAATGTAAATTTCTTATCCCAGGTTTCTTTGTTTTCCCTGGTGATTTTCCATGTAAACTTCTTTCCATGGTGATTTTCCATGTAAACTTCTTTTCCATGGTGAATTTCAATGTACATTTGTTTTCCCTGGTGATTTTCCATGTAAACTTCTTTTCCATGGTGAATTTCAATGTACATTTGTTTTCCCTGGTGATTTTCCATGTAAACTTCTTTTCCCTGGTGAATTTCCATGTACATTTGTTTTCCTTGGTGATTTTTAATGTAAATTTCTTATCCCATGTTAATTTCTTTTCCCCAGTGAATTTCAATACACAAATACTTTTCTCTGGTCAATTTCAGTGTTAAATGTATCTTGTGCTGAATTTCAATGTTAATTTCATTTCCTCTGATCGATTTCAATATATTGCATAACATGACTGGCTTCATGTACTTAGTGCCAGTCAATTATTACCCCAGGCAATGCAGTGTTTGTAATTTGACTTTTTCGTGTTCTGTTATTTCTACTGGCAAGTATTGCTACTGAAAATTCATACATTGCAATAAAATGTTAAAGTGTTAAAACTACCATGTGTCAATAGTAAGCTGAATATCCCACAATTCTCTCTGATTTGTATACTCGGATGTTATATCCTTATAAGGAAATAGCTAATCAGTGTATAGGTTATAGTGACATTTCCAAAACTGTAGAACTGCCACTGATGAATTCTGAATACCCAGGAGTACTAAAGTTTTAGTCAATACACACAACATAATTTGCTAAAGCCGAGAGCTTTCAACTTCAAACTGTCAAGTCTTCTTTACTCTATGATAGAGGGCGCTGTTTATGTTGGTTAACTTAGTACTGATGAGTCTACCACAAGTTAAAGACAGAACTGACCTATATAAAAAGGAATATGGCTAATCTATGCAAATACGGGAAATTCAAACTGCTGTACAGAGCACTAGCTTCTGGGTCTTGTTTTCAGCATTTTTTCTGTGCTCCGCGAAACACACAGGTCATGTATCATGTACAAATTGTTTGTGAATGTTGTAAGATGGTAACTCGATACACAAATTAGTTGAAAATCAGTGTTTGTTTCATAGAATGAAAAAACTTTTCCAAATGAGACAAATTCCCCTGCAAACAGCTGCTTAGATTGTGTGTCATTCAGGATTATTCAAATATGTGGTATTTGCATGTGAAAAACCCAGATATAGGGAATGTTTATATTTTGGTGATTACTTGCCAGTGAATCATCTCAAGTTCTCCACCTCCAAACATACAGTCAGTCATATGCAAAATAGGGTCCCAGGTGCCACCAGTTGTATGTTTAAATTGCCACCAGTGTTCACTTATCAGTAGCAATTCTATATTTTTGTTATACTGTATACCGCAATATTACAGCACATACTTATTTTCGCATAATGAGAGACACAAGTCAATAACTGCAGTGTACTTTGCATGCATTATTTTCATGCGCAAATAGCCGTGTACGAATTTCAGCTAAAATAAAGATGCGGTTTCAATTTCCAGTTATACAGTATATCGAAAATATTTTTGAAAAATTGTGTACACTGGTGAGATCAAGAAGCTAATGTCTGTGCATACAAAGCTAATTGTATACCATACGGGCTGCAGGCTATACCAGTTCAGACTCTGCACAATACATGAATCTAATATGCCATGATTTTACAATGACTGGACGTTACCATAGCTTGTTTGCCATACATCATAGTCCAACTTCACACACACAGTGCAAATAGCAAGTGTTCAGTGACTGTTCACCAGAATAATATATATACATTATCAGGACTTGTTTACCTACCACACCATTAACTTCACAAATATACATACTTGCAGTGCATAAAAGTAATGTTCACTAGAAGAGGCTATATAAGATATATACATTTATGATCAGAGTTGATCATTGTGCAAGTTTAGATTGTTGTTTTACTTGATAGATGAGAACACTTTTACTGTTGAATAAACCCCAGTTGTCATTGAAGGGAGTCTTATTAGCTGAGTAAATGTAAACAAAACTGTCTTCCATTCCAACCCTGTAGAATTCAGAAGTAAAAGTGATTTTATCTAGCAAGTTGACCAAAACCTCAACTTGTCGAATGATCATAAATATATCAGCATTTTTTTAAGGGCAGTAAGTAGTTAAAACTTACCCGAGTTCCCCAGTCATTTTTATTATTACCGGTATAATTATAATTATTAGAATGTATGGGAAGTATGCCAGTTTTACCAAATTTACCTCTGTCTGCTACCATGGTTCCCACATTTGTGCTGTATATAAACAAACGATGACAGCAAACACACACACACATATATATATATTTTAAAACCATTTATTCTTTCTACAAAAAACTTTCCACGTTCACAGAAATGTACACGTAAGAAAGATAAACCATTTAAAAATAGGTCCTGACTTGAGGGGGAGATGTCCATAAAACTAATGCAATGAGTCACCACAGGGCTAACAATATAGTATGTACTTTTACACTGTACTGTTACACTTCAACTTGTCATCGTAAGTATTCTTAAACATGTTCATCAGGCGAGTTAAATACAGTAATACTACAATCTTGTACCACGACTAAGAGTTCTTATTACTTACGAGAAACGTTTCGCAGCAGCAAAGAAAGCAAACGGAGAGTTTGACAAAGCCTGTCGACCTGAACAGGAGAAACATTAATCATAAATTTTACTCGTAAGTAATAAGAACCTTGGTCATGGTACAAGAATGGATTATTACCATCTTAGCTATTGTTGTTGAAAAAAAAGGAATCAAACGGACAACTTTATTCTGAGATCCATGCTGCCCTCCCTTGTCGTTGAAAAGTCTGCGTCTTGGAAGGGTGAGGCTGGACTAACTTGGATTTCAGTTCACAAACCTTTACGTAATGCCACAAATAACAAAATGTAAGCGATTCTTGATAAATTGAATTGTGAAATTCCGGCCTAAATCAACATTAAAACAAATCGTAACCACTGTATTTTGAGTCTGTCATTTCAATGATGTTTTTGTATCTGGTCAAAGGTCAAAAACGCAAACTGCTTCATCACGTATAATATGGTATGTAATATTAAAGCTTTTGATGCACCAGTAATTCAAAATGTGTTCATAGTCAAACACCTACCGTACGCACAGTATATTTTGTGAATGAGTATATGTAACAGCATACAAATCAATCATAACCCTAGAAGTAGGGCTATGTAACATGGCAGTTTTGCACTTCTACACAGATCCAAAAACCCATACCATTATAGAAACTTTAACGTGGTAATTAATTTTAATGACAGAATGCATGATTGAAATACACAGTGCAAGATGTTTTAGACAGACCTATGTAGATCCAACACCATAGACCTATATAGATCAACACCTGCCTTTACATATGCCTTTACTGAAATATTTGTCTATTTATGTACAAAACATAATGTATCACGTCATGCAAAAGTTGAACATCATACATCAGTTGTTTTCAGATGTGAAAGATACCCAGTCACCACTACCACTAGATGGCGCTGTTTACTAGATTTACTTTGTCAACAGAGGGCGCTGTTCACTAGGATTACATTGTCAAAAGATGGCGCTGTTTTAATAATCAGAACACTTTATCCCCAACATGCATTACCTTATGTAGAATGTTACTAGTATACTAGAGGGTGCTATATGTTGAGAACGGTCTGCCCCTCTACACGCAACAACGATTGAATTTCCATTCTAATCATAAAGTAAAATAAACTACTTTGATGGAATATTGACACTGAATCAACTCATAATTACTAATCTTGATTTAAGCTACGCCGAAAGAATAATAAAGTGTTCCACCTTAGTGTGGCTTGAGGGAGCTTCTTGGAGAATTTAGCAATTTATTCACGTAATCACTATGTTTATAAAATGATACATGAATGTTAAAAAGTGCTTAGACTGAAAATGATACAGGGCAGTGGTTTGTCATTTTATAAAGCAGTTCCACGGTACACTAAAACTTAAAAAGAGAAACGATCCTAGTATAAAAAACACAAAAACAAAAAACCACAACTACCACATCAATTCAGATTAGATGTGTATGAATCCCTGATATAATGTACAAAGAATCTCCTTTTTTTAAGTAATCCGAATATAACAATAGGGAAAGAATATCTAACGCCTTCTCCTGTCTCGTGACCTTGATCGACTGCGTCTTTGCTCCTGACGTTTTCTTTGTCGTTCCCTCTCTGCTCGCTCTTCTTCCTGTCGCTCTTTTTCTATTTGTTTCCGTCTTTCAGCTCTCTGTTTTTCTCTTTCCTGCCTAACTTTCTCTTTTGCAGCAACCTGTTTTTTTTGAGGAAGAGATGTTTAAACTTTTAATCTGGAGGGGAAACAGACAGCTAACATGTGCAACAAAATGAATAAATGATTTGTGTAACAATGCGATGATCAGTTCTACTCGCACTGCTGACATGATCACGGATATATCTTAATTTGCATGTGAAAATCGGAAACGAGATGATAAAACAGTCAACACTGAGATACCGATTGACTTTGGAAGAGTTGCTCAAACGTTTACTACAACCAAGATCAAAGTTGTGTGGAAAGTACAGTCTACGCAACATCATCATAATTAAATCAACACTTTTATTTCTTTCCATTTGAAAATGCCACTCAGTGAGAGTCTGTGTGCTTATTCATGAATCTGTAGTAATTGAATGTGTAACTGCAACAGTGTTTCAAAAAAAGAGATAATCAATCACGGTTACTAGACACAACATTTTCAATAGCAGACACATTTGATGTTAACCCAGACAACAAACACAGTGTCTGAGATGTTAGTCAAAACAGTGTCTCCACCAAATAAACCATGTCTGTGTCATTGTAACATTCTATCTGTACCGAATACAACTATCATAGATCCACGTTACACACATTTTCAATGTCCATTGCATACACTATACTTTCCATACAACATTGGTCTTGTTTGTATATAAGTACTGCTTAGCTATATGATAATGCCCACAAACCTGTTCCTCTGTTAGTGGTAGCCAGTATATACATGGTGCGGCTTTAGTCTTGCGAAATAAATCATCAAGCAGTTTGGCTGGCGGTTCCTCTGGTGTTGCTTCTTCTGTAAGATAACAGAAAAGTTGTATTTAGCAGCGTTTTTATTATGGAATGAAAGCTTTGGTGAGCTATCACATACTAGTATTTCTTGATGTAAAATGAAGTTAAATTTATGAACATGTGTAACATCTCATCGAGTTCCTTGGCCATTTTACCAAGGTTCCTAACCAGTGTATATGTTAAGGGTTTTCGGTTCGCAAAATCTAGTAAACTAAGCTTCTGTGTACACAGTATGAGTATACACACGCTGGTTAAATTGAAACTCCACATTTTTGGTAAACAAAATACAAGACCATACTGTAATTTGATAGTTTGATAATCTGGTGAAGGCCCCACTTATTATTCCATATGTACCAGTCATTACTTGCACTAGTTCACATGCATACAAGTGGTATTGCACTGCTGTGCATACTGACAACATGATTGCATACATGCATGCAAATGATATGCAAATGAGGACACACTCATGCAAATACTGTGAGTATGCCACACTTGCACTCACATGTCAGGGGGTTCTGCCATATAATTCAACAAAGCAGTTGGAATAGCATATGGACATTGCAGAATGTATATAACCTCCAATACCATAAAATTACAGCCTGCACCAATTCCATATATATTCATGGAGTCTCTGAAATCACAACTTACTCTTGGTTTCTCTCTCCCTCTCCCTTTTCTTCTTATCTGTTGAAGTACTTCTATCTTTCCTCCTGTCTCTGTTTTCTCTTTCTCTCTCTCTTTCCCTACTTTTGTCTTTCTCCCTCTCTCTTGCCCGCTCTCTCCTTTCCCGTTCTCTTTCTCTCTGGGAATCTCTCCGTTCTCTGGCCAACGGTTCTGGTTTAATTTGTACTTTAACTTCTTGTTTGTCGGCAATGCCCTTGTGCCTGTCAATCTGTAAATATACAAAACATACATTAGAACATTCAACACACGTCAATTTGTGGTGTGCACACTGACAAAGTTGAATTCTACAATAAACTGAGTAATACCCATTCCTTTTCCCACAATGCATCATTTAATCCTCTTTCTCCCTTGGGGTTTACAGAGGATTAAGATGGCGGGTTTACAACTTCACTAAATTTCACGAGTCTCAATTAACCACACTCTGCTGCTGGGGGGGGGGGGGGGGACGACAACGACGACAACAACGACGACATTTACTTCTGCCCACCCCTATACAGCCTGGACAAAAACCATAGCAAAATCTTTGTGAGGGAAAAATGATGCATTTCAGGAAAATTCATCACAAAGATGGTGGCCCAGTACGTCTTGGTGAAGTACTCAAAGTAATAGAGGCTGCAAAAGCTGATCATCAAATATCTTTCAAATTGAAGGTAGACAAGATTTCTCATGACTGACTCATTTTTTTAGATCTCTAGACTGTGTAGCATTGACCTTACTGGGTGTCACCACCTTGGGAATGACTTTCCTCACAATTTTTTGTTTCAGTCAGCTACAAGCATAAAGATGTTTCAATGGTAGTAGTCCAGACTCTTTGGGGCAGGCAGAAGTGAAAGCCTCCAGGTACAGAGTCTGAATAACTGGGACTATTTCTCGTTTTGTGTCACACTGGGACATATACAGCACACTTCAGTACTTACAGCAAGCTCTTCTAATTAAAGAAGTGTAGGTGAAAGGGGTTGTGAGTTAGATGGAGGTGGTAGAATGCTGGGAGAACAGAAGTAGGATAGAGAGATATTGATTTTCTTACCTCGGATTGCTGGGCATATTCTACAATAAGGTTTTTAGGATTACTAGATGGCCACTTAGTACCATGAAGTGCCTCTCGTGTAGTCACTGCTTCTTCATCTGTAGCATACTGTTGATGAAATTTGTTAAAATGAATATTTCACTCGAATTTAAACAAGAATGAATATATATATTATAGTTTATACCACATGCTTATTTCACAAGTATACAACTTGCCATTGAATATTCTTTACACATGTTGAGAACTTTAAAAGTTTATTGAGACTTTTGAATCATGCGACGGCCATTTGGGAGATATTCATATTCTGTATGTAGTGGGTGTTAAGCAATTTTCTTGGAAAAAATTAAATATGGTTAAAAAAAAATCACGAATTCATATACTTTGCATCGCATCACTGCATGGAAGTCAACTTACCGTAACAAAGCAATGCGATTTAATCTTATCAATCCAGAATCCATCATCCACCATATTACCAGATCTACTGAGTAGTTCTTTTAGCTGGTTTATAGTGAATGGTCTAACTAGATTCATTACATGGACTATCTTGCTAACCGGCATCCTGGCTGGACTAGGTGAGTGACGTGATGATACCGGTTCATCCACTGGTAGGTTAGACAGCTGACGACGTACTATCTTTGGGGAGGCTGTAAAACACATATATAATGTTGGGAGTAAGTTTACACACCTATGTACGATGTACTGCATTATCTTTGCTGAGGCTACAGAAACATCATCAGATAACAATCTGTATTCCAAACTCAAGACACATTTTGGGTGAGGAAGCAATACAAATATGAGATGGAAATATCTATATTTTCTAAACTATCTGAACAAATTTCCTTCCTCTAGTACCAGGGTTCCAACCAAATTTATGGTACATGGTATGGAAATCTGTGCACATAGTCCTTGTTCTCGACAGCCATACTTTTTTGAAGTTTAGCAGACCACACTACAAGCATGAGTGCAAACACCATGAATACCAACACTGGCACTCACACATTATGGAGCTTACTTATAGTTACATAATTTTTAATTTGAAAGTGCAAATTTCGTAAAATATACAATTGTGTGTTCATGTGATGTTGTATAAACTGAACAATCACATGCTCATTTGCATACAGGTATTCTATATTGCTGTGCCGAGTCTTGTAACAAGACCCCGATTTCTGAACTCGGAAGGTTACTGAACAAAAGCCGAGGATGACAATACCTCTAGTGTGCAGCTCTCAGGCAAGTCTAACACAGTGGCTTTGATGCTATGTGACCTGAGGTCACTTTTAAAAATTGGCAGAACTACCAGTGGGTCTAGCTAGCTCAGATACACTAGGGAATGTAGTGTGAATACCAATCGTGTGCATGCACAGTAATGGAAATACTGTAAACCTAGGTATTTTCCCTGAGAAAATTTTGCAATTTAACAGTCTTCAGCTCACAAAGACTACCTTTTACTAAATACCAGACTGGTATATTGTTTTTATGCAAAAGAAGGCATTTTAGTCTCTACTTTTTTTGCGATTTTACTCTCCAGCGAAATAAGAGAAAATAAATCTTTAGCAAACATTTGCAGGTTTACAGTAATCACTGGTACATATGAAATTACATCAAGCATGTAGACATACCTTTCTTTTCAGTCTCCTCTTCCACCTCCATTGATTCTCCTGCCTCCTCCTCACCCTCCTCCACCTCAGCTTTCTCCTCTTCACTTTCTTCCTTTGGTGCTTGGACAACCTGTGTTACTGTTCTCCTGATTGTGATTTCCTCTGGTGGGGGAGAAGGTTTTGGAGTTTCCTCTACGTCTGACAGTCGACTCTCTTCAGTTTCCAGATCTAAGATGGCATCCATCTGTGAAGGTTTGATGTCTGGTATGATACCCTGCATCTCAAAATAAAAAAGTTGAAATTGTCAGAATTTTGTCATTAATTTAAGCTGCACAAACTGGAAATGGAATGACGTTGGAACAGTTTTGTAAGACAAACTGATTTTACTTGTACACCCTGAACAGTACTGAATCACCTGTGGGTAAATGTATTTGTGTATCTGTATACATATATGTTACAATAATCTAATCGCACGGATTTTTGAGTCCGCATCCTACAATCAGCCCCCAACCCCCAACATGATCACATTTTCAACCTGTTACTGTACTACTTATGGATAAAAACGACTTGTAACTAATATGTGCAATGTCTAATTATTGGTGTTTTGACAATTTCATATGTATATCTGATCTGATCAAAAAACTATCCCTCCAAACACAGACAGTACAACTTTAACATCATATTGCTAATATATCAAGTTGGAGTGAAAACAGTATTCTGCGGAAGAAGTAGTGACAAGATAACACATTGTCTTGACAACAGGTTAGCCACATTAACGTAAAGAATTTAAACAGTTTTACAATATAACAATATGCAATTATCAAGTCTACTGTTAAAATCTCAATCTCAAATAATTCCTTTCGACGTACTTGAGCACCCAACTGATATCAAAAGTATTATGTTATTGTTATGTGTCATGTCAAAACACGTTCAATCCAACAATACTGTATGCCTTTACTTTGAAAAAAATCTGTCATTCGGATTTCTTACTATAACTTACTTTCAGTGAGTCTGTACTTATAGACAAAGCTGGTTTCTTGCTACTACTAGATGGTGATCGGTTCTCCTTGCTTCTACCCCATCTCCTCTTCCTTGGTCCTTGATCCGTCTTCACCTCACCGCCAGTTGGGGAGCCTTCACTCTTCTTGGAATCTCTCCGTGCTGAATGGAACATTCAAATGTTAAATATCAAGTTTCGTTGGAATGTTTGCATTTTTTTTATAACATACTCCTGTTCAATATTGGACAAGAGACTGTTCTGGTAAGTTTTATATACATCAAGCTCACCAAGTACAGCACTGTGAGAACACATGAATTATGTAACATTGTTGTCCATATAACTCCTGAATCTCACCATGTGGTAGCATTGTATGAATGTAACTTTCTAAGCATCACAAAGTTGTTAATTTTCACTGCTGTCAGGGGTGTAACTACTACTGTAGTTTACTGTATCTGGAGTGATGCATGTGACGAGCCCACTGTAGTAAACCCCTGACAATATTGACAACACATCAGTCTACATTCATGAGATTCGATCCAGACAGTTTTGTTGAACGGTGAGTAGAAAATTTCATAAGTACGCACACAGAGTCCTGGGACATTTCTTCTGCACATTTATATTGCACTTGTGAGAGATACTTACTACACAAGGCAAAGTTACTATGTAGTATGGACTGTATAAGCCTGGAAAGTTACACAGTTTTTACCTCTATTACGATTAAAATCTTGAGACTTGAACAAATAGTTGTCTGGAGCAACAACAATCTTACCAACATTGCTACATTGTATCATTTTGCTGAACAAATATTTTACCAACAGATACATTTGTCAAGTAAGACAGTAAAATGTAACAATGTTAGTATGATTTTTGTTGAGCCAGACAATAAAATGTAGCAATGTTAATATGATTTTTGTTGAGCCAGAAGATAAAATGTAACAATGTTAGTATGGTTTTTGTTGATCCTGATGATAAAATGTAGCAAAGTTGATAAGATTTTATTGAGCAAGACGTAATTTGTAGCAGTGTTTAGCAAGACTCCTGTTGAGTCAGACAACGTCTTGTGGTTTTCATTGTAAAGGATATTTATCTTAATTGTTAGAATGCCACAGACATACTAGATAGGAATTGAGCTGGGATCTTATTTATGCCCGTACAAGTGGGGCTACTGACTGCATCATTGTCTCCTGTTTACTCACATGATATTGATATTTTTCTAGGTTTTGTCAGTTTACTTGGGGATACTGCTCTTGGCTTCTCCACTGGTTTCTCATTCTGAAAAGGCAGGAGAAATAAACAAAATCAAAAAGACATGATTTGGTGATTGAAATCCCATACAAAACAATCAGCAGAAAATGACTGTCCTTTTGTCATATTGTTTTCATATCTAACCCAGAACTGTTAGGTTTCTATTATCTCATTGGTGAATTTCTAGAGCTGACCTACATGTAACACTGTATGTTATTGGTGGATTTTTAGATTTGACCTAGCTATGTCATTATTCTGTAATCTCATTGGTGGATTTCTAGATGTGACCTAGCTGTGTCATTATTCTGTAATCTCATTGGTGGATTTCTAAATCTGATCTAGCTATCTAACTACCAAGTCATTTTTATTAGTAGATTCTCAGTTCTAGATTTTGTTTTGTTAAAAGACTTCCAGGTGATTTCTAGCACTTTTCCTTTAGTATACATGGAAATTTGCTTCAATTGTTTCATTGGACACTTTTTTCGTCTTTAATTTCTAGACATTAACATAATTTGGGTGACAATTTGTCCTAGATGTAACATGAAATTGGAAAGATGAAAATTTCATCTCTGATTTTGAGTGTTAAATTTTTACTTGGGTTCAAAATATGTAGGACTACTAACATCAAATCATACAAAAAAAAATTTTTCTGGAAATGGCAGAAATATAGAATCAAACATGGCCCATTATGGTGTACCATGTCTAACACTTTCACCTAAAGTCAATCTTACATAGTATTTAGTATCGAAATGTGCACACTAAACAATACATCATTTTCTGCTGATGTTGCATCAATACATATAGTTAATTATTCCATTCAGCAACTACAGATCCCATCTCTCCTCTAAGGAAGACAATTTCAACACAATTTTTAAATTCACATCTTAAAACAAGAGAACCTGAAGATCAACATAGCACCATTGTTTTAGACCTATGACTTTACAAGGATAACAACCATTGTTTTATTTTTATCTAGCCATTATCAATTTTAGTCAAAATTTAGGATTATTTTTTTACAGTTTTATGTCGATACAAAAGTTGTAATAATGCTTGGAAAATTTCATACATTATCAAATCTTTTGTTTGCAGATGTAATACAGACTATTTGGTTTGTTTTGTAAGTTTTGTGGTACTTTTTCCGTATAAACAACAAAATCAGAAATCTGTACACAAATAGAAATTGATAATGGCACTTAATTGCCCACCAGGTTACAAATCTTTGCAATGTATTAGAACAGATTCAAATTTTGCACATCCTCTTTTAGTTCCATGACTTGTTTCCATGACAACCACTTGAGTATTAAACCACCAGGAGGTACACTACCCAACCTATTTTTTGTAGCTGTTGGCTTCAAGACATCAATCAGTTGCTATGGTAACATGGTCCACCACGGGATGACCGATAGTAGCAGAGGTAGGGGGACAGGGTGGCTTTACAAGATTTCTCGGCAGACCGAAACAAGAACCGAAACAGATGGTGGCATTTGGCCCTTCGATTGGCTTCACTGGTTCAACCAAGTTCAAATACACACATACAGTGTGTATTCTTGTCATCACTGATACAAGCTGCCAGTTTCTAAAATGGGTGACTGGCATACTGGTATGTCCACAGTACATTATAATGACTGCTTCACAGCTGTGTCAACTCCTTAACATATAGTCCAAGGGAAATCATGAAATACCTTCCATGTTTCACCAATCAGTGGCAATATATCTCCGTTTCAATAACATACTGGAAATGTATCGCGTTTCATATCTCAGCGAGAGATATGCAACCTGCTGTATTATCCAGTTCACAGTCGTAAAATGTTTGGTGTAAAATCAATATTGTCAAATTAGTGCTAGATGACAGACAAGTCTGTGTAAGTCTGGTAACAGTGTATTGATGGCCACACAAGCAGGCAATGTAGTCCTTCATTTTTTATCCAGATGGTAATAACATCAATGCATAACGATGTTCTTTTCAAAACACACAAAATACAATCCTGAAGGGTATTGATATTTTGCAATATTCTGGTCTTCCATGCAAGTTATTTGTGGTTATTTGTTCCATTGTTGTAACAGCACTTCACAAGTATTCATATTTACATAGAGTGGGTCTTGATAGTAGTTTCACATTTCAGAGTTTCACATGACTGTCGATAAAGTTCTCTTTAGGCCAACGCTTGTATCGTGACGTGTTGTTCTGCATAAAATCTTACGGAGTCATATATTGTAGCTATCTCAGTATCCAGAGGATTTCAACTGAAGAACTGTCAGTGGTAGTTCATTCATTTGTATATTCCGAGGCTGGAATGCTGCTGTCCAATATTCTCAAAGATTCAAGTTCTTGTGACAATGTTTCACACAGATTGATTTACATGGCTGGGGGTCATTTGATGTTGTTATGAGTCTGTTGACATTGTTGCAAGTCCTTTGATGTTGTTGACAGTGCACAGTTACGTCTCTATTAAGTCCATACTGCTTTATTTTTTTCGCTGAATTCACAATATTGTTGCAGTTCTTAGTTCACATTCAGTAATACGTGTTTGCCAATGTACATGTGTTCTTACATTAAGCACAACATCTTCCATAACTTTCTAGCAGAACTGCACAGTTTCGTTCTTCCATACCACAAGGGGTACTAACACACACACAGTCCAGTTGAAAGCCAAGGGCATTTTTTCAGCAAATCTGGTGAGGATGGCCAAGATTGTAGCAAAAGCAGGAATCCTTGCGTAATTTGGCAGCCAGGTTTAGCCTCCACGAAGAACCCATTGTACAACCCTCTTTGGCTGAGTAGATACAGGAGTATTCAATCAAAGTAGGTGAGGGAAGGAGTTATTTCACTAACTTTTAGCATCAATTACTCTGGCTTTTAAAATCACTCAATTTACGTTTCAAATTTGAACAAAAAAAAATAATTTCAAAAAACAGCCATTTTTAATTGAAAAATGTTTTCAAAACACCATTATGCTAAACTTGTACATTTTACTATCAAACCAACTGTAATGATAAATATGCTATACATTTAACTTTTTAATGTGAAAAAAAGGGAATATTGCGACATTATATAATTTTGTTGGTTTCGACTCGAGAGCATAAACACAGGGCATACTATACTTGTTAGTTGTCTAGCTATCTCTTTTGTTATTTCTACAACAATACTCCTTCCCTCAAGGGTGTTTTTTACCTATGTTCACATGGTAACCAATGTTTCCTACCTTGTCTTCTATCTTCACTCTGTCTTCATCGGCTGTTCCGTCTTCCTTTTCCTTGTCTTCTTCCTGTACTTCCATCGGTTCTTCCTTCACTTCCTCCTTTTTGTCACTTCTGCAGTAAAGAGGCAAGCAGATGTGTATCAAACGACTTGATCTATTGGACTACGCATAACAACAGCGTGACATGACAGCGAAGGCAAGAAAACATCAAATGAAATGAACCCCATTTAATAGACAACAATATAAAAACATACATCTGTTGCCTGCGATATTAGTGGCTATGTTTATTAATCATGATAACTACGGTTGACAATTAGAAGAAACCTTGTAATGGCTTGAAGCCTGACTGCAATCCAAAAATATCTACAAATACAAAACTGCATATCATATGACATACATAAAATTTGCATAATCTAAAAAGACATGTACCCTGGTTCACTAATTTTCCACTACATTTCAAACTGCAACTTTCAATAGTAGATTGACAATCATTGTGTTACTATAGCAACCTGTGCATTATGTGTTCAAGCTGCACTAGCTGGAACATTTTCTGTCACACTGTGACTTAGTCATAATTTCATACACCTACAGCCATTTCCTGTACTGTCAGAAACTACACACAATTGGGGTTTCGGTAATATTACATAGATACATGTAGGACAAAATTCAACTAACCGCACTCATATAATTGTGAAGTTAACGATTATGCAGGCTGTTAATATTCTACAGCGTTTGCAAGACTAAAATATCACTTGTATGATGTTTAGTGTCACGTCCATTGTACCCTTCTAAAAGGCAATTTGACATGCCACTGACACACGCAATTTCTAGTCACGCACCAAAATTTAGTGTTCCCCTATCTCTTACTATGTTGTGACTCACAAGAAATCCCAGTTTTTTCTCATTTTGACTCCCAACAACAAAATTTGGCAATCATTAGAGGGCACACAGCTAAAGTCCTACATGTAATTCTTTATCTGCAACAATTTTTATTCACTTGATTTTGATCAATCGGTCTTTATCACAGGTTAAATATATAGCATTAATCGAAGTACATAGAATCTGCCTGAGTTTAAGGTGTTGCTGTGGGGTTCCCCACCAAAATTATGGTACAAGGTTCGGAAATATACACAACTTTTATCACATTTCCCTTCTGTTAATTACCAAGGTAATATAAATTGAAATGGATAAAATGTACCAGTGCTACAGGGATAATTTATATTATATATAGTTCCAAAACTATAGTACAAGATACAGAAATCTATATGCATGTTTTACCAGACACCCCTCTGCTCCCATTACCAGGTTGTCCAAACCTTAGAAAAAACAGTGCACAAGAAGAAACACACTTTCCTTTACTGTTGTGTTCATACTAGAAACTTTAGATCTGAAGCCTTGAAGGCACCTTCTTATCTAATCCAGGTGTGAGAACGTAGTATTACAAGGGTCACACAACTACTTACCTACCCATGGTCTGTCTATCAGATATTTCTGAACAGTACTTAGCTAGTGTGACCTTATGTTGACCTTACTTGTGACACTCAATGCATACTGACGTGTGTAAGATTAATGTATTTCATACAATTGGGTTGAGATCTTTTTACAGCTCTCATACTACCAGTAAATATATCAAAATAAAAATGCCGACTGACAGTCGAATGATTTATTCACATCACTGATGGTTTCACATGGGCTCACAGTAGCAAAAAAATTGAAGGCAACAAATGTAAGACTGAGCTGACTAAGTTCAAAGGTCGTGTCTGTTGGGTTGGTTCCAACTATAAATCATGCAGCGTGGGGTCATAAACCTTTTGAACTGGGATGTATTGTGAAACGACATGTATCTTGAGATATTTCATTTAAATGAGCAGGGTGGGAGGGCTCTCTTTTATTGTATAACTTTCAATATATATCCCCTGCAGTACTGTAGACGTGGTAGAGAAGATTCCTGAATGGCATGGCTGTGTTGGCTGCAATACTAATTTTTGCTACCATGACAAAGAACCTCATGTACATGTACTTAAACACACAGTGCATTTGCAAATATTTGGGGAATCCAGTAAGAGAGACATAACAATTTGGTAAAACATAATGTTTTGTTTTATCGGTTGCAATATCAATATTGTTGTAGACAGATATAATTTGATGCACTCAAATGCATGAGAGCTGAGCTTTTTAGGGGATTGGTAATAGCAGTGGACCAATCTTGTAACGTTCATTATCGTTATGTGCTACTAACTAGCACTTCTAGCTGCAAATGCTAATTTTGTTGTAGGCATGAACACAATTTGATAATTTGGTTTTTACATCGATTTTTTTTTCTTTACAGAATTACATTTGAGAGAGTTTTATGACTTGGCAATGATACTGTCAATATACTGAATCAAAATCAAGAGGAAAAAAGTCGTAAATAATTCACAGAGTAGACTTCCTCTGAAATTTTGCACTATTAATAAAATATTTATATAGCACTTAAAAAAATTAACTGATTTTCAGCAACAATGGCAATCATTATGAATTGTATGGAACTACAAAACCTGTTCTGGAAGTTTTCTCTGAATGCAGCCGTACGATTTGATGAAACTGATTTGAACACACTGTGTTGTATCAACATAGGTGGACATGACATTTTATTCAAATCATTAACACTTCACAGCTACCTAGCACCTGGACTATTGAGGCATGCTAATTTTTCAAGCCTAAGGTAGAGTAAGTATGAATCACTTCATTGGCTTACCTGGGCTTTTCTTCATGTTCTTCCTTGCTTTGGTTCAATGATAAGTCAGGTTCTGGAGCAGTGTAATAACTATCATCCCGGCCTTCTTTCCTGTCTGGACTCTCAGACCTGCTGTCACTGCTTCTCTCACTGCTACTTTCTCTCTTCTCTCTTTCCTCTACCTACAGAAAACATACACAACATGATTTCTTAGTACAGAAAACATACACAACATGATTTCTTAGTGCAGAAAACATACACAACATGATTTCTTAGTGCAGAAAACATACACAACATGATTTCTTAGAGCAGAAAACATACACAACATGATTTCTTAGTGCAGAAAACATACACAACATGATTTCTTAGTGCAGAAAACATACACAACATGATTTCTTAGTGCAGAAAACATACACAACATGATTTCTTAGTACAGAAAACATACACAACATGATTTCTTAGTGCAGAAAACATACACAACATGATTTCTCAGTACAGAAAACATATATGCAACATGATTTCTTAGTGCAGAAAACATACACAACATGATTTCTTAGTGCAGAAAACATATGCAACATGATTTATTAGTGCAGAAAACATACAAAAACATGATTTCTTAGTGCAGAACACATACAAAACATGATTTCTTAGTATAGAAAACATAAAAAACATGATTTTAGTACAGAAAACAGAGAAAACATGATTCCTTAGTACAGAAAACATACATGATTTTAGTACAGAAAACATACACAACATGATTTTAGTACAGAAAACATACACAACATGATTTCTTAGTACAGAAAAAATAAACATGATTTCTGAGTTGAAACATAGATATAGGGTTAGGGACTTCCACTATGATGTCTAAAACCATAACTGTGTACAGAAACCACACTCTGTAATTAAAACATGATAGCATGACCACGCCATAGCATTGACTTCTCAAAAAACAGCCAGCTCCTTCAACTTGAAAAAGCACGAGAAAAGCTGGACTGTACAGACCGGTTATATTTACCTTGCTGCCCATGTCCTTCACAAGGTCGTTCATATAATTATTCCCTGTTACCGTTAGGAACTAAAACTACGGGAATACTACAACTACAGATAAGAAACTAATAGAAGGAAGTTGTTCTGTGCTATCTATTGAAATCCATTGGCTGGTTTCATACACCCTATAACCATCAAATTTACAGATGTAAAAAATTATGTTCCAGTCACACGTGACTACATTACAGGCTGTGTCTGTATATTGATACCCTAACTTTGCAGTCATTAATACTACCCACAAGGCTCTTTGTTAAGACTCCTTATCTTGCTCAGGAGAAACACAATTACATATATTGATTTATTGTTGGTTGTACATGTATATAATTTACATTTTAAAATTCTGGACATTTTATTTCTTCTAGAAAATCAAAATTAATTGTTCATAGGTAATTTTTTTTAGATTTACCCGAATTGGATATGTTCAATTTAATAAATTTGAGTGACAATCAGTGAAAAATTACTAAAAAAATTAATAAGTCTACAGTATTTATGAGCAAGGTCAACAAACATCATGTTCCTATACATACAAGGTACATCTGAACAAATTTCATTATATCATGCATGAACCAGGTTCAACAAAAAACATGGAAATCGAAATATAAACTCTGGTCGTTCTACGTCACGACAATACGTGTCTACGTCATAGGGCTGCTGTGTTTGAAAAGAGTTAAAATATTCAAAATTACCATTACTTTCCCCAATTTTTCTTTGATATTACTGGTGCTGGTATAATTATGTTATTCTCCAATATTTTTCTTCATTCTCATGACCTAAGAGTTGTTACTACTTGTCTTGCAACTAGTCACTTGTAGTGACAAAGGCCCCTTAGGTCCCAAGTATTTTCCTTGGCTGAACGAAGAAAAATATTGGGGAATAACATCAAAGTATACAGTACAGAGGTTCACCGAATTGTTGCAAAAAATAAATATTATATTATAACCTTGCACATCTGGTTACATAAGATGTCTCTCTTCGAGAACATTTCAAGTTTCTTGTAAAATTGTGAATTTTTTTAAGTGTCAGCCTACTCATAGCAAAACATCACTTGACTACACTGAAGTTTATAAATTGTTATCTTTGTCAGCAATATTTCTGCACTGCTACTGCTCTTCAGAGCTAACATGGTGATGTATTCCTCACTGGTTAGACAATAAAGTGAAACACAACTCATGAGGGCGCTAGTCATATGAATGGAACAATCAATGTTACTTCGTCAAACAAGGGATGGGTAGGAATGGAAATGGACAAAACCATTCATTGCCAGTCAAGATGTTCAACATATTAAATAACATGCATGTGGAGCATATTGGTAGAACTGTCCAAGCCCCAGAACACACACTGAGCCACCTCTATGATGTTGGAACAAGTTAGCATTAGCTCACTTGTATTACAGTATATACAATGATAATGGGAGCTCAGTTTACAGACTGTGTATCACTTTACTAAGTTAAAGTAACAACTTTATATTTAATAATAGGCTTATAATAATGTCTAACAGTTTAGTTATCACATTTCATTCAGTTCACAAAAACATGTCACAGACCATGAAAATAACATTTTAATCAAAAATTGTACAATGCTATATTTTCAAGAAATATACAATGTACATGCAGTTGCCAATGAAGAGAGACACAGTGTTTTGCCTAGACCTAATTTTAACAGATTTGGGAAGGTATTTATGATTGATAACTATAAGCATTAAGTATATGCCCTGGGGGTTTTACTCTAGCAGGAAGAACACACCAGAAAAATACACAAAAATAAATTCCCCAATGTAAATATTTCACAGTACATACCATACTACATAAGGTAATACATTTTCTTTCTTTGTCACCTTTGAAGTGTACATATGGATGAGGATTGGATATTTATTTGGGATTTTTAATTTACAAAACAATTTTATCATGGCTTCCTACTTGAAAAATCAGTATGAAACAACACAGACCAAATCTGTGTTTGTAACTCAATAAATTGCAAAATATTAAGAAATGTGTAAATTGTTTGTTATTGAAATACAATAAACAATTTTACACTTTTTGTAGTTTTCTGCTCTCCATTGAGTTACAAACACAGACTTGGTCAATGTTGCTTCACATTGATTTTTTAAAATAGGAAGCCATGATAAAATTGTTTTATAATTTAAAAATCCAAAATAAATGCCTAATCCTCATCCATATGGCCAATTGAAACAAATCATGGATAGAAGAGAAACATATGATAGTCTCCCAAGTGAATGATAGTCATTGAAAATATACTCAACAAAAGTAGTTCTCTGTACACATGTGAAGCAGTATGTGATGCTTTCAAGAAATTATTTGGTGGAAGTTAATACTCCCCCTGTGTCATTCACAGAACTCTAATGTGGATGTATGTAGTATATTGTGAGAAATTTCACTCCATGCCATTAAATAAACCACATCACAGTATCAAAATATCAACAATGTTTAGCATTATGACCATTTTGAAAAGGGTTGGAACTTATATACCATGAACAGTAACGCTTTGGTTGTGTATGGGTATACAAACCGTGAGGAAATTTTAGATTGATGTTAAATCCAAATGTTTTGAATGCAATGGTCTTGGATAAGTACTATCTTTATCAGCGGAGAGACACAAGGATACAATAAGATGATCACTCTTTTGTCTAGGACCTACTTTTTCACAGCCTTTTCACGACATCCAATTTTTAATCTTCATTCGACATTACATTATAACATTCAATCACAGAGTACAGAAATACATGTAACTTTCTTGCATGTTATACAACACATGTACATAACATATTTTCTTCAGTGTATGTAACATTCTTTCAATAACTGTTTTGTCTGAATGATGAATACTGTCATGAATAGATGTGGTATATATAACTATAACACACAATGGTATACACAGGAAACAGTAACACGGCAACCAGAATACAACCATTCCAAAGCTGGGCAACTTAATATTCAGACCATTCCAAGACAAGAGAATGATTTTATATGACCAATGGCTGCTGGCGCCAGTATTTATAGTCACAGACAGAACTTGATTTCGACAGAACTGGAGACCCAAGGATGAAGAGGAGCTCAGTAGATGTGTATAGTTCACGATGATATCATTTATAGACAGAATCTGAGTGTAAAGTTGTAAAACATAATACGGTAAATAAAATGCAATGTTATCAAATGATAATGAATCTTTAAAAGTAATTACCTTGCTATCACGGCGTCTATCTTCACTGTCATCTTCAGATTCTGATGAACTACTTGATGGTGACTGCCGCCTTCTCTCTTGTCTTTGTTGTCGTCGTTCACCCCTTTCATCATTTGAATCATCACTACGATCTCTGTTATCACGTTCTTCTCGCTTCACTCGTCTGTCCTGGGCTTTGTCATCATCATCATCTGAGTCATCACTTTTATCTCTAGAATCATCATCATCTTTCTGCACCTGCCTGACAGGTCTCTCATCATCCGAACCATCGCCTCTGCGTCTGACATTGTGATCATCTCTTTGCACTTGCTTATAATCTGTATTCTCTTCATCAGCGTCGTCACGTCTGACTCTTGCATCGCGGTCAGCAATCTGTTCTTGCCTCTCATCTCTCTTTTCATCTTCGGCATCACCACGCCTATCTTTTGTATCACTGTAATCTTTCTGAGTGCGATCTTCTTTCTCATCTTTGGCAGATTCTGTACTGTCGACATCCATCTTCTGCTCAGAACTATCTTCCTTCCTTCCAGAGTCTACTTCCATTGCCTCTCTCTCTCTAGTCTCAGAAGACTCTTGATCTTTACAATCCATGCTGTCGGATTTCTCCTGTGGGGTTGCGTCTATTGGTGTCTCACCCTCTCCTTTATTCTTCTCATCATCTGATTTCACTGTATCTTGTCTTACAGCTTCTACCTCATCTTCTCGTCTTGACACTTCCTCTGATTTGACATCTTGATTATCATCAGCTTTAGTCCCTTCATCTTTCTGTTCTTCTCCTGGTGCTGGTTTTTCAACATCCTCTTTCTCCGTTTCTTCCTGTTTGTCTTTTGACCCACCAGCTTGAGCTTCTTCTACTTCTTTTCCTCTGACTTTCACGTCAGCATCTTCCGTTCTTTGCTCCTGACCCTTTCCGGACGTCCCTTCATCTTTTTTATTATCTCCAGACCCATCTTCGCGTTGTTTGCCATCTTCTGTCTCACCTTCCCCCTTTGCCTTGTTAGCCTCCGCCTCATCAAAGCTGATTTCCTCAACAGACTTCTGTTTGCTAAGTGACTCATTCAACTCTTCCACCTGGTCAGCTAAGGCAGCAGGAATACCAATGGCTTCATCAGCTTTACTCTTTTCCTTTTTGGCCGCTTCTTTGGCAGTTTTCCGTTCAAGGAGATCTTCCTGATGAGCTGCTGCAGCAGCTGAAGATATAAGTATACAGAGAACAGGAATAAGATACAGCATAAAGATCCACTATTCTGAAGCTTGGTACTGGGAATTCTTCTCTGCCAAATTCAGCTTGTGCAACATTTAGTATATTGAAATCTATGGATGGTTTATAAACCTGCTTTAGAGGCCAGAATGATCTTGTGTAATCATTATTAACAGAACACTTATCACCAGGGATTGAAACATGCCCCTTTAAACTAAGAGCTGGGTGTGTAATTGCAACTAAACGAAATCTAGTCAAGTGAGTAATCACATATTGAATCAACTATCACAAAAGAAGCCTGAGATAAAGAAGTAAATTAAAATGATACTTTGGAGAGTTTTTCTCACCTTGTAGAGCTTCTCGCTGGGCTAGTAACTCCTGCTGCTGTTTCAGATATTGTTGAATGAATGCATTTCCTCCAACAGACTCATCAGCTGCTATCTGTCAATCAAAATGCAATAAGTAGGGAATAATTGTTAAAATAAAACATCCTCTGTTCAAAAAAAGTTTAAAAAACAGCTGATATTTCAGCTTAACCTTTCATACAGCGTAAGTCTCCATACTTCTTATATTGTGAGGGATAGTTATTAGTTTCCCTGTCAGGGCTCAAAATTAACAGTAGTCCTGTGTCCACAGACTACCAATTCTTGTCATGGGACTACCATAATTTGCAGCTGGTAGCCCACTCAGGCTATCACTGATTGTGCAATGATTTAAGGATGGCACTTTATAGACTTGAAAATATTTCAATAACAAACATCTTTCCAATAGAGGAAATCTATTTTCTGTTCAGGCATATGGGACTATTGGTCACCATCCTTGGACTACCAATTTCTGAAATTGGTAGCCCTTTAGGATAACCAAAGAAAAAAGTTAATTTCAAGCCCTGCCTGTACAAGCAATGTTTACATATATCTTAATCAATACCTAAGGAACATCAGTGTTTTACTTAGCTTTCTACAAATCTCTCTCCTTAGTCACTTTAACATTTAAACAGTTGCTGATAATAAAACCCCAAAATTCTATTAATGTTGCCTGTAAGAAAGGTTGTTTCACTCAGCCTTCATTAGGGAGGTGGGCCAACACCTGAGGGCGCCCTGTCAGACTGCCATCAATGTTGACAAACAAAGTCTCAAATCCACTCACAATGTGAATGGCAATTACATGAACTAAATTTTGATTGTAAGGTTGTTTTCCTTGTGAACAATATCCAATTCAAGCTCCACCTATCCCACTAATCAAATTAATACCAACTTATAAGACAAAATCAAAATCTCACCTTTTGACTTGGTAGGATATCAGACTGTGATGACTGTTGTAACTTTTCCAATGTCACTTGCTGCAAAATAACAGATATACAAGAATGTCAATATTATGATATACTATCGTCATCATCAGATCACCATCATGTATCTGATATACCTTGTAAATATTCATCAACCTGACGACAGGTATGATGTTAAAATATCCTCCCACCCCCTCCAAAAGTTAAAATTACAAAACATCTGTAGTGATTCCAAATGACAGTATATATTAAAACTTGTTCATCGTCATAGAACAACACTTGTATTGGGATAAGAGAATTGCAATTAGCTTGTACTAGAGTGGTCAGTCTTGTAGTAAAACCTGGAACTGTGCTAGGAAGCTTTGGTTGCAGAACAAAAAACCAAGGGCGACAGTACCTCTGGTACACCTTCAACAGTGCCTTTGGCAAGTTAGCAGAATTGCCAAGAGGTCTAGCAGTTAGGGACTAGTTAAAGTATTTTTGGTACTAAGATATGACTCTTAGTCTAAGTGCATTCAGACATGTTGGCAGATTGATTCCCATTGAAAAAAAAATCAAGTATGTCCTTTTTATGGAAGGTTATCAATATCCTTCAATTATGCTGGAATCGTTGGGTGGCAGTCAAGCAAACATGAATTGATAAAAACTTATCTTTCTCACCACAGTCAGCTGACTAATAAATTGTGTGTCAGGGACACAATTTTTATAAATTAATACAAGCTAGGAGTAGGAATAAAAGACATCTACCCTTCGGCAAAAAGCAGATTAAATTTCACATAAATTTTCTCGAATCATTTAAAGTGGCCATATGGATGATGGATTTTTTAATTTACAAAACAATTCTATCATGGATTCCTACTTGAAAAATCAATGTGAAAGAACATATATATGCCAAGTCCTTGTTTGTAACTCAATAAATTGCAAAAAGATGCAAAAAGTGTAAGAAGTTTATCATTGTATGTACAATAACAAACATTACATATTTATCATTAATATTATTAAAAAGGACTTGGCACGTTTGTTGTTTCATATTGATTTTTCAAGTAGAAAAACATGGGAAAGTTGTTTTATAAATTAAAAAAAATCCAAAATAAATAATCCCCCAATTCTCATCCATATAGCCACTTTAAAACTAGACAGTTTTACAAACTTTGTTGAGAAATAGACTAACCATGTAGTAGAGATTGTACACTGAAATATAAACATGTGACCTAGAACTGAGAAACCAAAACAGCAATATTGCCAAAACAGTAATATCATGACAACTCTGAGACTACCATAAATTGGTGAAGATACCTGGTACTGTATTAGCAATGCATACTTATTTATAGATCACAAATAAATTATCTAAGGTAATCTACTTATAATTAGTATTGTTTCCCTTGGATACAAGAAATAGTGTCAGATATGTTGTTTCATTCAGTAATGATAATCTGGCCTAGACTTTGAGGTATGTACTTTATTTGGGCTATAATACTCATTATTAATATGGATTGTATGCTCCCCGGGGAGTTGAGGAAGACTAAAGGGCCGTTGTGCTGTTCTGATCCGAGCCAGGGGTAATAATTGTAAAGCGCTTTGAGCACGGTGTGGGAAAGCGCTATATAAGAACCCAACATTATTATTACATTGTAATACGAGTCTAGGGTGGCTGTAAATAAGGCTTCTCTGTACTATATTGTATAACAGGGCAACATGACGTGTCATATCTTACAGACTGTGACTAGCCAAGTAAAAGAGAGTACACTTTTTATCAACGGTGAAAGTTAAGGATTGAATGCAGCTAGGTTCAACATACTCTCTGCCCAGACTATAAAAAACTGTACACAAAGGAAGTTTGTCGAGGTCAAAGTACTCATAAAAGTCACACTGACCTACTTCTTTAGTTGTACACAATTCAGGTCAATTTTATTCATGGTGTCATTGGTGTCACTCATACAGAAAGATTAGCTATTGCTCCACTCCTGTTTTAACCATTAGTTTGTTGTGAATGATTACAAGAGTTTACACAATGATGAATCTTTTAGTCTGTAAGTGTCAGTATGAAAATAAATATTCACATGTCAAGGACAGTGTTAAATTCTTACAGAATCCCTGTCTAATAATAAAATGTTACTCATTATTAAATATTAAATTGTTAATGATTCTTGTTAATACTTGTACCCCAAATACCAATAAATGGACACTATTGTAATGTAAACCTAGATATTTTCACTACTAGAAAATTTTGCAATTTTACAGTCTTCAGCTACATTTTTGCTAATTACCAGACGGTTTATGGCAGCACATTGTGTTCATGTATAAGAAGGCAGTTTACACTGGTCATTACCGCTGTACTTATTTTTGTGGATTTGTTTTCCAGCAAAATGGGTGAAAATATGTCTCTGATGAAAGTTCCAAGGTTTACAGTATTACGACTCGGCACTACTACTAGTAGAGTTTAAGAATCCTCCATAAGAAATACAAATGTATTGACCGTTAAAACTACAGACCTTGTGCGTTTGTGAGGCATATGAGATAACCCAATCACAGGTCAGTGGTAAACAGTCAATATTTCTAATAGATATATTTGTACATATATTACTCAACACACATTGAGTTCTCATCATTTACACAAAGTACAACAGTTTGTTAGTCATCTCGGTCAGAATACCAACTAACCCATCATGTACATGCATGCAAACTAAAGGAAATATGTAGGATTTGCCCCCAAAATGCTTGCTCAGTTTCCAATCAATTTCTGATCTGAGTGATACATATAAATTACACTGTAAATTGTAACCACCATATGCTTGTATCAGAAGTTTGATAATGTAAAATTTAGGATACCGAGAAATAATCCATAAGCTTTCTTTAAGTTTGTGTGATGAAGATTTTCTAGGTAACTCGATTGCTGCCATACATTTGATTCATCATCATGTATATTTTCTTGCTGTTTTGAGAACATTTTTATTACGCAAGGATAAATCAATTGTCTGCTGACATTTTTTGCAATAAGGTTATAGATAGACATGGTATATTTATGAAATTGGCAATAATATTGTCAGAACAATCAAGCATATCTCATCACAACGCAATACCACAATAAAGATCTAATTAAATATTGATTGAAATTTGAAAAGAAAATTAAAATTGCTCAAATTTATCAAATATTCATGTCTGGAGATACGATATTCTCGTGTGAAAATGGAAATAAAAAATATATATACTACGTACACAACACAATATTTCGACAAACTGTGGTTACTATCGTGTCACACCACGATACAAAACGTGTCACTCGTTTGTATTATTTGTATATGTTGTTTTGAAAGGATTAATAATAGCGCCACATCATTTGATTTGCAATCTTTGGAGTTTGATGTTTATGGCTTTTTCTTACTTCACAGTACAACGTGGACTGCGTACAAAATGACGGACTGGTAGGGGGAATTTTAAGGGCAGATTTCACCTTGTCGCTTGGATCATGTTCATTGCCATCATGATCAAGGGGCGGGCGTTGTATGTAATCGACCACACACGTACACATGCCCTGCCACTGAAACCTGGAGTTACACATTTTGTAGCAAGGTCAAAGTAACCGAAATCTGTCATAAAGATACATACCGCCTTTAAACGCTTGATGAGTTGATTCTTCGTACCACTATTAGACAGTCCACGTTTCTTCAGCTCCGATTTCAGATCAACAACACGAAGAGCGTCGATTCGCTTTCCACCGATAGTCAACTCTTCTTCTGGGACATCCGCCATTTTTGCAAAGCCAACTTCGGAAGCTCTCGGGCGACTCTCGACTGATAGTCGTATGACTCTTCCATTTTTATTCCCAGGGGTGGAAACTTCATTCATTCGAAAGTAACCTCGCCATACAAATGGTAATGATCGCAAGTGCTTCGTAGAGATGGTAAACACGAGTTATCCCAATAAGCCAAATAAATATGCCACCATGTAACATGTCTCAAAATTAAAAAAAATATCGACAATCTTCCTCACAGATGCACATTAATGCCGTCCTCGGATCAATGGAACAATCTTACAGGAAAGATGGCCGACTGAACTCACAATGTTGACATTGTAAGGTTGTCCGGAGTACGTGCACCTGTGCGTTCGTAGTAAGTTCCGAATTCTAGTGGAGAAAACCAACCAAGGATGGACCAAAGAAATCGGAATGAAAGCAGTTTGCAGATTGTTATGAAGGGAGTGATTCAAGCTCTCACGTTGGACGGACAGAACCGAACGGAGGTGAGTGTTATTGGTCACAAATTAATATTGAATATCTGTAACATGATCAATGCATTACAAATATTCTGTACTGAAGTTGAAGCGTGCAACCCGTTCAGTTCGTGTATGGATGTGTGAGTAACATCTGTGATACGTGTTACAGGTATAACTTATCAGTGTCACGTGTTGTATTGATGATAGACTGCAAAAAGTATAAAAATCTAAACTTTTAAAATAAAACCAAAGGCACTGCTATCACTGTGTCACTACAGTTTGGAAGATGCGTGTCCCAGATCCAGACACACTGAGTGATTCACTCATGGTCTAATATTCTACTCAAGGATGGTCCGATCCTAGTACAAATCATTCACGTTATTAGCCTAGGTATTTACAAATATTCAAACTACCGTCACTGGTGTATTTATGAATACCTAATATCCCAAAAGTGTTATACTATTTTATGAGGGTCATCCTTGAATAGAACATTTAGCCCACAAGTGACTGTGGTCCCAGACTTGTGTGGTGCACTGTAGTAGATAGATGAAGATATGGGATAAATATTCAAGAAATTGATAGTTATGATCAACTGTGTCTTTTGTCACAGTCTGTGGTGGGTGTAGTATAAAAGGGAAAAAAAAAGTAAACCCACTGTTCAAATGCAACAAATCCTCTGATTATTGTTAATATTCCATGATTATATATCTTCTATATTGTGAGATACCCCCAAAAAGCTAGAAAACTTCAATGTGCAACACCAGGAGAATCTCAACAGAAAATATCGTCTGCAAGTTGAATGTTAATATTGGAGCACCTGGAAAGTTAGTGAAGAGTTGCACTGCCCCCCCCCCCCCCCCCCCCCCCCCCCCCCCCCCCCCCCCCGCGATCCTGTGTACAAAGTTGCTATATACAATAGCTATAGACTTACATCTTAGATCCTTTCAGAATTCAGACTATCATTTGATCAGAGGATGATTTTTACTGAATACTTAGAAAGTCTGACTGAAATCACAACCTCAGTTGCTTGCGATGAGTTGGATAACGTTTTCGCTAGTATCTTCAACTGTTCTAGTTAGACACCCTTCAGAGTAAAGTAGGTAAAATATGCCTAAGTTCTACTGGTATTTTATTGTACGTTTCCCCCACCAGAATTATTGTACACAGTGTGGAATTGTATACAAGATTTACTGGATTTTCCCCTCTATTACCAGGGTTCTTAATTCAAACAGTATCATTATTGTCCATGTCCAGCCATCTGTATATTGACCTATGCTTGTGTACTGTTATGCAAATCAACTTAGGAGTAACTGAATATACATACATGTAGGCAAAAGTTATTACTGCACTAACCCTATGCATGGATGTACTAATTACTGTATTACTCAGTAAATATTCATGCCCCAACTAACATTAACACATCATAATATCACAGTGTCATTCTTCATGCTTAATATACTGTGTAACAATAACTAGAATCTTGCTGATTCCAGTCATATTGAATCAGGTACATATGTAGTCTGTACGATGTGATTTCATGTGTCTTGTCATGGTATCAGCTATCATTCCACATCTACGGCTCTGAAAATTTGTGTCTACAAATTAGATCAAAAGATATAGGCCTTGCCTGTAACTAGTAGTTTAGAAGCCTGATAGGGCTGAACAATAGGACATTTCTTACTGTCTAGTGGACATGGTCGCAAAAGAAGGTAAAAAGACTGTCTGTGATATCATCATAATATGATAGTCCATTGATCTGATTGTCAATCTTGCCCAATTGAGAAGTCAAACTTTGCAAGCAGGGCTGTTCAAAAATCGTTGCGTCAGTGCAGTAAGGTCGTATCTGCAGTATACAATTGCATAGCAGATACGACCTTTCTGCACTGACGCACTCGAAATATAGAAACCGTCTAGTAGATTGAAACATATTACCTTACTTGAATTACTGATAAGTAGAGGTTGGGAATTGCTTGGGGGTGAGGGGTGAGTAGGGGTGGGGATGGAGCGGTGCCACTGTGTTTAAGGCTTTAGTAACATATAAAACCCATTGATCTTTTCCAGGAAGCATATGTACAGTACTTGTCATGTATACAATCAATTGGTCAAACTCTTAGCCAAGATGCAACTCAAAAAGGTAAGTTTTGATAAAAATCTCATAATATTGAGTTTATTTCTGCCAAGTTTTTGTTTTAATTTTTATTTATTTATTAACTTTGACAAAAATCAGGCAGTCCACACAGGTGGCGAACACTTAAAGTTATAAATGTGAACCACAAAATGATGCTGCCAGATGTCTTTATAGCGTTCCTTTGTTTTTACATGTTGTTGTTGCCAAGATTTGCAGTAACTGAAAACCCTTCAGGCTTCTGCAGACCGATGAACAATTTTTTCTCCTAAGATATTGTGTTATTTTGTCATATTTATTAGTTGTTTCTTTATGTGTAGGTTTTCAAGGTATTCGACATGCAGATACACAAAAGATGTTCAAGTTGATGGATCAGTGTACAGATAGAATTAAATCTCTGGCAGAAAAAATAGGTAAGTGTCTACTTCATGCATTTGTTGTTGTTTGACCTATAGTATCCCTTGAACAATAGGGAACTTGCAAACCCGCCATGTTGAATGCTGCATCATGGGAAATGGGATAATATATGCTGATCAATTAGTATTGTAAACAATATTGTTACATTGTTTGTAACAACAGATAATCAATTCATAGTCACTCTGACCTTTGTGGGAGGTTTATTTTATCGGTAGCTCCAGATTGGGTATTACAATAGCCACAGATAATCCCATAGTCCTTTGCATCTGAGCATGCTCAGTCTGGATTGCAATTTCCCTATTCAAGTCAGGTCAGTTCAAACTTACAGTAAATTTATAGTTTGAAAATTCACTAATAGTTTGTAGTGAAAATCCTGACTGTTTGAACTTTCCATGAGTAAATTTTTGCTGAGCAAAAAGTAAAGCAAAGTTTGAAGATAATATTTTGCCGCTCAGTTTCTTTTTGATTTGTTCATGGTGAAAAATCATCCTAGAAATCATTTTCATGCTTTAGCTTTTTTACAACTTCATATTTGATATCACATCCTCAGAATACCATAATTTGCTCCCAAATGTTTTACCTGTCTAATAGTGTGGTGCAAGTGGTTGTCATGCCAACAACATCATATCAACATCTCCATCTCCATCTTGGTATTCTCACATCTTTATACCTTCACTTCACAGCTAATGATGACACATCTGGTCCATGTCCCACTGAGTATCCAGATTCCTTGCCACCACCATACACACCACTACCACCAATGGTAACTATGCCAACAGTATCACAGCAACCACAACTCTACCCAGCAGTACCCAGTACAGCCACTGGTGAGAATGTGACAAAGTTATTCTACCTGAGGTTATTATTGCAAGTTGAGCGAGCAATGGAATACATATGGTTTAATGAGATAAGAGAGATTCACAATTCTGCAGAGAGACAAACTGTGACTAACAGATTCACATACATTCAGTGGCTAGCTAGTAATATGAATATCTCATGGTTGGGACACATTACATCTCGCGTCATTCCATTCATCAATCTATGCATACACCCACTATTGACCAATGAGCAAAAGCTATACAAAATATTTATGCTTTAATACAGAGTACATGATTAACTCTGTCCCACACTTATGGTCCCACACCCTCAACATGAGGAAAGCGAAATAGTGTACGCTTTTGAAAAGTTTAGTTTTTTTCTCTTATTCTTCCTGGTGACTAGGAACATATACGTATGCAAGCAACCAACCTATGACACACTCATCATCAATACCAAGCCACTTTTACAGAAGTGGTGCAAGAACAGCCAGCCTAGGTGGTCAACTGCCAAGTTCCACGACAACTAGACCATCAGCAACAACAGATGATTTGATATCAAGACTACCTAGTGTCCCAGGAAAAGAGTTGTCGTCTAATCCACCAAGTGTGTCATCGTCAGTTGGTAGTACAAGCACTGTTATGATGTCTTACAGGAAAACTTTACAATCTCAACCAAGTATAGGTCAAGAAGGGGCTGCAAGTACAGCATCTATCAGAAAAAGGTACGCAGTTGTGTTATTTGACATCCTCAAACTATGCACAGTGTATAAGTCACAGTACCTGAAATAGAATTTGACCACCTAGGTGAATCATAAAAGTAACAGTCATCTTTTTATTCTTTGGTTAGCGCAATGATTTCTGTTCCACATGCTACACATGCCTTACAAAAGGTGTGTATAAGAATAAGTTGACCTTCTTGTTCTATTTTGACCCTCTAGCATGAAATAAAATGCTATTGCAGGTATCGAGAATTATAATAAAGCCTTAAAAAGTTGTGCCTCAAAAAAGTTATGACTAACACTGCAGTGCCCAGATTATTATGTAATTCTTTATATACATGTAATTTCAAACTGCTACAATGAAACCTTCCTGAAAGTAACTTGATTTTACAGTGTTTTTGCTAAGTGTGGGAATTTTGTTGTCAAACTGGGGGAAATCAGGTAAAATTTGCACAGATTTCCATATACGTTGGACCATACATTAAGTTTGGTGAGGAACCTTAGTAAGAGACTTAGGGAACGCACATATATTTACCTAATTACCACCTATCATAAAATACTGACTTTTTCACGGAATGAGCATCTATGATCTCTACAGCAGTTAACATTTATACTGTAATCACAAACAGTCTTACACACAGCTAGGAGCTAGGAATGCTGGGAGGTACTATGTGTATATGTAAATGGAGGCTAGTGATAGTTTTCACTGACTGACAAAATAATGTGTTCTTTAACTTTTACTTAGATTACAGCACATGGGTCCATTGGAAAAAGCTTACCTTGAAAACCAACACCTCATAACAGCCTACCAAGCTAGAATGAATAGACTCTATACCAGATCTACACAAGACCAGACTACTGTTGTAAGTATAGGGAAATACAATTTACAAATCTTATCTTTTGCAATCAAATTGCACATGGCACGTTTGCCTTATAATGTCAAAGTGTATAGCATCAAAAATGTGAACAGCGATATCATACCTAAACAACAGGCATAAGGTCGACTATGTCTAACATCCAGAACAAAACTACAGTGCTCTGGATGGTATATCATTTGAAAATATTTTATTAATTTTTCAGATCTTTGACAATTTTCTAGTCAAGGATAAGATGAAGTCCATACTACTGAAGTATTTATTGACTCGGTGAATGTTATAAATGAAAATTTCTACTCACACTCACAGATTCAACAAGATTTTGGAAAGCAAATCGCAAATTTGTGTTGATTCTGTGAGCTTAGTGATGATTTCCCGATAACTGTAACCCTAGAGTCCATGAACATTCGTTGTTACTCACTTGATTAATACTGTTGCATCAGTCACCTCATTAGGTATATGTTTCAGTAAAACTGGTTCTTATCGATGTTTGCTTCTTCATGTCTACAGAGTTTAACTCTTCAGAGACGGTTGATGGACAACATGGCAATAGCCAAAGCAAGGCAAGAAGCTGTATCCTTTCATTTAGTATTGACAATCGGTGTTTTTGTTAAAGCGTAGTAAGCAGGTAAAATCTACCCTGTCATGTTGCAAGGGTTCCCTACCAGTGTTTTTGTTAAAGGGTGGTAAGCAGGTAAAATCTACCCTGTCATGTTACTGAGGTTCAACACCAAAAGATTATGGTATAATACATGTATATAGAAAACTAGTAGATACTAGATGTCTATTACTTAGCCTGGGGGATGTTATGCAGCAACTATTTTAGTCGAGGGAAATATTTTTCTACATAACAACATGAGGGGTAATATGGCATAAACTAGTGCCCAAATACAGCAAGACAATAAGTGTTTTATGATACATCACATTCTCAGCAATATATTCTGTCCATAGTCAAAGCAAAAGGATTCCCATGCTACTTGACTGTTTGTGCCCTAGGGGAAATAGAACACAACTAGTGCCTCATGCTATGCAAATTGAGGTCACTATGGGTCACCAGTGAATACCACAGAAAGATCTTAGTCAATCACTGAAGGCTGTATGAAAACAATGTGTTCTAATGGAAGTTAGCGACGCTATCTCAGCACTGTGTAATATATACATCAAGATTCATGTCACTCTTTGTAGTCTTTAACTAAGATGAATATTAGCTTCACAAGAAAATAGCGGAACGTCAACGTAGACTACAAGAAGAAGCAGCTGAGAGATTCTCATCAACTGATAGTGCACCAACAGCTGATGAAATTGAACGACGACAAATCTATGCCAGTGTTATGGAATATGAACATAATAACGTAAGTCAAGAGTTGGTTAAAGCTACAATACAGAAGTAAGTATATGTTTAGATGTGGAGTGTCGGGGATGAAATGAAAAAAGTTAAACGTTTTGAATCATAGGCCTTCTAAAAAAAATTCACTTGCATCTTCACATAGAGGAGATCAAGAGCATTCTAGAAATGGTTTGTTGGGTGTTTAACGTAAGCATTTCAAATGAAATGCAACAACCCCTTTTGTATGGTCTAATACCCTGAAGGTATTGTTTTGATTGGTTTCTAGTTGTGGTTGCTGCAGTGGAGAGAGAAGTTACAGAGTTCACCACAAGATACCAAACTAATAGATGAACTGATAACTCAGATACTCAGTAGCAAAGAACACCCCATTACACAACTCTTACAGAAATACCAGTATAACATTTACAAGAAACTGTATACTATTATAGAACAGAATAAACAAGAACTGGATGAAATTAAGGTCCCATATAGTGATGTTGTACCCTTGGATTTCCATGACGATGACATCGACGGTAAGAATGACGATGTTGAGAACCACAGAAATGAAAAACTTATGCAAGAAACTCTGGATGAAATGAAATCGCCTCTGGATAATGACTTGGAAAATGATAATGTGGAATTACTTAGAATTTTCCAACGGATCAATTCAAGGGAATTTGATGACAGTGAAGACCATACTTTTGCTGCAAAGGATGTTGGTCTGGGTGATGAGAATGGAGATGTTGCCATAGCAAAGGATGTTGGAAAGGATGAAGATGATGTTAATAGTGAGAAAAGTGATGATGTAATTTGTAATGATAAGGACAATCTGACAGTGGAGGAAGTGACACATGCAATAAAAGATGATGTGGAACAAGCTGTTGCCGATGGTGATAGGTTGGCACGACAACTCAGTGGACAGCAAGAAGATGATGCAAATAAAAGTGGAGATGATGTGGATGTTGCTAAAGATGATGAAAATAATGATGATGATGATGATGATGATGATGATGAGCAGACAAGGACTATCAGTGATAAGTCAAAGATACCAGACGAATCCTATCCTGAAAATATACAAGAATCACAGATAAAAACTGACCAATCTAGCACTGATAATCCTAATGAAGAATCTAACAGTACTAATGTGAACTCTGACCTTGGGGCAAAGGTTATACCTGAGGATACAACTCTAACAACAGACACAGTGGGTGGACATACAAAGGATCATAGCAATGACGATAATACAAGTAATAATGACACAAATATTGCTTCATCTAATAGACCCATGTCATCATCAAGTGAACCGTCTTGTGATGAATTGATTGATGATTTTGTAGCCGTTGAAAAAACTAGAAGTGATTCCGATTACAACTCTGTTGAAGTGATGATTGATAAGATGCAAGAAGATGCCTTCCATAGACATTTGACGGATGTAACTAAAGATGTACACATGTACCTAGGTAAGATTCATTGTACAGCCTACACTAATATTACACGTCACTGATGCACAGCAATATCTTGTGATGTACCAAAATTTGGTGGTTCGCTTTCCCAATACTATGGATGATGCACAAGCCAATTTGATGTGTTACTGACAAACAAAATTATGTAGCAAAATTAGGAGTGCCTCTAGAACTGTTGCTATGGGTTACTCACAAGCAGTGTGCCTTCTAAGCCAATTTGACATGCCACTGAACTTGAACACATCAATTTCTTGTAATGTCCCAAAATTTGAGGGACCTTTCCAGCAAATGGCGCCCTCAAACTTTGAAGTAGAGCAGTGAGCTCAGCTGATGCATTCATTGTCATACGATTACAGTAACTGTCTGATTTATTGCAGATAAACTTCAGTTAATGTTTGTTGTAGCCTATGAGGAGTTAGATTCAGCAGTAGGTAGAGACCAGACCATAGCATCTATAGAGACGCCATTTTTCCAACCAGTTTGGTCAATGGTTTTTGCTCTATTCAGGTAAGGATAAAAAACAACGATAGATGGGAAGAGTGAAATTAAATTTTTTCCATCAAATATGGAACTGGCAAAAATCTGCCATCTTGAATGATGCATCATGGGAAAACTGTGCCACCATCTTGAATGATGCATCATGGGAAATGTATCCCATCTTGACTTGTCCATTATGGGAAATCTATCGTTCTATTGATAAACATATATAAGTTACTGTTGTAAACATTGTTTCCAAACACGAATAATTTAATCTCAGTTTATGCACTGACCCCCTGATTAGGTATTACCCAATCACCCATGATTATGTATTACTGAAATTACAAATAATTCCACCAGTCTTTAGTATGTAAGCATTTGCTCAGACTCTTTTGATTGCAACTATGCTATTTGAAGTTGGAAGTTCCTACATAGTATTTTTTTGGTGTGTTGTGCAGAGGTAGTGGTACTCCCTGTAAATAAAATTTAGTGTGAACACAAGACATTGTCTATCGTTCAGTGAGTTACAATATTTTGGGAGAAGAAAATGGTCTTTTTTGTTAGGGGTGGTTTGTAGATGAAATCCACTCAAATTCCAACATACAAAATGGTTTATTAGAGATTATTTGTTTTACACCAAACTTCCGCCTGCTGTTACTTTATCGTGATCTCAAACTGCTGCATCAACACTGATAATAGCTTATTATCATAACAATACCTTATTTTATTCATTTTGATTCTTTACCTGTACAGATTTGTGAATTTGAAGAAGGAACAGTTAGTAGCCACAAGTATGACAAAATACATGGCAGCTTCACCATTACATGTCGGTGTGCGTAGAAAGATGTGTTTGATGGACCAACTGATTATGGGTTCTGAGGACAACTACCCTTACCAACCAGCTGTTACTGAGATTCAAAGACTTGTCAGCTGTCAATCACCACTGGACAAACTAGAATGTATAGGTAAGGAAAGAGTTGTTCGTGTTTTGTCTAATTCTAGCTCAGAGACTTAACTGTTTGGCTGACTCTCATTTGCCCGAACAGTGTGCTGTGTCAGAGAGCCAAATATTTCGGCTAGTGTTATTCCTGCACCGATAGAATACAACCTGCAACACTAAATTTAAGTCTGTCACACCCATTTGTTGTGTTCATTATATGATGCTAAGGAGTCTAACTCCGTTTCTATACAAATGCTGACACTTGTTGGAACTCCCTAGGTAGATTTAAAAAATGTGATCCTATTGTACTGTTTGTTGATCTACTATTCTACATTGATGATTTTTTTTTTAACAGTGAAAACATCACGTATCATTTGTACTTGTGTTGAAGACTACATGGAGAGTCAGGGTAAACCGAGACACAGCTCAGAATCTGCAATGTAAGTATAATATATAGCATCAAATAGTAATAACAGTACTAACTGTACATGTACACTATGTTAGTCATGTAATGCCATTCAAAACCGATTTGGCAAATTAAGTTGACAGCAGCTTATAAACAGTTTGTACAATTTGAGTCATCAAACTGGCATTACTGATACTTTTATTAGAATAAGTACACTATTTATATTATTACAGGGGAGTTTGTGGTTATCCTATCACGTAATTGCATTACTAGGGGTCGAGATGTTGAAATTCTATGGACATTCAGACTGTGTATTCTCATAATGAATTCATGCAAACAGAGTTACAATTTGAACTGTATATACCCGGTATTGTATAAAGGTTAAATAAAGAGATTGGTGGTGGGTGGGGTGGGGGTGGAGGTACAATTACACGAGTGTGTTGTCAGTATAGTAGATATAATGACAATAACATTATCACTGTTTCCATTTCAGAGGGTGTGATGATTTGTTACCCATACTAAGTTTTGTCATTATCAAATCACAGTTACCGCAGTTAGTATCGGAGTGCAGTGTTATGGAAGAATTCATACATGAAGGGTAAGCCATTTTTTCAACTTACACGAGATATATTTCCTAAGCTGTACACCTCACCTTACTGATGCCATCTCTTCTGTGAGTAGCTGGAGACTAAGAGAACAGGACAATACAATGTTATTGCCATTTCTGCATTGTTCATCATGACATATACATGGCAAACATGTGCATGCACATGTACACACACACACACACACACACACACACACACACACACACACACACACACACACACACACACAAGTCAATGCTATGTCTCATGTTCTTGCATGTCGTTCTGATATTCACAATCTTTTGACGAAGTAAAAGTACCATTAGCTCTTACCAAATGCGTTAATTATTCACTTTCTTCCCTTCCCTCAGAAGCAGACACTAGAACATGTATCTAAAAATGACAGTGAAACTATTATCAAGGAGGCTGAAGCCATTGAGTAAAATTGAACCATCCATTTTGTATCTCCTCAGATATCTATTTGGTGAAGAAGGCTATTGTCTGACTACGTTCCAGACAGCATTAACTTATATATGTAAACTGGCTGAGAAGGAACCAGCAGACAGCTGATCTGTTTGACCTTTGACACCCTTTCCACAAAGTTTTAACCAACGAAACTGCAGCTTGCTGTAACATCAAATGACTTCTTTGGCACTTCCCACAAAGCTGTAACCAATGAAATTGCAGCATACTTTTAACAGCCAAGTGACCTGTCTGACTTTTTACCCTTCCTACAAAGATTTAGCCATTGCAGCTTACTAAAAACAGGCAAATAACCTTTCCGACCTTTCAGATGTAACCAATCAAACTGGAATTTACTGTGAGCAGACAAGTGACCTCTCTAACTGTTTACCCTTTTAGCCAATCAAATTACAGCTTATTGTAACAGACAAGTGACTTCTATGATCCTTCCCACACAGCCAATCAAATTACAGCTTACTGTGAACAGACAGGTGACACCTCTGACCTCTGTCAGAACCAATCAAATTACAGATTACTATGAGCAGACAAATTCCCTCTGTCACACTTTGCCCAAAGATTCAACCAATCAAAGGGCAGCATGTACCCTACGTGAGTGAGGGCAGTAAAACCACAATTTATGTATCAAAGAGTGGTATATTCTCTACATATTAACATTTATTGGGGAAATATTTTGATAATACAATACAATGTATTGGCATGCAATTATGAATAAGTGGAACCCACAAAAATGAGGAGTTTTAAGTGTACAGAATTTCAGAAATGTTTTTAGATTTTCCTACAACACTTTGCGCAAGGCTGTATTTTGAAAAGTAGATGTTAGAATCAATACAAGATACCATGGCAACATTTTCTTCCAGTGAAACTATTTTGATCAGAAATTAGTGACGTTATCAATTTTTTAGCTGAAATTTTAAAATGTAATTTAAATTCAAATAATTTGAATTTTAAAGGCTATTTTAGATGAAATGCAAGACATTGGTTTTTAAGGTATATTTAAATCATACTTCCAGCTGTTCAAGGGTTCAGAAATTTTAGGATGTTTTTTTTTACCATTCTTGGGTAAGATAGAGTTTCAATGATGTGTCTCTGCTAGACGAAGGCTATGAGTAATGTATATAAGCTGTGTATAATAAATTAATGCGGGTAGGATTATATTTACAAAGGTATAGAAAATTATGTGAAACAGTTTCTAAGATGTAAAGTTTGTTTAATGTTTTGAGCAATAACTCTTTATCATACCTCCGTTTTTTACTTTATCTTAACTTCCGATTTTTGAAAAGAGTTATTGCTTGACACATATAAGGGGCCATATGGATGAGGATTGGGTATTTATTTTGGATTTTTGGATTTATAAAACAATTTTTTCATGGATTCCTACTTGAAAAATCAATGTGAAACAACATAGACCAAGTCGGTGTTTGTAATCAATATATTGTAAACGATTTATATACGTGTAAATTGTTTGTTATTGTACGCACAATAACTATTCACACATTTTTTGTAGCTTTTTGCAATTTATTGAGTTACAAACATAGACTTGGTCTACATCATTTCTCATTGGTTTTTCAAGTAGAAAGCCATGATAAAATTGTTTTGTAAATTAAAAATCCAAAATAAATACCCCAATCCTCATCCATATGGCCACTTTAAACAAACTTTACATCTTTGAAGACTGTTATACATTGTTTTCTACACCTTCTTTACATATGCTCTATCTTGTCAAGTCCTTAAAGGGGCGTGTCAGTATTCAAGGGATAAAGTTTATTTCAAGGAGAACTTGGGCATTATTCTGCATATTTATTGAGTAGTTCTAGCAGCCAAACATTTATTACATCTCAAAATAATTTCCTGTCTGACCTGCCCCTTTTAAACTACTCTTAAAAAGTTGTGTAAAAATGTCATTTATTCCTAATAAACGAAATAATCTACAATGATACTTTATTTAAAGTAAACTTTGTAGCATGGCAGGTCAAGTGACAGTCTGTGAGATGGATTATAAAATACACTAACTATTAAAACTGAATGGCACTCAATAATGTACATTCCTCTGCCGAAGCTGAGGGCGCCCTCAAGGGGTGGAGCTGTAGTGCTGTGTTTCATGTTACTATTCACCTGCTGTTTGATACAAATATGTAGAAACCAATAAGAAACTGCATATTCTACACTTTAAGATAGCAAAATTGAATGAATTGAATTTCCAGTGACATTTTATCTGTACCACCATGCAGACATCAAATGCAGACATCAAAACACTGGTGTCTGTGTGTCTGTGTGTCTGAATCCAGTTGCAGGACACTTCAATGGTTTTATTTCATAAAAGACAAACTGTAGCAAGAAATTGCAATCTTTGCTATCTTAGATGTAGAATGTGCTGTTTCTTGTTGGTTTCTGTGTGGTTGTACAACCCTTTCATTCCTAGAGACGACATTGGAATAAATAGAAACTTGATTGTAAGAACATTTTCTAAAATTTAAGAATATTACTTCATTGGGAAGTAATATTTCTTGAATTCTGATCTCAAATAAAGTTGATCTTTTTCCAAAAATTACAGAGAAACAAGAATTTTTGTTCAAAAATTTGGGCGGGAAAGTTTCTAGCTCTGAAAGGGATAAAACAGAGCTAACATGAAACAGGGTGTAAGTCAGTCATATCTTCACTCAATTTTCACTAAATTTTGTGATCTAGCTGAAGAGACTCTCAAATATTACTGGAAATGTAAGTGGTGTCACTTCAAGTGTGAACTTTCTACAAAAATATGTGCATGAAGACCAAGGTACTTTTAATGAGCGTGATCTCCAAGCCAGCCACTTTGGGTCATAAATTATGACAAGTCTACATCATTGAGCTGTATACAATAACAGCTGAAGAACGCTGAATGAAATATACTTATACTAGGGTAAATTATTTATATATATCGAAATACAAAATAAGACATTTTGGCGAATTCACAGGATGCAGTCCCACCTCAGATACAACATTGTTGATATCATTGTTAGCAAGTTTTACAGTCTTAATACACCAGTATCCAAGTAGTAAATGGACCTTCTTTTAACAATTTACACAAAAAGTATTTGAAATAATTTACATGATTTGAATGGCTATTGTGTCTGATTTAGAGAGAGGGGGGGGGGGGGTGACAACAAACAAAATGTAATACAAAAGACAATTCAAACAAAAGCATAGGTTTGCAATTGAATTGAATGACTAGCCTACTGCTAAAACATCAAATTGTGTTCACATACATTGTATCATACCAACCAATTACAATGTTTCATATTGCAGGCTACTGTTTATATCCACTCTGTTTGCTGAAACTGAGATGAAATTGCCCATTATAGATTTTAAGATACAATGTAACAAGGTCGCAATTCATTGCTACATTTTAGTCTGAATGAAACAAACTATACTGCGATTAATTAACTAGATGCGCACAGACGCTGTATGCATGGTGTGGCATGTTTAGTGCATTGCATTCAGAAAAAAAAATTGTAGCAAGAAACTGTTTTCATTCAATCTTGCTATCTTACATGTAAAGTGTAGCATGTGCAGTTTATAATTGGTTTCTGTGTGGTTGTATCAAACAGAGCGAGTGGACAGGAACCTGCAATGCACTGTATGTAATGTATTGCTTATTAGTCGTGAATAGCAAAAGGTAAGCTTAGCCTATGGAGATCAGTGGTCTGTGCTGAGCCCAAGTTTCTCATTTAGTAATTCATTAATTAGTGTTAATTAGTGTACTATAAATGTAGTTTGATTGCTTCACAGAGTATTAATTAGTGGTCGACTCTATTTGCGATCGTTACATCACACCCACTTTTACTTTTTTTCTCTCGCAGAGAAATCACTAATTTAAAAGTACTAAAGTAGTTTCGCCACCCTCTTCCAGACAGTCAATAACAGTTTTCCCACCCACTGGAATGGCTTTCCTCATAAATGACAAATAAACATTTCGTTATTATTTGCAGATTTTAAGATAACCAAGTTATCGTAAGTGCACGAGTGCACCTAACACCAGTCCTAACACCCGGATAACGGGAATCCAGAGTGTAGAATTCTTTGCGGGAATCTATACACTATAGGATGACAATGCGCCCTCTGCGGTGTCACGGTGTCAATTTACTCAAACGTACATTTATTGGATAAGGGAGCTTTCAGTATTTACAAGGGGGGGGGGGCGGAGGAATCGGGGGGGGGTCACATTTTACAAACCTGTTCTTGGGGGAGGGTCATATTTTGCATTACAATGTTTGGGGAGGGTCACATTTTACAATCCGTAGTTTTGTGACCAAATTGAAGATTCAACAATTTGTTTTGTGTGTTTTGAGATGTAAAAGTGAGATGGGCACTCAACATTTATTTTTACGAGTATTTCACATGCAAAAATACAAAAATTAAAATACATATATTGTAAGAAAATTGTTTAATAAAACGATGCATTTTGTTGAGTGTACCCATCTCACATTATCACTTTGCGGGAATCTATACACTACAGGATGATAATGCGCCCTCTGCGGTGCCACGGTGCCAATTTACTCAAACGTACATTTATTGGATAAGGGAGCCTTCAGTATTTACAAGGGGGGGGGGAATCGGGGGTCACATTTTACAAACCTGTTCTTGGGGGAGGGTCATATTTTGCATTATATATTTGGGGAGGGTCACATTTTACAATCCGTAGTTTTTGTGACCAAATTGAAGATTCAACCATTTGTTTTGTGTGTTTTGAGATGTAAAAGTGAGATGCGCACTCAACATTAATTTTTATGAGTATTTTACATGCAAAAATACAACAATTAAAATACATATATTGTAAGAAAATTGTTTAATAAAACGATGCATTTTGTTGAGTGTACCCATCTCACATTATCACTCACACTATATAAATGGTAATAATTCTGTTCTTGAAAATGAAGATCCCATTCATTAGAAACGACGATATCAGAAGCATACATTGTCATTACATCGAAATATGCAATAGCTGTGACATTGAAACTACAGGCAGAAGACAGAATTTTCTTGACAACATTTTCTGGACAGCTAAAAAAAGTACTGTTCATCGTATAGGTACAACTGAAGCTCGTTGGGAAACCGTGTAACAATCGGGAGGATTACACGTACGCGTGAGTGGTGAATCATTTTAATATTTTAATGCGTGAATGGTGAATACATCTTTTTTTTTAATGCGTGAATGCGGTTTGGTGAATATTGCGTTATTGGTGAATAATCGTTATTTTCGAACGTGAATGATGAATGATTAGAAATTAAATACGTGAATCGTGAATGACAAAGCTCTGTGGGAATGTACAAGCTGTAAATTGTGAATTCAACCTCGACTTAAAATCATGCAGTCGATGGCTCAGTGATAGGTTCAGCAGGGCATTAACCGGTACAGTACGTAACAAATCGGAAAAATCTATTCTTTTCACTAAACTTTGTTACATTGTATAATTAATGGATATTATACCTGTCAGTCAAATATTGCTGACTAAAGACATTAAAAATTAATATCATATTCGTTTTTATGTGTTTACACGATATAATAAACCGACATAGACCAATGAAATAGATAGTTTTTTTTCTGTTTACATGGAAACCTCTAGACTTGCACAAGTCCCTAGAGAGATTTTTGTGCTTGCATTTCAGTTTTAGTTTTGATGTTTTCGAATAAAACTTTAACAAATCAACAATATCATATTCATTTTAATGTATTTTTATGTGTTTAAAAGATACAGTAAACCGACTGACGATCATTTTCCACCGTTTACACGGAAACACCTACACTGGCACAGTCCCTTGGGAGATCTTTGGGTTGTTATTCATTTTGAACATTTTTGTAAAGATGTCCCCATTTAAAAAACATTCCCAGTTACTAGCTTTAGTAATCTCACAAGGCTGTTCACAACTTGAATGACTCACTGAGGTCACTATTTCACACAAAAGAATACACTTGTGTTAAAGAAAATATTCAAGTCACCAATGGGATCATTCCTGACGTCGAATTTGTACGTTTTTGAATTTGTTGCGTTTTCGGTCATTTACAAGACTCCGCTTTCGCCCACGAACTTGGTTTTCGAATGAAAACGAATTTAATTTTTTTTCTTCAAAATGATGCACTTTCGGTAGCGTTTCCAAATTGTTGTGTTGTCATGTACGTGTTTGTAGTCTCCATAAAATGGTAGATGCAAACGCAACAAAGTAGCTGTAACGTCAGTGTTTTCATTTGAAAACGGCATCACGTAAATATGTAAAGTTACACTGATGAATTGTTGATTTTAAAGTATGGTTTCTAGAATTTTAATGGTCAAATCTATCGTGCTTGTTACGCCTTCAACAAAAGTGCTATAAAGAGATCACATATAATCAACTGAACTGAAAAGGGGGATGGTTGTAACTCAGTGCGATATAAACTATAGCCAGTGTCATAGAGACGTTACTTAAGAGTTACGTCCATTTTGCACCAACTTTGAAAATAAGTTTTTTAACATATTGATGACGTCATGATACCACATCACAAGTCCATATTAAATATTTAGGTAGCGCTATCTTAATTCCTGCACATATAAAAATTGTCAAATTTATTCTTGAGAAAACTTAAAGTAATTTCAAACTTGTTTTCCTTCTATCTCTGTTTCTTTAAAAAAAAAAGTGAGTTACGTCTGTTTTGCACTGAGCCATCGAACAGTTTCTTCCTCAGTTGCTTGAATTGTATTCCCAGATGTTTAAATGATTGGTGTACGGTTTCTGTCTACCGGTCCTCTAATAATATGATACCAGGATATCAATGTTAGGATCACTTTGATCTCGTTGTATTTTAGTTTTGTTTAGTTTTGCTTTGACTAGCGTGTCTGTGCCAGATTCAATTCTTTCCCAGTTTTTGTGATAATGCCTGTTTAAGATTTTTTTTATATGATGAGAGCTTTCAAAGTCGAGTGTAAATTGTTAATAACTTTAAATTTGATGAAACTATCAATGACGCGTATGCCGCCAAATCAACTTGGCTAAGGCTGTAACATTACAAGCTTGCGCAGAGATCTGAAATTGTATGACAGAGTTTGTTGAACATGAACTCCATTTTCAAATATGTTCGGCAGCAGTGAAATGACCCACTGTTTACCAATATACTTTAGTTGATTTGTAAAGAACTAAGTGTGATTATACCAGGATCTACAAAAACATCTACATTTGAAATACCTATAGTACAGTAGATAAAACAAAATGCTGTGATCGTCTCCGTCTCCACTGTAAATATTCCACACGTTCCAATGTTCAGGCAGTGCTTCCAGCTTGGCGACCTGGTCGCATTTTTTCATGATTTCACAGACTGCATCTGCTAAAATCAATATTTTTTGTATCTACATAATTCAAACATTCTATCTATTTTCTTGCAATATCTAGCCAGCCGCACAATATGCGTGTATGCAAGAAGCAAGTGCAGATTAGATGGATTGGATGGATGGACAGCTATACTGCTGTGGGACTGCCGGTTGTTTGTGCCTTTTCATGTTTATTCCTCTGTTTAGTTACTTTATTTCAGTTTGGAAGAGGGAATTAATGATAGGCTACTAGTGTGAGTTATAATTATAATATCAAGATTTGACCCGGGCCAAGGTACTGTGACCCGGGTCGGAACTTATTCCGTCTCAGATCAGATTTCGATGTATACTTTTCCTTGATCAGTGCACTATGAACTTCTTGTACATAACCAGTAATAGAGTTATATTGTATAGATTTATTGGACTGACCAGGTAAAATATTCGTGACGGTGATTTCCGATGCGACGAAAAAGCTGGTCTCATGTGAAATAATACGGTGTTTAAAGAATAAATGCCAAAATTTATGTTAATTGTTGTAAATTTGTTGTATGGATAATCGTATGCAAATAATGTAATTAATATGCAAATTATAAGATTTAAAGATGTCAAACAATGTTATCTCAGTCATAATTTAATTTAATTTAATTATTTCAATGTTTTATGAATGTTGGATTACATAAACTGTTTCAAATTTGAATTGTCATCCCCAAACGACCATCAGATTATTGATTTTTTTTATTATGTGTTATGTAACTTTAAATGAAGTTTACTACTAGAAAGCTACCAAACACAGATGTCTACCAAGCATTTTTGAAATCTACAGAAAAATTTGTTTTAGAAAAGTAATGTTTGGTACCTCATTTTGGTACCAATTGGCTAAAAATCAGGGTCTGGCTCATGGACTAATACGTGAATGTTGTTGTTAAAATATGATTATTATGATGATGATGATGATGATGATGATGATGATGATGATGATGATGATGATGATGATGATGATGATGATGATGTTGTTGTTGTTGTTGTTGTGATTAGAGTGACACTGATAATGGCAATACTGAAGGTGAACGTGATGATGATGACAATATCAGGGAACTTTTACAAGTTTTACAAGATCAGGCAGAGTATGCAGAACATGGAAAGCACGTTTTAGATACTAACTAGATTGTGTATGATTATAACTTAAGAAAGGTAACTAGCCAGTCTTTTACGGTTTGTCACTTTATATGTAGAAATATTGCTTTCTAATACATAGTCAAAATCATTTAATTTGTATGTATAATGGGAATATTGATTAACGTTCAGTATATGCAATTGTCATGGGGAGGGTCATGTTTTACAAAATGGGACAAAGGGGAGGGTCACATTTTACAAATGGAGAATTTGGGCAGGGTCATGTTTTACTTAACAGACTATGCGTGATTTCCTCCGCCCCCCCCCTTGTAAATACTGAAAGCTCCCTAGGCCTAACAACGTTGATGAAGACTAGATAAATTGTATTAAGCCTAGTAAATGGTTTCGCTAGCAGATTAGGTATATCAAGTTAACATGCGGTCACCTTGGATTATTAACAGGCGCTCAGGCGGTATATGGCGTGCGTGTGTTGTAATAGTTGTAGGCACAGTATAGTGTGTGTGTGGTGTAAAGACCCCTGGCAACAGGTCGTTGTTGCGTGTCAGGCATTTAACGTTTGTTTAAAAAATGGGCACACGTTGACAGTCATTATCCTTGACACATGTTCGACCTCAATGCACTCGTTTAAAATTCTAGGCAATTTATTTACATCAATCGTTTCTTATCTGTCTGAGTTGTTGTTTTGTATATAACAGTAACGATGGCAAAGTCGTGTGATTTTTAAACAATGTTAATTTATCCGGCTGTTGCTTTATGTTATGTAAAAGACGCACCGTTATGTGTGCCATGTAAGGGAAAGAATAACAAATCGATCGATCGATCGATCAATCAATCAATCAATCAATCAGTCAGTCAATCAATCAATCAATCAATCAATCAATCAATCAATCAATCAACCAACCAACCAACCAACCAACCAACCAACCAACCAACCAACCAACCAACCAACCAACCAACCAACCAACCAACCAATCAATCAATCAATCAATCAATCAATTATTTGTTTCCCAATACGTTGATATCAATATTAACTTCAAGCAGCGAAGCACTTGCAATACCTGGAAAACCACAGGGGGAAAATGTTATACGTATCGAGTCCTAAAGTGACCCCCGAGGTAATAATTGCTGTGTATATCGTACAGCCAATCTTTATGCTGTTTTCAATCAGGTACATCCCACTATTTACTCGTCTGTCTGCTTGCTTTATAATATGTATTCATTGTAATCCGTAAATATTTGATAATCACCAACTGTCCTCTAACTACACGACAGGGGATTTACGTTGTGTAGTTCTTGCCGACTGTCTGTAAATTTGCTTACAGACCCTTACATGCAATCATCGATCCACTGACCTTAAAATCCCCCGAGATGCCTTCCCCGCCGACTCCACTGTACCTTTCACTTATTTCTTTTAATTCATTAATATATTGTATGAATGTCATTAGATACTGCCAACCTATTTAATATTGTGTAATGCTGTAAGAATTCTGATATCATCTGGTTTATGGTCAGGTTATTATAGGCTTTATTGTGCGAATAAAATGCACGGGTTCAGAGGTCAATAGCCTTCAAGGGGAACACAGCTGCGGGAAAATTTAATGGTAAATAATCTGCTAAAAGAAATGGATTCTGGAGGTTTCATTTCACTTTAATTTTAAATCACATATTAACGCTCGATTGGCAAGAAAAACTGACTTGAAAGTTGTTCCTCATTCATTACCAGGTGTTACAATAGTTTCATTACATCAAATATGAGTCTGACTCAGCAGACATATGCATATGAAGTAGCTCAAATGAAATAATAAATGCAGATATTAAAGAAGACACATGCCTCATTTCTTTACAGATTTCCATATTTTAATCCCCCCGTGATATATCGCGAGATAATACGTGATTAATCGCACAGTCAATAACAACCATTGTCTTAGTGGCCATATGGATGAGGATTTGTGTGTATTTTGGTTTTAATTTATAAAACAATTTTATCATGGCTTCCTACTTGAATAATCAATGTGAAACTACATCGACCAAAGTATGTATTTGTAGGTCAGTATGTTGCGAAAAGTTGTGTAAAAATTGGTTATTGTACGTACAATAACAAACATTTTATACATTTATTCTGTTGTCATTTATTGAGTTATAAGCAAGAACTTGGCACATGTTGTTTAACATTTATTTTTTCAAGTAGGAGGCCATTATAAAATTATCCAAAATAAATACCCAATCCTCCATATGGCCACTCTAAAGGCTCACACTGCATGTCGCAAATTAACAAAACAATATCTTATCACATAATGTTATTGTTCACACATGCACATGTTTTTGATAACATCATACGTGTATTGGCAACAGGCTTTGTTTGTAACTGTGTTAGATTTCAAAATTCATGATTTATGTACTAATAACACATTCGGAACAGACAGTGCCACAGTGACGTGTGGGCTCTAATAAGTTGTGTTATTCAAGAAACATTTATTTTGCTTCCTAAAAATTTCGGGGGAAATCGCATTCTCAAGACATTTCGCTGCGTTTAAAGAAACATGCATGTTACTATACTGTGCTGATCTATTAAATGTGTTAAAGCCAAACTGATCACACTCAAGTGTAAAGGAAAAGTGGGATATAGGCAGTTGCGGTAAAATAAGTACAGCCCGTTTCTAGTTAGTGCTCATTGGTTCTGTTTGATATGACCACGCAGAAACCAATAAGAAATTGTACATTTCACTTTAAAAGATCACAATTTCTTGCTACTTTTTGTCTCATGCAATGAAATAAACCATTAAACGTACATACTAGATGCAAACACAAGAGTGCCATTATTTTCATGTCTGCATTTGCTGTCTGCACGGTGGCACATTAGTTCATTTCATTTAGACAGAATATCGCAAGAAATTTCGAAACTGTATTCATTCAATCTTGCTATCTTTAAAGTGTAGCATGCATTACTGGTGTGTGCATGGTTGTATCAAACAGAGCCAGTGAACACTAACCTGAAACGGGCTGTACCTAACCTGGGATGATGAGGTGGAAAGATTAAATTAATCCGGAGTTACGATCTTATTGAAATTCATATTTTTAAAAATTTCTTGAGAATGTACCCGATTTTTTCAGTTGGTCAGGCGCTTCTCCCCAATAAAGCACTCCACCTTTATTAAATCATAAATACGCCAAGCAAGGGAGATTTTGAATTAAATCTAAGTTAATTTCATTTATGTTATATTTATTAACATAATTAAACCCTGCTGTGATTTCATTACCACGGCATATTGTGTCATAAAACTGTGACAGCCGACTGTAACTGTGGAAGGATAAATTCTATCCAATTAATCGCGATAGAAGTAATAATATGTGTGTGTAATTATAACTAACAATAAAGATATCACAACGTATAATGATGTATTCTGTGAATAGTTAATAGGTTAGTGAAGGGAATTCATTTCATACACACCTGTAATTGTACGTTACTCTTTAGTCTACACCGGGGCTTCAAACACAGTACGATGAGATTCAATTGGTCGATCTTTAATACATATAGGCAATGATATGTAAGGGTAGTGATACAGCTCAGCGGCTATACAGACATATAATGTGCATTTATATTGCATCAAATATATCGCATCAGAATATAAATTGCTATTTCATACCAGAAGGCTAAGTATCTTATACATATACACCCCTTATGTCGACAAAGCAATTCATAGCTCATAAAATGGGGTTTCCATGGTAACCGATCGCCAGAATTGATGGCCCAAATTAATCAGCTTGTAGTAATAACATGATCAACATACGAACTAAGATGTGGTGTGATTTTTTGGTCTAAATAGTATTTATAGCTTGTCGTAATTTATGATTTTGACGCGGTCGTTAATTAAAGTTGTTTTTGTAACCCCTATCGGTATGTAAAGAGGTCGTTTATCACAAAAACTGACACGCTTATTTATCTACCTGTAATATTTCACACTATTTACTCTGTCCCTGTTTGGTTTTTTTTTATTATTGAAAATCATAATTCAAGAATTATGGCCACACTTGACCCTCAAAATGAAAGAAAATAGTGAAAATATTGGTAACATCGCAATTATTAACATTGGTTTGATTGCAAGCTACCAACTATATATTGGTCTACAAATGCCTGTTAGTATAAGCCAGCCAATTGCAAAACAAGTGTTGTGTTGCTATGGACAACCTGTTTCGAAAACAAAAAAATGGCAAAGCCTGGCAAATTAGTGGAGCGTGATAATTAACGTTTTTTGGACCCTGTCCTCTGACCAATTGAATGACGTCGACATATGTGAGTTGTGCAGAACGCCTTCACGCGGCTTGTTCACTGAGTGGCCTTGTTATCGACAATCCGCATTATATTCTTCCGTTCGAACCAGCGCTTGTGTGCTCGTTACAACTCTTGCAATTGCTATCGTTGTTTCGTCACAGGCCGTACGTACTATTGCCTGATCTCTGTGGTGGTAATAGAGGAACGCTTAACAGGTGACAATATGCTACTGTGGTGAACGTCTAACGAGAGTTTGGTAGATTTTATGGATTTCGCACTCCGATCAGATGACTGACAAGCAATGAGCCGAGCACTTTGAAAAAACGCACGTATGTAGCGCTTTGCAATGGTAAACCCATCCACTACATGTCCGTCAATGTCTCCGTTTCTCATACTCAGTAACACAATTTGTTACCAATTAACCTTCTCCACTATTATAGTCGTGGTGATTTTCACGGCATGTCGATGTTGTTACAACACGATACGGAAATGGCGAGCAAAGGTAACCGTTTTGGTATTAGGTTCAGACCCCATCGGACTCACCGCGGTACTCATCGCAGCCTACTCCAAGAAAACATCGCGAATTATTTTAGTGGAACAAAAAAGTCGTAATTTCCTGATCGGACAATCACAACAAGTCGCCCTCGATACTCGTTCTGTGCAATTTCTTAAAACATTTAATGTCGACTTCGATAACATCGAAGGTTGTTGGCAGGGGGAAAGGTTTTGCACACCACTGGGCGTACTGCAAGAATATTTGCTTGGACTCATTGAGCGACACCAAGATAAAATCGAAGTCAAACTCTCAACCAAGGTACGTATATGTAAGACTTGTATTGTGTACACGACACAGTGATTCATGTGGACGGTGTAGGTGAAATATTTGCCGGCGATCTCGTGTTATTATATAGTGCGTGATTGGAGAAACCAATTACCTGGGCCGCTATACAATATAAATGCTGTGCGTTAGATCTGAATGGGAGACACCCACGGTAATTACGTGAAATCTCCATAGATTTCCTTTGATTCAGCTCTCTTTGAAGTGATCGAGTTGAAAACATGAGGGAAGGTTTATACAATTATTGATTTTGTGACATTTCCACCCGTAATAACAAACCATTGAGTAAGCACGAGTCAACTACTTTCAAATTGCCGAAGAATGAGTGATTTTTACTCAAAAGTGATCATATCCATTAATATGGTGACGCATTGAGTCATTGAATGTAGCACAGAGCAATTTATTTGGGTGAATCCAAGCTGTTTTATTTTCAACAATAGAAGCCGGTTCACATGAAATGGAATGCTGCCTTCTATACAAATATTTTAGTATCAAACACAACATTGCTACATTTTATCGTCTGGCTTGACAAAACTGTTACAGATATCGCTGTAGACTATTGTCTGGTCAGATCGATATCTTTCTAACAGTGCCACCATGGGGTGGTGATCCTACAGACATTGCTACATTGTTTTGTCTGGCTCAACAAAAAATATTGCTATTAACACTGCCACAATTTGTCGCTTGGCTCCACAAAAATCCTATGAAGGTTGCTATGAAATTATGTTTGCATGAGCTCCCCCTAAGTGTTCCACACTGTTAAAATGTTACAACTGTACTTTTTTTTTGTCAAACGAGACGATAAAATGCAGCAATGTTCGTAAAATGTTTGATGAGCCAGATGATTGGATATAGCAGTATGAGATTTTTTTCCAGACCAAACCACTTTCTGTTTCAAGTTAGCTGTTTTCTGTTGTAACATTATTTTTATTGTTTTCTTTGCCGACAAGAAATTGAAGATTTAGTATATTACTACCACAAATGTAGTACAGTGAACATTTCCGTCTAAACATGATCGTCGAGGAAATTGTAATATATCCTGTTATATATATATATATATATATATATATATATATATATATATATATATATATATATATATATATATATATATATATATATATATATATATATATTGTGAGTACGTCATCACGTTGAAGAAAATGAGTTGTAGGTGAAGACTGTGAAAATCACAGCAGCAAATCTTTAACTACATCAGATTGCGTCACTTAAAATCACGCGTTTCGTCAAACGAGTGATTCTCAGCACAAGCGATTGAAGCTCATGACACCCAAGCATTTATCTGGTGAAAACGAAGTCCAAAAAATAATGTGATTTCTTCATAAAAGCAGACGAATTAGTCTTCCCCGTCATTCAAATGGTCTCGTTAGCGATATGAATACAGCTTACCTTGCATTTTAACCTTTCCCCTGGGCAAAGACGTAAATTGACAAGAGATTTACAGACACGTAGAGGAATTCATTAACAGACAGGGGGGTCATGACTGTTCTTCGTTTTATTGGCAATATTATCTAAGTCGTCAGTGAAGTTCCACTTCAAAAGTAAGATTTATCATTTTATTAGCTATCTAAGCTACACACAGTGATTGACAAAAAACACTATTTTTTCAAATACTACTTTTCTGATCTTTTGACATTCAGTAATGAGAAATTCTGATCCGAAGTATATCGTAACCATGGCAACCAGTCTCGACTGCCCAGGTGCAATTCAGTGGCTTAGGTGGTGGACTGTATGTCCTGTATTACTAGCGAATAACTGATTGCGCTCGCATTTACATTGGGAAAAGGTATATAACGAGGATCAAGCACGTGGCGTCTACGCTAATGCCGGCAGCTAGCCGAACGTTCCGTTTGCCGCGCCGGAATGTTTATGGTGCGTGTCAGTATGATATCTTTATTAATAACTTTAATATCAAAATCAGCATCTTTCAAAATATGAGTTGTCATTCGATTGTTGTGACGTCACAATTCTAAATTTAGATTTGGATACTATATGACATCAGTGAAACTGAAATCAGAAAATCGCGATTGTTCAAGCGGTAGTCTAGTTCCTATACGGTATCATTACAATTTAGTTGGAGACCACACTACGTTGCAATGGCATCCAGACTATCCAAGCGCCCACGAACATTATCTCATAAATAATTACCCGCCATTTATTTTCAACAAATTCTTGTTCTGTTTTTTTTTTAAATATCGACTGGGACTTACTTTTAGAGATTCTTAGAAATAGTCCTTATATTGAATTTAATGTAAAAAAAAATTGGTTTGAAAATATGAAATTTACTAAAAAATAAAAAAAATGGTTCGAAAATATGAAATTTACTAAAAAAAAATTTTAAAATGGTTTGAAAATATGAAATTTGCTATAAAAATGGTTAAGAATTGTTAGTAAAGATTAAATTTACTAAAACAAATTTTAAAAATGGTTGGAAAAGATGAAATTTACGAAAAAAATGAACTTGACAGTTACGCGGGTAAACCACGTGGAAATTGACGACATTTAATAGTGAAATGAACATTGTCTAGTCAACCGGTTATAGTAGATGTGAAACGTACAGTTGTATTTGCTCGTATATTTCACAGTATAGATTTCGCATTTACATTTACAGCTGCTATTTTATAGCAGTCAGCTGAGTTTACTTTTTTAAACTGCGACATAAATCATTTATGACAGCAGACACTATGATACGATATTCCGGATTTAAAATTAATCGTTTGGTTGAAGAGAGTTGTGTGTAATGTATGCATGGTAAAGTGGACATCGACTGAAAACTGGTGTACTGGTGGTGGGGCGGTGCTGGTGGTGCTGGTGCAGGTGCTGGTACTGGTGGTGGTGGTGGTGGTGGTGGTGTAGGTACTGGTGGTGGTGGTGTTGGTGGTGGTGTTGGTGGTGTTGGTGGTGGTGGTGGTGCTGATGGTGCTGATGGTGACAGTACTGGTGGTGGTGGTGTTGGTGTTGGTGGTGGTGGTGGTGGTGGTGGTGGTGGTGGTGGTGGTGGTGATGATGCTGATGGTGCTGATGGTAACAGTACTGGTGGTGGTGGTGTTGGTGGTGGTGTTCATGAAGATGTCTAGCTAGTGTCAGTTGTGATGGTGGCAGCAACAAAGACGGCGACAATAACGATGCTCTATTTCGATTTCTAAGCCCCTAATTCTGTTTAATCACGATAGCTTGAAGGATTATCCTATAGGATATGCTAGAATAAACAAACAGCACCATTTCTAGTCACAGAATCGCTACCATGTCATTACCACGACACTTTTTCGCATGACTTCACAAGCCAACTCAGTCAATCTTTCCCCATGTCATTTACACACTGGTTACACTTACATCCATTAAAACGAGATTTCTGACCGCAGGCACCGAGACACTTGCATTTTCAATATGATAGTTACGTAAAATGATGGCGTCTTATATCTCGCAGTATATTATTCCAGAAGATCTCGCCCCGGGGTCTGACGGCCTATCTATCAAGTTAATGCTTAATAAAGGAGGCACATTGAAAACTCGGAATTATTGCACTATATGATCAGACACGGTAAGCTATTGATACAATACATGCAAATACACAAGTTTTTTATTTATCAAATATCGACATAGACAAGTCGTACGATCCAAAAAGGAATTGTGTCTGGTCAGGACATTCCGTCTACAGTGGTACGACGGCACGATTTTTTTTTATTCTCAACAAACCTGTCACTCAATCTACTATTTCTGGCAGTTACTGTTCTTTTTTTATTTAGTACTCTAGAGCAAGTGTGTATGTGGGGCAGATGTTATTTGCTTGTTCACGATTGGCTCTGTAGTTGTCTTCACTGAAGGAGGGAGGGTTATTTATGTGTTTCGCCCATATCGGACAAACACGAAAAAAAAAGACCGACGCGAGGGTTTTAAGTGACAGAAAAATTCTCTTTTTTTGGCCTAATAGACGTCCAACTTGTAATACTTCTCGTCCACTAAAAGAGTCATTGTGTGTTTGGGGTACCTACCATGACATTTTATTCTTTTTACAAAGCAGCATCCAGTTATCAAATGTATCACTTGTCTGTGGTATGTTTTGTCGAGTCGAAGAATGTTTCCATCATCGCAATTATTTACAGATAACACAACGAGTATTAATCAAACATGTTTCCGATTCCTGAAATAGTTAAGGTATCATTTTTAAAAAAACACTGATTTTTTATTTAGACTAAGTAGACAGAACGATGATGTTACACCTCACGAATTTACGACTCGAAATTTGTTATCACAAATTTATACCTCAAAACAATTAAATTGCGTCCCACGATGGGTCGTCATCGTGAATCTGTGACGTTATAATTAATTCTGTTACGTCATCATAATTCTTAGTGTTACGTCATCAATTTTGATGTTGCGTAATCGTAACTCTGTGCCGCTATATCAAATCCGCCGGTGACGTCATTGTAATTGCTTCTGGCGGTACAATAGCCGCCCTTTTTCATGTCTCTCGACACATACAATTCAAATCAATCCTGACGAGACAAACGTTGAGATGAAAAGTCGTGAGATATTAAAATAGGCTTCCAAGGACAATAATGGTTGATATCTCGTAAAAAAAAGAACTTTTGACCCACCGATCGTGATGTAGAAAATAAACATTCATTGAAAATAAATACACTATTAAAGGTAAACTGTAAAAATAAAACCAAGAAAGTATAGATCATGTTGTACACGTTCACTTTTAACATATGAATGACAGAATGCACTATTTAATTCGAATTCCAGTTTATGAACGTACTGATGATGTTGAAATAGTTGAGTTGTTTTTAGTCAGCAAGTCTCATACCACGGTAATCAAATTACACCCAAACTGTCAATCCTAATACAAATATTTGCATCTTTCCTACACGTTGACATTCCTAATGGGTGTAGAATTTCCATTAAGAAGTAACAGAATGTTGATAATTTCAACAAATATACTCTTTTGAATGTTGAATATTCGGGGCATCCGTAAATATATAAACTATACCTTGACATACGACATACGACACATGCGCACAACACTGTTCACCGAACTGACGACATGTCGAAGTCCATATCATCATGTACACTACCATCACCATGGAAATGGATGAGACTCCATGGAGACACTAACTCTGCGGAATATCAGTTTAAATGTATGGCCTGTGGAAAGCGTGCTCCTCACCTTTCTACCACTGCTGTTCCTTATCAAGCTAACGTACAAATATTTGTGCAGTGAAAGCTGTGCACTGACAGTGATGTGTCGCAGTGTTATAATCTAAAGGTGATGATACGGGGGCAGTGGTTCTGTTCTCATCGTTAAAATGTATTAATCGAAAACGAAATCCAAGTACGAAGAGTAGAACTGCCATTTCTAAACCCATAAAACACGGTCTACATTTCACTTACAGCTAAAATGATGTAGGCTTGGTGTTTCATTCATACAACATGACATTTATTACACACCCTCAGACAACTTCTAATGCAAAAGAAACGATTACATAGGTGACATACACAGTAGGGATGTAGAAGTAGGCAAGTTGAAATGTTGATTATCAGTTAGAAAATAAACAATTGCAGCCATTAAAATCATCAAGTCCATGTGTAATGTTTTCATTACAAGCCTGTTTTTACTGCACTGTGAAAGAATAACAATATATTAATGTTTACTAGTATCAGTTTTCAATGTGATTGGACAAAGGATCCTGCTATGTTTGTTGTGTCTCTGTTATTGTTCAATAGTCTAGAGTTGAAATATATCTATCTCTGTGTCAAAAACATAATGTCCGATGAGTGAAACACCAAACCTAGATCATTTTAGCTATATCTGGAACTCATAACAAATCTTACACCAGCTAGATACATACCCCTGTTCTACAAGACAAATTCTTAGTTTTGTACAATGTAAGCTAGTTGACTTGAAACAGGGAAAACGCCGCCCGGCACAGCAATATCTAACTAACATTACTACACTTTGTCGTCTGAATCCACAAAACTCTTAATTATCTCTGCTACATTTTATCGTCTGGTGTGACAAAATGTTTCTAACATTGTTACATTTTATCGTCTGGAATGACAAAAATCTTACCATCATGGCTACATTTTCTGCACGGACTCCATTATCTCAGCAGATTGTTTCAAAATCACCATATACAAATGTAACACTGTGCACTGTTTCATGTGAGGCATGTAAATGGATTAAAATGTAACAATTTCACTTCTGAATCAGTTTTTGTCCTTTCAGAGAATAAAATGTAACAACATTTTTGTTGAGCCAGACAATACAATGTAAAATAAAATTCGTGTCTAGCCAGATGACGCTCGGTTTCAGATCACGTGATTTCGATTGTATTGTCTGTTTTAATTCGAAAAGACCTGTATTTTACACGACGACGTTGGAACACCAACTCCTCTCCCAGTACCTTTCATTTTTAAGTGAGAATGAAAAACCACTCTTCCTTGTGAAAATTGTGGTTTATGACTCTTTGTCGGACAGATATGATGTATATGGTGTGAACTACATCAGGTGTTTGCTATTTGAGACATATTTTCTGAAGAGTGACACTTGACGTAAAATACGTAATACAAAGTACATCAAATTGACAACATCAAGAAGAAGTACATGAGACAATCATACATCAGCACCATGGAAGTAGCTCTTATTTCCATGGTAACACTAACCCTGCGAATTATCAGAAATATTTGGGCTTTAGAAACCAAGTTATATATCTCGTCAATAATAAACACGCTTAATCAAGTGTTATGCAAACCGAGATTTGTTTTCCTTTCAGCGACAGACAGACCTGCATAGACATACTCTTTGCGTGTATATCAATCCACTCGTTGTTTTCTTTTGGCGACAATACATCAAGTTATGTGTACACTGAGTCATTTGACCTTAATTCCTTGTTTGTTATCACGTACCTTGAAACAGACAAGTTGTTCATTTCACAAACACATGTCGTCTTTAGAATTACGTCATCACTTTAGAATGTAAACTAAAGCTCGTGTTAAAAGCCAAAACGTAGGGATTTTTTTTAATCTTGTGAAAACAGTTCAGGATTTATATAACCATGTCTAGTCTAGTTCGTTCACATACACAAATAGACTTTTCTTTGTCGGTGTTTCACATCAAATTTATTTAGTTTCTTTTAAAAGGTACATTTTATGGACTTGTCGGGCAACTTTATTGTCGCAATGCACTGAGTGGGATTACTTCAAATTCATGAAGTTGTACACAATAAAACTTCTACGAGCATGGAATGTCAGTCAGGGGGTCATTTCAAGTACAATACGATGCGTTAAAGGTCACAAAACTCAATGTATAATTTGCATACATTTACATAAGACTATTGTTGTCGTGTGTAATTTGCATAAATTTACATAAGACTATTGTTGTCATGTTGTCTCTATATTTGGAGGCGTCCGAGATCTTGCAGAGGACCCTCCAAGATCTTTGGACGTACCTACTGTTTTCAATTTCACAATTACGTCACAGTTTTTAATTGCAACCTGACTTGAAAATCTTGAAAAGGAGTCAAGTTCTTATTTGATTAAGAAAAGATTCAATTGTATTTTTATAGGGAAAGTAGTCGACGATCAAATTCTCTCTTTTGACTTGAGTAGCAAACTACATTACATAGTCTTCAGTGCAGACCACAGATATAGCATACTGATTTCTACCACACACCACAGTCCCTCGATCACGGGGCAAAACTTGCCTGTGCTGGAACGTCAGTGCAATTTTGATTTTCCTATTCATAACTGCTTATTACCTTCAGATAAATAGTCTGTATGTCTGCCAAGTCCCACGAGATAACCATGGACCACTATTAGCAAAATGGGGTTGAGAAAAGAGATTCACTGAGTTTGGTGTTTCTTGGCAACAGCTCGAAATTTACAATGTATGTGATGTGAAAAATGCCTCCCTAGAACCCAAATTTTATGAGAATAGCGTTATCTCCCGGGGCGGCAGTCTCCTTTAAAGTCTTAATAATTGTAACCACCATTTTTCATAGTTTCTGGTGTTATCCTTATACCGCGTTTGTTTTTAAAGGCCCGAATCGATTAGGCTTTAAACTTAGGTACAAAAAAAACTTGTCTGACTGAGCTATAGAGAAAGTTGGTTCTGAGCAAAATAATGATCCCCTTAGGCGAAACAAAAATAATTATGATTTTCCGATAACATGACTTCAGAAAATAGGGTAGGTAGGTCGGGAATCTATTTTATTTTCTATTTTTACGTTTTATTTTTTGAAAAATAATTCTTCCGCCTAAAAGCAAACGAAATGTCGGTCAGAGTACCCCGGTTTGATGAAATAGTGTACAGGCATCACTGGGGAAAGACAATATACATACATGAAGGTCAAGAAAACGTTTCTTAACTTTTTGTTTTAAATTTTTAAAACAGGTGTAGGGTCGGAGGCAGGGTTGGTCGGGTTAGCAGAAACATACAATTGTTTTGATATATTTTGCCACAGTATTAAAAACCATAATTATGAGAATACTACAACAATGCTATTTATTGGTAAATAATTAAAAGCCCCAGACTATTTATTCGCATTGTTTACATATGGACATCAATCCAAACTACTAGCAGACCGATATTTCAGCTAGCGGAATGATTGAACAATTTTCCAGACCCCCTCCCCATCCAGTAAATCTTTCAATTGTCAGTAAGTACCGAAAACTATCGAAGATTAAGTGTATAGATCTAGACAGTGGGGAGAACTATTGGAAATGATTACAGCTGCAGGGGTTGTGAGAAAGCTAAAACACACAGGGAAGCTCATCTCCAGTGTAATGCATCGTTTTTAACTGAAATCACTTGACCCGTACTCGACCTTTATCATGTTTGATATGGTTGGTTTACACACATTCAAACACTAATCAATTCCGTAGATTTTACATCTCCCGTTGTTTGTATTTTGCAATGAATAAATACACTATTTACAAGCCTGCAGTAGTTTTTTCTTCTGCAAACATAGTTAGAATGGGCACACATGCTGCATATCACGTGATATACAACAGTAAAGCTAACTGTAACACGAGTGTAATGATGCATGAAATTGACACAACTGCTAAATAATTGTTAACGATGGGATCAATCGGCAAACCTGTCGGTTCGTTGATAGATATTTCCATTCAGTTAAATTCAGCCAGTCTAAAAGCTGGATATGATTCCAGTGTGGGATTCTACCATTGTGTCAATTGGAAACACCTTTAGCGAGTACATTACATGCACGGAATGTTAAAACAGCTTGTAATACGATTGGCCTTTTGCAGATGTACCTAATTTTATACTAGGGACACTCGCAAGTTGTACGTGTTCGAATAGAAGATGTGGAATTTATACCCCGATCTTTCTACGTCACGACTCACGACAACGCATGTCTACGTCATTAGTGCTCGACATGTGCGTCAAAACGTTCAGAATTGCCGTTATTTTCCTATTTTTTCTCAAATTATGTTTGCACAAGTATGGTTATATTATCACCCTATATTTTGCTTCGCTCAACCGGAAAACAATAGCGGTAACAGGTTTTTGTCACTTCTCGTCTTCGACTCGACGTAACAAGGCCTTTTTGTCTGTGCTTCTTCATAGTAATAGCTATAGTGGGGTTGGCTGTAGAACTGTCTCCTGAAAAAGTCGCAGCTTGTGAACATATCCGACTTGGGAGATTGATTGGCGAGAGTCTAAGGAACAATTTGATAGTGCTAAAACACAGGCACTTTTGTCCTGTGGTACAAACCACGAGCCAATGTCTTCGGATGATGGGTTCAGTGTGAAACCCTGCATTGGACAGGCACAACGAAATCACATCGTTACCACTCCTATTTATTCCCATAAAGCAACGATCGGGAATTTAAGATTCGACAATTACTTTTTTTTTTAAATTACTGTAGCAGGGCCCAGGTGTTATGTAACACTGTAATCTCAAAGTGTTAATAATTGGACACAGTGAGGGGAAAGCAATCATATAGAATATTTTACATTATCACATTATTATAGAGGCTTTGTGAAAATGGATGTTTGCGTCGGTAAGTCCACGGTTGACTGACTGATTGACTGACTGGTTGACTGACTGACTGACTGACTGACTGTCTGTCTGTCTGTCTGTCTGTCTGTCTGTCTGTCTGTCTGTCTGTCTGTCTGTCTGTCTGTCTGTCTGTCTGTCTGTCTGTCTGTCTGTCTGTCTGTCTGTCTGTCTGTCTGTCTGTCTGTCTGTCTGTCTGTCTGTCTGTCTGTCTGACTGACTGACTGACTGACTGACTAACTGACTAAAACTGACAAGTAACTCAATAACATGATCAAGATTACAGATAATACCCAGCACGTTGTTATTTTCGAATTACGTGTCTGTTATTATAAGGTAATATATGTTTTGACTCACATTAATATATCAAACAAACAGTCTGGTTTCAAGATTTGTTACTTAAAAGTCTAGAATGAATGTACCAGTAAAATTTCACATCTATTTAATATCATGGTACTATACCATTGTCCTCTTTCCAATTTGACCCATACCTAGTTGCTTCTATTTAAAAACACAAAGTGAATGGTGAAAGGAAAGCAGACCCAATTTCCGAAGGTTTTCGATTTCCACCTTTCACTGACAGATACATTGACGCGTGACGGATGGCTTCTGCTTCCAGCTTCCATGGATCTACAGTCAGTCACGAAAGAATATTGCCTGTCACACCTGAGTTCGCAAGTAAAAAACTGCCTACAATTTGAATTCATTGAATTGAAGTAATTAGACTCAATAGTACATCTTCATATCTAATCAACGTAACCTTGTGAATACTGACCAATCAGGATACATCATATACATACGTATACGTCTCCGGTTTGGTCTGATATTCTACGAAAGAAAGAGAGAGAAAAAAATCACAAGGGCATGAAAGACAGTTCGTTAACCTAAGGATGATCAGAGGTCCATTGAAGCGAAGGATATGCTAATCTGTGAGGTTTAAGAGTACCATAGGGTTAATTGACGTCATGACTACGGTCCATATCATTCTAGCCGTTAGTCTCACAACAAATCTACTTTACTTGTTTCAGCGTGTATCTAATCGGCGTTATCGCTTTTTTTCTCGCAGACGATAAAATTTAATTGTGTTTTGACTATTTGATGTTAGCTTTTAAATAAATTACACAGTGTTACCGCAGACGCTTGTGACGTACCAGAGCCTCGGATAGAATCTGCTGAATTATCGATAATATTCCAGAATTTGATAAATTATCAACATTCATCGTTATCATTATTATTTTATTACTGTTACTGGTATCGATAATATTGGTTTATGTAATGCGTGCAGTGGATAGCGTGATACGAAGTTTCTAAGACCACCGCGCAAGTGATAGCGTTGGAATCAGAACCTCCGGGGAAAAAAAACCCACAACACTCGTAAAATATAGGTGACGTCACAAGCTGAGTTTGTCACGAATTTTCATCAACTGGTATTTTTTCTTAGAAAATACAAAGCTGGTGAGAGTAGTCATATTTATTTCTGAATAAAAGATGTACTAGTTAATTGCAATTGAAGAATTGTTGAAACTGTTTTCTTACATATAAGGATTTGCTTATGATATCATACACCCTGAACAGTATTGAATCACCTGTGGTAAATGTATTTGTGTAGCAGTACTAATGATATGATACAATAAATCCGATCAAATAGATAGTATTTTGGGTCCGCACCACAACATCAACGTTCCCCATGCAATCACGATTTCAACCTGTTGCTGTACTACTGAAAAATACAATCGTCTAGTTAACGTGCAAAATGTGTGATTATTGATATTTTAAACAAATTTGAGTGAATATATTGTGTGTTCCTGGAAAGATGGAAGGATGGATAAATGTCATTTCGTCCGTATATACCCCTCAAAAAGCCCCCCCCCCCTTCCAGGTTTTTGTCTATTTCACATAATGGAAACATTTACACTGACATAGACCGTGGCCCGTTCAGTCGATCGATCTCGAAAACGCCATTTTATCCGAGTGATAAAGTCTGTAACACAAATCTCCCCTGCTATAACATTCAAGTCGATGTTTGCATTAGTAGTCACTATAGATACCCCTTATTGCTTTGCGTTTTGTAGTTTCTGTACAATCCTCGCAATAAGGTCATTAAAAATTTCTGGATCCCGAAAATAGGTCATCATATCATTCATGGATGTTGCCCGAATGTTATTTTTCTCTTGTTTACTTGTACTTGTAAAATACTGCGCAGAAATATTCCTCTTCACACTTTATTTTATATGAGTCAATGTCATGTACAGACAGTAGTACATTGAATTAAGCACCCATATCATCTATAGCCTTGCCCTAAAGGGTGACCCTATGTTTTTTTTAAAGTTTCTCATTACTTTTTTATGGCAACTATGGGTCAGTGGGATGGTCGATTTAATAAAAAAAAATCATCATCATCATGTTTCGCTGCTACGCCTGTTCTTCCCTCTGTCTTCTTTGTATTGGATGCCTAGAAATGATCTGTTCATGAACAAGTGTCGTCGCCGCTGCCGCCAAAAATGTGCCCACACGAAATGTTTTCATAACATCGCTGAAGCACAGCAGTTACGGTACGGACACATAGAAATTGGAACGTGCGTATATATACATTCCGGCTTTCCTATTACGCATTTGACAAAGAGATGAATACATATGAACGTGGTTAGAAAATAATTTTGAGTGAATATATATTTGAATATTTTTCCTCAAAAATAATTTTGTACTTATTCCTCCACTGTGAATCTAATTTTCGTATGATTTATAATTCGGTCACTTTGTATGATTCTGTATTATACTCGTTGCATAGAGTGAAAATAGTGTATATGAGACCCCAGAGATGTGTGATTGAACGTTGAATACAAGTGTGGACTAGTACAGTAGGGGATGTGACGATCGCAGAAGCACAGACAGAGACATATACATATAGACAGACAGACAGACAGACAGACAGACAGACAGACAGACAGACATACATACATACATACATACTGTCTGTCTGTCTGTCTGTCTGTCTGTCTGTCTGTCTCCACATACACACACACACACTCTCTCTCTCTAGATACATACATACATACATACATACATACATACATACATACATACATACATACATACATACATACATACATACATACATACATACATATATACATACATACATACATACATACATACATACATATATATATATATATATATATATATATATATATATATATATATATATATATATATATATATATACATAAATATATAGTCAGACATCGAAGTCTGAAAGAATGTTCAAAAAGCCGATTACCCATTAATGCAAAGTCTTCTATTTTATTGACAGCCTATCAGGAGCAACGTACATCTTTAACCATAGACCCTGGTGTAGGGTCTATGCTTTAACCTAACAACGAATCATTGCCATGCTTTCCATTCCACTGTCATTTTCGATTCAATCTATCTTGTAACTGACTAGTACGAATTTAATCCGTACATGTACAGAGGTCTGGTAACGATAATGCAAAGGGCAAATAACACCAACTGTGATTTTTGAAACTATTTAGTATTAGCTGCATATTTTTAATGTAAATTATGACTCTTCTTTTTTTATCAGCAAATGTCATCTATGCGGGCAAGATTGAGATTGACTTTAAAAGTAGAACCAGACACACGCCATGTGAACGTGAGACATTTTCTGTCGTATTCAGCGTATTGAAGCCCCTCTTATCGTTCTTCATTAAGATGTATATTTGTGATACCCTAAAAGAGCAAACGATTCCATTGTGGGTATCAAATTTTATTTCACCCTATTCGTGAGAGTTCTTATCACACTCGACAGCTATTAAACTTCATGTTAGACTTAAAGCTACGTTGTTGTTTTCGCTAAATGTAAAGCACTCGCTAAACTACACCTCGCTACTCTGTCTCGCGAAGTTTGAGCTTATGAGTGGTTATTACATAAGCAGAAACAAGGACGAATGTTCAATCTAATTTCATGTCTACCAACAAAAGTTAATCAACTTAATTGCTCGTGTACAGCACCAGTATGAATACAGACGCTGCGCATGAGCAAGCGATGACCTCGTCTCTTTAATTCACATACATGTTGTAGGAACAACACTCACTTGACTTAATTGTGATAAGGTTAATAAGCGATAAAACATTCAAAGAAATTTACAAATTCTTTTAAAATAAATCTTTTGTACAAGTTTCACCATCTTGAACATGTGAGGCCATTATTTACAAACTATCGTTTATTTGTATACATTACAGTATTTGTCTTCTTAAAGATACACTAGCTACTGGAACTTTTTTTTAAACTATTTTTTTCCAGATATATAAACTTATATGTATATTTTATACCGTCGATACCATTTTAATCACCTGTGGGTAGATGTATTTGTCTAGCTGTACACACAATATTGTAAAATAAAGTTAATCAAATTGATATTTGGGTCCACAACTTAAACGTCTCCAACCCAATCGTGATATCAACCTGTTACTGTACTACTTCTGGACACAATTGGTCTATAATTAACCATAGCCCCTAGGGTCTATGAATTAACACATTCATTGTCTAATTATCGGTATTCTAACCATCTCCATTGAATGTATATATAGCTGGTTGTCTGATCAAAGAAAAAATACCCCGGTTTAAACAGTTACAGGTAGTGCATCTTTAATGACTTGGACATTACTGAACATCCTGTTGTTCATGTATATTGCGTGCACTCATGTAATATACATGTATATATACGTGTAGTCTTTAAGTAAAGACGTGTATTGAGATTGAAGAACGACAGGTACACTCACAAAAATAGCACACAAGCCTGAATACACTTGATTCACGACAGAGAAATGTCAGATTTGATTGGGTGATATTATTTCAACATAGCCATTGAAATTTCATTTTGCTATAACGTGGCAAATAGAGCAGGCAGAACCTACTTCAAAACTGCATTGGAATCATTCAGGTGTGTTATTATAACGTGCTGTATAGAAAACACAATGCAATTAGCATTTAGATATAGTATTTCGTTTTTTAAATACCACCACCAATCAACCATCCAGTGGCATTTACCGAGGAAAACATTGTAATGTCGTTATTGTTCACCGCTTGTCGCATCACCTGATACGTATGAAATGTTATATAATATAATATAATATAATATAATATAATATAATATAATATATATATATATATATATGTGTGTGTGTGTGTGTGTGTGTGTGTGTGTGTGTGTGTGTGTGTGTGTGTGTAATATGTAATATATTATATGTATGCATAATATAATATATCCATATACATCTGCCTACATACATACATACATACATACATACATACATACATACATACATACATACATACATACATACATACACGCACACACAAACACATATATTAGTTTATCATATAATTTAATCGTAAACAAAGGAAAGCACAAAACCCAGCCTATGCTAGCTCGAATCATCGTACATGGCTAGTAACTAGGTGACTGTGTTTAAGGGAAAAGGGCAAACAAAGCAATGATGTGAATATAGGCATAACGAATCTACAAACTGGAGGTATAATTATATCTAGGTTGATAATTACCGAACCTGTACATTGATGAAATAGCTAATACGAAATAACCAGACGTTGATCGGCAAATAATAATTGCAATCGCCCTCTTCCATTAACTTCACATTAACGTGTCATAATGCAAGATATTGTATTTCCACCGAGTGGTATCACATGCTTTGTGCGTTTCACAATGGCGCCAAATCAACGATAATTGCAATTAATTGTACAAGTAATTACTGAATAAACGGCGTTTAGTTGCATTATTGTAACTACAACACAAGTCCTATTATCACAGTGTTATATCACAGTCTGTAATATCAACTCGTCGTCTTCTGGATTGATATACAGTGGTCACATACATACATACATACATACATACATACATACATACATACATACATACATACATACATACATACACACAGACAGACAGACAGACATACATACAGACAGACAGACAGACAGACAGACAGACAGACAGACAGACAGACAGACAGACAGACAGACACACACACACACACATACATACATACACACACACATACATACATACATACATACATACATACATACATACATACATACATACATACATACATACATACATACATACATAATACGTGGATATACCCAGAAATTGTCATTGTTAGCATGATAACACCATTATAGCAAACATGGGTTAGGCTTTAAACTAGACAAGTAAAAAGGATGACTCAGATGTATTCATATTATTTCAATCTTAGCTTTTCCTTTACCAGTGTCTTTTAATACTCTTGACATTTTAACGCTGACACAGACAAGACTATGTATAGGTAACTTACACCACTATCCACAGGAAGCTGGGTTATTTTTTTGTATGGAACATTTGTTCTCCATGATATGCATAAGTGAAGTTTTTGAGAAAAGTAACCCATCTCAGACGACAGTAGAAAACGAATTCTATTGTGCAATGTAGTTTTAGAACTTACAGGAAGTGCACTACTATAAATACTAGTAAATGGCAAATAGTCCAAAAGGTTTGAAGAATGAATTAGGAATATATTCAAATGAGACACAAATCGACCAGAACAGCAATCAACGTATGTCAATATTTCTTTTTAGTTGAACGTGACAGACAACGTATAGCACCAATATGATCACAACGCATACGTGATCACAGGACATGCAGGAGGCCTTTTCAGTCAAAATATCTAAATATGGAATAGTGCGTGTACGTGGATTTATACTTAGTAGGTTGTCGATAAAAACTAGGTGTCCGGCTGTACACCAGAACCCTGAGAACTAGACTATTGTTGATGCATATCAAAATAACACAGCCGCTTACAGGCTGTTTAACCGAACTAAAAGCACGTCACCTTCGCAGTTTGAAATGTTTGTCCAACCAAGCAAGTATAGATTTTTATCAAAACGCTTCACTTGTTGTGAGACTAGAACGCCCTAGCAGACACTGCCTAGCCTGGAGTAGCATGCTCAAAGAGTTCGTCTTTAGAGTAATGGCAGACATTTCTCTGTCTTGCTCTATTCAGGCTTGAAGCAATTTCCGTGAATATATCTGACATAGGTTGAAAGATATACTTAATCACATTACATTTGTGTGTTTGGGGATTTGGCTTGACTGAGAGGATCAGAATGGTTGTAGACCGACAGAAAATATTTTTTGTACAAGTCATTACATTTTAAACAATATTATTTTCTAGGGTATTGAATATTGTTCCCAACACAACTTGGAAAATTTTACCTGAAATTTTCGACTGTACACTTCAGTCTTGTCAAACAGATTGACCCACTATTCAGTAAGGCCACGTGAGCCTAATACGGGGTCATAGGTGCTATTGTGCCTGGAAGGTTATATCGCCTTCGTCTACGTCTGTGTGTGTGTTTGGAACAAAAGTTCAATTCAATACTATGGTTTACCGACACAGATGAATTTCCATTTGAAAATATTATTTTCTATTCATGAGCTTACCAATTTTCACTTCGAAATACCATTATCGTCTGGTACATTAGGAAGTATGGATTTAATTAGACTCAGAGCAAGTCACTTGACCCGTATAGAATATTAAGCTTTCTTTTGACCTTGACCATCATCCTCAAGGTCAAATGGAAAGGTCGAGATGTCTCTTGCATACTTCTTGTTGTAACGTACAAGTAAAATGTTTTTTTTTTATGTTTCCAAGACACTTTTTTTTGATGAAAACACTTTCTCATTCATGAATTCAAACATTTCGAAAATACTATTGTGGTAAGTATGTACTCAGATTTTGATTCTGTATTCTGAGTCTGAAGGGCACTTCTATTGCATTTATCTTTACACTTAACTTCATTTCTCCGTTCTGTTGCAGTTCTCCAAATCCATGTTGGACAATTTATGCAAGCAAAAACAACGAACCTTGACTATCATTTGCGACGACAGTAGTCCTTCTTGGTCCACCTTATTAAATATTGACGACGAATATATTCAGTCGTCTTGTAAACTTTATGGAGCTGTGGCTAAGCTGGAACGTATGGAACAAAAACAAATCCCGACACCAGAAAAGACTGTAAGTCGACTCAATCTTGACCTGTCTGCGTACGGAGGAGACTTTGCTTCACCAGAATCAGCTCAATTGACATTTCACCTCAAGATATTCGGTACACTTCGTCACAGACATGTAGCTCTTGTATGTCCAAAATCAGACTCACATGTACTACGACAGTTACGGATGACAGCTAACCCTTGGGTAAGTTTATGTATGTCGAGTAATTGACACTTTCTGCATAAAAAACTTTCCCGCCAGAAGTTATGTGAACAATTTCTTGAATCTTTCGAAAGTATATGCAAACTCAAATGTACGTACTACGACAATTACGGATGACAGCCAACTCTTGGGTAAATTTATTTATGTCGACACTTTCTGCATCAACCACTTTCCCGCCAAAAGTTATGTGAACAATTTCGTGTGCCCTTCGAAATCATTTAGTATAACTCAAATGTACTATGATAGTTACTGATGACAGCCAACCCTTGGGTATTGTTTATTTTCTGCATCAAAAAACTTTCCCGCCTGTGCCCTTCGAAATATTTTAGTACGGTAACGCCAAAAGTTGCGCAAACAATTTCTGTTCTTGTGCCATTCCAAGCTTTGCGTATGATTCCACGAAGAATTGCGCAAGCGATTTCACGTGCCCTTCGAAGTTTTTAGTACATTCCAATTTCCAGCACAAAATACGCAAAGGAATCCCTTAGCTCTTCTAGACTAACATAAATAAAGAAAACATTACCAAAATACATAGATAAAGTATCTATGCAAATAGAGCGTCCCTTTGTGCCTAGGAATGAAATGTTTGAGGTCAGATATGTCTATCAATGCCTAGCAATGAAAGAAAGGTTAAGTTTTCTGGTAAGGAGTGGGTTAAAGGTCAAATTAGGTACAGGTTCAGGAAAGGAGTTCAATTAAATATAATACACTCCTTGAAATGAGGGTGCATTGACGTCACGAGCATCTTTTATCTATCTACTTGAATGTGACCACTTGAATTTCCCAAAACGGTCCAGTTTTGACTACTCTTCACAAATTAGTGACGTGGTACTTGTACTTGAACCAGTGGGGAAATTACTGCAATCTATTAATATAAGTTATGAAGTGGAATACATCACGTAGAGTGTTGTGAAGCGACCAGCAAAGTAACTTGTGTTGTCGTGTTCTTACTATCTCATGTTAGTTTGACGATCTTTGACAACTCTCTGGGCTACCAAGAGACGCGAAGTTCATCGTAATATTCAGTTACGTAGTCTCTAGTGGACTCTCATTGTACTGTTGTAATGTTTTGTATTCAACCAAAAATTGACATTTTACAATCACTTTTATTTATACACCTACAAGGGGGGGGGGGTCATTTGTAACTGGGTGGGAGTGTCGGTGTTTTAGATTTGAATACGGGTGTTCTCAAACTGCCCCCAGCTCCGGTGACAAAAGCCAAATCGACCCCGAGTCATTCTCGCAAACCAGAGCTGTTATTTCTTCCGCGACACTGCGAGTTTTGGACGGTTCCGTAAAAGAGGTCGTGGTTTGCGACGATGCCCAGAGTGGATCCCATGGAACCCCATTTTTCCAAGTTGATCGCACCCCTATGTATATTTTTGACACATCACTCATGTGTATTGTCTTACTACAGTTAATGTCAATAATATAACATGCGTTGAATGAGACTGAATGTTATCATTCTAGAACATGCTTACTTTTAATATTTTTTTATCCTTTTTTCTCGACACATCAATTTGGAATCAATGAAACATGTATATCATTGCGCAGGGTACACAACATTAATACACCGGAGACTCGTTAAATGCAGATAGTATAATATTTGATCAGAATTCAGGAAAACTTGATATTATGACAGGAAACAACGTAAACTATTTTCTAATAATGCTACTTCTGGTACACGTACTTATTTGTGGTATTATTATAAACTAAGCAACATGGAATAGGCCATTCCAGACTGCAAACAGGAAATTTAGAATACAGTTCCCTCGCTGAAATTGGGGGTATCATCACCTCATAGTACTATTTCTTAAGAGCTTTTTCCCGTGGTATTCTGTAGAAGTGTAAATTTTAATATTGTTCAGACATCAAGGAAAGCAGCAGTGCTCAATGATTAAACGTGTAACCTATACCATGTATACCCCCAAGGTACACACAGACAGGAAGTAGTGCGCCACCATAGCAGATGTTGGAAAGGACTATAGAACAAAAGTGTCTGGAATCAAATAGATCTTGTTGTACTCGTGCCTGTATTGATGTTTTACAAAGCAAGCCACCCCCACTTCAAGTAATGTTTACCAAAATGCCCCCCCCCCCCGTGGTATTTTCCAAAATGAACCACACTAACGCCCCCGGCCAGTTAAAAATTTACGTTTGGTGGATTTACGTCTGGCCTGAGGAAACTTGTTTGAGTTCGATTAACCGACTCTACAGTTAGGCTGTCGACTCCAATCGTTATTCGGTAGTATGAGAAAAATGAAATGTTAATAACATAATAAAAACAGAAAAACCATGCAAGCCACCAATAACAATCGATAGCCACCCAAGCTATTTTGAAAGGTATGTAATCGTAACCACCACAGCATTTATTTTGTTTGGCCTTTACGTAGAGAGCCACCAGTAAAAAAATTCAATAGCCATCCAATCTATTTTTGAAAGGTATGTGATCGTTACCATAACATTTATTTTGTTTGGCCTTTATTCTTAAACACAAAAAATTATATATCATGCCAGCCACCAATGAAATTCGATGGCTACCGAAAGGTATGTAGTCGTAACCGTAACATTTATTTTATTTGGCCTTTAATAATACAAACATAGAAATATCATGACAGCCACCTCTAAAAATTCAATAGCCACCCTATCTATTTTGGAAAGGAATGTAACTGTAACCATAACATTTTATTTTACTTTTAATAATAAAAACATAGAAATATCATGCCAGCCACCAAAAAAAAATCAATACCTACCCTGTCTATTTTAAAAGGTATGTAATCGTAACCATAAAATTTATTTTGTGTGGCCATAACACGAGATGTAGGCCGTTCTTACCTTGTAATCACAACCCACAAATGACTAAACTCCATCAATAAATAATCCCTTGCGTGTAAATGTTGTAAGAAATTGGAGTCACCGTGGCGAAGGAATTTTGGTTACCGTAGTAATGAATTTTGCGTTTGCAATACAGGAATAAGAATTAATGATATTTTATTGATGGTCGTGATTATTGCTTTTGTAAATGATAAATAGATTATTACGTCTTGTTGAATAACAATTTGGTTTACTGTACATTCGATTTTTCTAAAAACTAAACAAGTATCCCCGAATATTTTTTTTCACAAATTTGAAAAGTCACCAGAAAACGGTAGCAGTCTCACAGTTATATAATGCATTGCAGTCTTGGGATCAACTAATATGTCTTTCAGTCAGACAGACAGACAGACAGACAGACAGACAGACAGACAGACACAGAGAAACGCACATCAGAAAGACAAAGAAACAGACAAAGACACAGTGAGACAGACAGACAGACGTGAATGATAGAGAGACGGCTGGGAGTGATGGGAGAGTGCCTGTCTGTCTGTCTGTCTGTCTGTCTGTCTGTATGTCTGTCTGTATGTCTGTCTGTCTGTCTGTCTGTCTGTCCGTCTGTCTGTCTATATGTGCCTGTCTCTGTCTGTGTTTCTGAGATCGTCATATCCCCTGCTGTAGTCCATGATTGTATTGAGAAGAGAGCAAGAGACGACAACAACAACAACAACAACAACAACAACAACAACAACAACAACAACAACAACAACAACAACATCATCATCATCATCATCATCATCATCATCAGCATCAGCATCATCATCAACAACAACCACGCCATTAGCAACAAGAACAAGAACAAGAACAAGAACAACGGGATGAGAAAAGAAAATGTTTGGCAGATCTTGGTTGAAAACCGTCGGCATCGATGAGAAACACTGACAGAGATATGATACAACTATCGACATCAGACAGTGAAGGAATGGAACCTGTTACAAAGAAAGTAAACTGATGAATTGGATTAACAACAATTGGCACAGCATAATTGCAACAGCAGAGGCATGTATTATTACTGGTTTGATAAGAACAGTTTTATGGCATCTTTATGTGTACATGATATGCCAACATGCTGAGCCTAGTATTATTAATCCAATTCAGCTGTTTACTTTCTCTGTTGTAACAGGTTCCGTTCGTCCACGGTCTGATGTCGGCAGTTGTATTGGATAATCATGCCCATGTAATGAATATACGTGAAAGGTGGTGTACAATCTTGTCAAATATTGTTTGCAATGTTTTATTTTAAAATGTCGCTTATACTACGGACGAATCACTGTAATCGTTGAATCGTGGAATTGACTTCACAAAGTCTGGAAAAATCGACTGTAAAATGTCAGAATCACGTTTGAGAATTATCAAAACGATCTCTGTGTATGTCATATACAACGGTATAATGAAAAGATATAAAAAAAAACCACAAGCGAGCGTGATTTCGGAGTGGTTTTAGTTCTCTAGTAATCGGCTTATCAACCATTGCCGCCGTTGTATTGTCAGGTTTTGCCTACTTTAGTCGACTCTCGCCTCATTACACAGCTTGGCCTTTGACCTGTAAAGGTCAAGGTGCCAGATGTCACAAACGAGATCATTTCTAGTCAATGATCACCGGTGTAAATATTCAATACTGAATGACACTGGAGTAAAACTCGATTATTTGTTGTTGTTGTACAGGTCTGAATAAACGATAGTGAATTGAAATCAGTATATGAACTTTACGACTTGTGTACACAGGTTTTCAGAAGGTATTGAAGTATATTTATTGATCTACCACAATCCGATATCTCATTAATACCCCAGTGTTTTTCCTTTACTCATTTTCATTACGCCCATTTCTGTTTAAAATGTAGATAAAAAACTTGTAAATAGCCCAGCTGTTGTCTGTGACGTCACGATGTCATATTGATTTCATATTCATACAAAGTAACTGTGATTCTATAATATTACAGTATTATATATATATAGCATAATTTGTTGTGTATGCAAAGGCGCAAAGTTCCACATTGCGGCAATACGTAATAAGAACACTGAGACCAATGAATATACTGTGTATCCCGTTTTGTAGGAATGGAGAGAGAGAGAGAGAGAGAGAGAGAGAGAGAGAGAGAGAGAGAGAGAGAGAGAGAGAGAGAGAGAGAGAGAGAGAGAGAGAGAGAGAGAGAGAGAGGGAGAGACAGACAGACAGACAGACAGACACAGAGACACACAGAGACAGACAGACAGACAGACAGACAGACAGACAGACAGACAGACAGACAGACAGACTTAGAAAGGTAGCCAGAAAGCGACATACATACATACATACATACATACATACATACATACATACATACATACATACATACATACATACATACATACATACATACATACATACATGTACATACATACATACACTCACACACACACATACATACATACATGCATACATACATACATACATACATACATACATACATGCATACATACATACATACATACATACATACATACATACATACATACATACATACATCCACACACACACACACATACATACATACATACATACATACATACATACATACATCCACACACACACATACATACATACATACATACATACATACATACATACATACATACATACATACATACATCCACACACACACACACATACATACATACATACATACATACATACATACATACATACATACATACATACATACATACATATACAGACATGTAGGTAGGTAGGTAGGCAGGCGGCTATATAGTACAGTTCGATTAACGAAGGAAAAAGTATAAATTACGAGTAACACAGACAATAATCCTTCTTTTATACTTATTCCTAAAAACATTTTACGAATTACTTTGACGATCGATCGTTTAATCTTAACGTTTTACAAAAACACATTTATCGTCTGTACTTCGTGCGACCTCGTTTTCATGTAAGTAGAAAATTCTACCTTTTAATGGATTATGTCGAAAATTTATGATAGATGTACTACTGACATCATTAATATCTATTTTGAAGAATTACCGTAAAAATGAAAACGGGTGATCACATTTAAAAAAAAAAAAACCCGGATATAATTGAACCGGTAGTTTGTACAATTGCACATTTAAGGTTTATCGAATAAGTGTCGCCGCATTCTAGTAAAATATGAGAGAGAAAGGTCGAAGAATAGTCTTCGTTTTATCAGGATAGTTGAAATATCAGAATACATAAATACATTTAAATTGTGATATTTCACGATTATCTCTGAGTCCCTTTACGACTAATATCTTCATGAAAGTACTCCGGGCTTATATTAAATACTCGTTCACCCGTTTATCTGCACAATTGCGTCGCCTGTTTGTGAATTTAATAAGTTCTGGTATCCCCCATCCATATTTACAACGTATAGTCGGACAATTATTTCCACTCTGAAGTTGAATATTTTATTGACTTTAATTTGAGTATATGAATTCAAAAGCAATAGATAGAAGACTGCCTATCGATTCACCGGCTGTGCTGCCGTTTACTAACTTTGCAGGCATTATCTAACGAGAATATATCTATTTATTTATTCATTTCTTTCTGCAGATAATGAGAAATATATTTCAAGAGTTGTACAACGCCTACAGGTTGAAAAATGAGCCACGTTTATCAGACAATGGCGCACGTTGTTTGAAATGCAGTCATCGGTTATTTGAAGTTAAACTTTCATACCGCAAGGATAATGTGTTATTTATAGAAGAAGACAATTTGGTGATCACAATGGAGGGACAGGCAGCCAGATCACTCAATTTGAACTCAGGTAAATGTATATTAATCTAACAGTTTTACGTCCCTGTCATGTGATAAAGTGAACGATGTCCGCCATAACCTCTTTTAATGTGTCAATCCTTTGCTACACTTCACGAATGCTGTTAGCAATACTACGATGAAAGACAGTTGATTAGAAACAAAATGTCCTCCGGCTACCAAAAATCTTTCTAGCACTTTTACATTTCATCTTCCGATTTCACATTACTAAAACACTGCTTGTTGTCGTCTTTGGGCGTGACAAAAATATTACCAACATTGATACATTTTCTGTGCATAATACGCCAGATCATTACCAAATCTGACATATTGCAACAATGTATCTTTTTTCAGGATGTGAATGGATTAAAATGTAACAATTATACTTCAGTTGTGGTGCCAGACGACAACAGTTTTCCAATATATAGTAAACACTTGCTATTATATTTGTCGATAGTGCCCACAACAGGCGACTAATCACTGAAGTTACTACAACCTTTGCAACAGTTGTCTGAAAATGTCGATCAGAGTGTCGTTTTTATCAGTAGTAGACGGTTACAACTGGTTTTGAATGAGTCAAAAAGTCTTCATTGATACAAAATAATATTGGGAGGACAATTAATGCTGGCTTTAAAAGTGCTGAAAAGTCTTTTCCTTATCAACCTATTAAACTGATGTAGGTTCAGGCCAGGTTCTTATCAGTTTGTTTATGACTGTGAAAGTTAGTCCTATTGCTATTTTGATATACCATATGGCTAATTTCACAGACTGACTCAAACAAACTGATCAAAGCATTGCCTCTACATTTGAGGCACCCATTACTACATTTTGTTGTCAAGGTATTTGATTTTTTCAGCACCTTTGAAGACAGAATTAATTGTCCACCACAATAAAACGACCTTCTGATCGGCAGCATTTCTAGACAACATTTGTAAGGGTTGTATAGGTTCTAACATATTACATTTGGCTTATCTGTCATTGGCGCAACAGATGTGATATGTATTTGATATTAGCTCTTGATTTATGCCATCCGATAACTCCGACACATCTCCGTTTCTCACATGAGAAGATACTAAACAATCGGCAACAAGAGTTCAGCATTTTCGCAAACCAGAGCTGATGTTTTTTTTCTGCGACACTGCCAAATACCTTGAACGGTGCCGTAAAAGAGGCTGTTGTTTGCGACTATGGCATTCAGTTCATTTGAAACATTTGAGATCACAATTTACGATTAATGTCTGTTTTACAATACAACTCGCGAAAAAACACCAGTGCATTTGCTTGCTCATGGTAAGTTGGAGTGAGTCAAGTTCCATGCAAAGACATACAATGTAATTAGTGTCCATAAATTATCAAAGCATAAACACCACAGGAGCCAGGATCCCATCCATGCCTAACTCTGTTTACTGATAGAATGCTACATAGTATAACAATCAAGTCCAACTGTTACTGTTACATTGTAACTTCCACAGATATAAACAAACTGATAAAAGCATCACATGAACATACTTCAGAGGCTTCCTGTGTTTTTTTTTTACCAGTTGCATACATTAGTTGTTTATGCCCAATTTTGCCATTTCTTTCCTTAGCTCACTTCATTCAAGCAAACGCACCGATGTTTTTTCACGGGTTGTATTTGGTACTCGCCCATAGACGGGAGGACACGTACAGCGAACTACAAGATAACTGTCTTCAAGCTTTGATTCAAGAAATACGCTTTATTTACTGTTAATTCTAGCTTTTAATGATGACATATTATGCAGAACAAATTGGGGCAAGTTTGATGTCACCATAATTATCTCGGAAAACAGAAGCCTCAGTTCATTTATATAATTAATCATATTCATGAAGTATAACTATTTTGGTTCACCGGGTTTGCTATTAGTGTATCCTGTATCCGTTGCACTTCCTCCCCAATGTAGCCGTCTCTGATTAAATCCCTGCAGCAGTAGCCAAATTAGCGTGAGTTCTCCCAAGGTCACGATACCCTTCGTAAATTCGACAAAAAATGAATACTTTTACAGTGCAGCTCGGGTTGATTATTTTTTGGGGTTAATTGGTAAAGAAATGACCTGTTCTGGTCTTTTAAAATGAATAATTCCAGGTATTGTTAATTCTATGATTGAATAGTGTCTAGCGCTGCCAACGTGAAAAGCTACTCGGAGACATATATGTATGTGTACGTGAGCCCATCTATGGCAATTCTACCGTAGATACAATGAATTTCTTTGGATGAGTGACTTCTACAACAAATTACAAAGCATCTTATCTCGACGTAATCACATCAACATTATGAATACCAAGTTGGCGACATATACATCGAGAACATAAATGGAAGGTCAGAGCGTGGCCAGTGTATGAATTAACGAATTCAAGATATGAAATCCCGCTGGTCTATCAGTTATCACTCATGGTATAGCAATTTTCAAAATCAGTCAACTTTGATTGTTTGCGATTATTTTTGCTCGAAACACGCTTTTCAATTTTCATTCACGTAATTACTTCATACACTTTGGTATGAGTAACCTATTGCGCATGCCCGAACGTGTAAGGCTAGTGAAAATTCTGCGGTTTATAAGAACTTTGGGGCAATTTTATAGTGCTTTTTTCGTTATTGTCGCTAGCTTCACATCGGCTGAATAAATAACTGCAATATTGCAGTGCTATTATACCCCCTTTTTATGACTTAACGGTTTCATACACACTTTGACTTTTAGAGTTTTACGAACTCCTAAAAGTTTCGTACATTTTATATATCGTACACGACTCGAGCACCAAATACTCAGAGAGACAATCTAAAGCTATTAATATAATGAATACCGATCATGTCAACGTACTTTTAGATAACGTTCCACTAAGAGTCTGTACTATTAGGATTTACTTACCTCTGTTTAATGCAAGTATTGTGGTTTTAGAGAGCTGAGCTGAGAGAGAGAGAGAGAGAGAGAGGCAGACAGAGACAGACAGACAGACAGACAGACAGACAGACAGACAGACAGACAGACAGACAGACAGACAGACAGACACAGAGACACAGAGACAGAGGGAGACAGAGACAGGGACAGGGACAGAGTGAGAGACAGAGAGACAGAGACAGGGACAGGGACAGAGAGAGACGGGCATACATACATAAATACATACATACATACATACATACATACATACATACAGACATACAGACAGACAGACAGACATACAGACAGACAGACAGACAGACAGACAGACAGACAGACAGACAGAGACAGAGACGGGAAGATAGTGACAGAGATAGACAGACAGCGCATAAACGGTTTCTCTAGAATTGTCACGTCACAGAGTCATAGAATATACGATTACGAGTTGGTGCAGTGTCATGTCCCGACATAAATCAACATCATAAATTTAACGATGGCTGGCGATCACGAGTGCCTGTGGCACATTTGTCCAATACATGATTGAGTACACGGTCCATCACTGAGATAACTCTGAGCATAATGTCGGTAAACCAGACGGGAAAGTTATAATCACACGTACGGAACAATCAAGTGTGCGGTTGCTGACATTTTAGCACCATTAATCATAATCTAACGGTGAATTTAAAGCATGTTGTACAAGTAATTGGTCCATTTATTACCATGTTGAGTGTTTACACAGCGAAGCGTATGTACTACCGAGATATGAATCGTAAGCGTACAGCCGTTACAGCCTGAGCATGCAGTTTAGATTAGATGGGATATCAGGTTCAGTGAAACTGCCTACAAGACAGATATCAGAGATTGACTTTGGAAGTGTTTCAGTTCTCTGTGTAGTCACTGTAAAGTTGGATATTTGAATGTTTAAACATATGTACAAATCTAAAGTGTGGCTATTAGTTGTTGAATGTGTGCATACTGTTACTGTTTTAATACATCATTAAAAGGGATACCTTGGGAATTCACCATGCTTTGCAAAAAGTTGGATGTCGAGATAATGAGATAAAATGTAACGGTTTCATTCACTTTCACCTATCAGTATAGCGTGGGCATCAATCAGTACTTAGGCTGAAGTGACGTAAGGCCTTGCTGGGGAGGTTCATTGTCGACTTCTTCTATACAATTACAAAATCAGTCAACAACACTTTTAGAGAGGTTGCCTTGTAATAGGGCTTGTACGTCACTTCCACCCTAGTTGGGATAGATGCTAGCTCCATACCAAGTTTTTTTTAAACATCATGTATCACAGACAAAGAAGAATTTCTTCCTTGTCTGTGCATGAATTCACAAGACAATGTCTCCATCATTTCCCCTTTAACCAAGCACAGAGCAGACACTTCGGAAGCAAATTGTTGTGTGTTACCTTTGTTATGTTTATCTTTACATAAAACATTGTGGCCTGTTTCACAATGAACATGATGGCTCGTCTAATCCAAACTGCATGCTCATTCTGTAAAGGCTGTAACTGTACATAAAACCTCTTTACCAGTGTCACTGAACTTGACATCTCGTCTACACCAAACTGCATGCTCATTCTGTAAGGGCTGTATACATGATTGTATTTTGAACCGTTACTACAAAGTCCTTTCAAATTTTCGATCTTATTATTCACCTTGCGTTTCTTCTTTTTTGCTTACGTCAGGTTTAGGCTTTAACTTGGGGCTTCGGTCAATAGAAGACTTGAAATGGTTCATTGTGAAGGTCGCTAACAGCGATACGCCGACATCAATGCTTGAAACACTGATTAATAAAACCAAACACGCAAATAAGACGTCCGAAGACTTTATTAAAAGTGGAATTCCTACTATAATGTACAGTTGAAAAAAAAGAATGACGGAATTCAGTACATTGTCATGGCAACGTCGTGGTCATAATGAAAGAAGAGTAAAAGTAAACGTTGATGGATAGTTGTCCTTGTTGCAAGTCACTTCAGGTTGATTTTATCTTGACAATATAGGATGTACGTCAAACTGCCGTCGGAACCCATCTTCGTGGTATCCTCCATTAGATGGCCATTAAAAACGTTCAATTATGCCACATGTATGACGCAGTCACGGTGTTCTCCCCAGGATGGATATGACACACTTTGCATAATATTTGCATAACATTTGCATAATGATGTCCATTGACGTATCACGGAAACAATTTATACTTATCATTTTTGTATATATTCCAATATAATTGAACTCGTCAGATCGTTGCTGGATGGAGAATCGTTTTCTCGTCACATTCCAGTTAATTCTGTTTTACAGGGCAATTCAAAAGTGACGCCATTTCTAAGTATAATATCAGACCACCATTTTTCTCTCATTATATTTTGATTTTTCTTCTTGTATAATAACTTTTCATTTGAAGAGGAACTAATAAACGAATCCCAGGAAGATAAAAAACTAATGTAATCTATATTCTATACATGTATCGTGGATGAAGGTAATTCAATATAAAAAAGAGAGGAGAAGATCAGAACAGGATGAAGTAGGAAAAGGTTACTACAAAAGGTCTGACGTTGGTGAACAGACATCTTTTGTGAGCTTTGTTTGTTACTCTGGCAACGGAGCTTACTGCATCTCTGTCAGCATGTTGCTTGCCTATAAAAGCAGTTGCCATAACGACATTAATTAGGAAACTGCTCACGACTCAAGAAGACGATGGTCCTCCTATCTCTTAAGAGTCTTATGTTGGAAAATTACATTTTTTTTCAAAATGTGTTCTACTGGGATTTGCTTTCTTTATTGCGTCGTTTTCTTGGTCTAACAATGTTGGAGAGACTAACAATGTTGGATGGACAGTCACTTAAACAATCTTATCTAAAAATCACATACTTAGTCAGTAATATTAAAAGAAGACACATTCGTGACGTCATTGATGATGATAATGATGACGTCATCGATCATCATGTTTTACTCAAGATAGCAATAACACCGACTCAGTCTCACTTGTCATCCACTTGAAGATTCTAATTGTAACTATGTAGGCTGGTTACAAGTAACAAAAAAAAACACCCAGATAGCTCTCACCAAGAAAGTACAGACAACATCGCTGTAAATCACATTTTGTCGATCATTACTAATTAGTTTGACTAAATCCCAAATTCCAATTCAAAGACATTCCAATTCTAAGAGTCAGCTTTTTTAAAATGAGGTTTATTGATGTGGCATTTCAACAAAACTTACTTCACCCCTCTCATTTTCAACGTTTTAATCATATCCAAATAGTGAATTCGGACAGACACATACACATAAATACAAATACACACACACATGCACCGTAACCCCCCATACACACACACACATACATACATACATACATACATACATACATACATACATACATACATACATACATACATACATACATACATACATACATACATATACATACATACAAACGCACACACTGACTAGCACACATTTGTGTATGCATACACTGGCACATACACTGGCATATATATATATATATATATATATATATATATATATATATATATATATATATATATATATATATATATATATATATACACACATACATCAACAAACAAACATTTGTGTTCACACAGTAACAGTCAGACGGCATACCCACGCACACTGTAGGAAACGCTGTCAACAGTTTTTAACGAACCCCATAGAAATATTTACTTTCCATATACATATTAATTTGTAAGAAAAAGTATAAAATCTGTCGAAAAAACCTATAATAGTGCACAAAAGAAATAATATGTCAAATGAAAGAAATTGTTGAAATAAAATGTATATAGACCAATAAAATTATAAATAGCCACGAATTTATTAGTAGTTGTAAATGACCGACTTTCTAAGATCGCAAAGATTTGAAATAAGCTTTGATTGAAATGAGGTCGTGATGGATGATTTGGCGTCTGTCTATAGTGCATTGGATCATGATCAGTTACAGCTAGCCATATCCATATACAAATACCGACATTAGACCGTGGACGAACGAAAACCTGTTACAAACAATGACAGTAAACAAATGAATTGGATTGATAACACTTGGCACAGCATATTGGAACAGCAGATACTTGTATTACATTTCATGGTTTGATAAGAACAGTTTTATGGCCTCTTTATGTGTACATGAAATGCCAGGGGAACTTCAAATATGTTTTGACTGAACTATATATATATATATATATATATATATATATATATGTAATAAAGACGGCATAAAGCTGTTCTTATCAAATGATGTAATGTCATAGAAGTCTGTGTACTTCCTACATGCTGTGTCAAGTGTTATTAAATCAATTCAGTTGTTTCTCTGTCTGTGACAGGTTCCGTTCGTTCACGGTCTGATGTCTGCAGTTGTACAAACACAGACTTGGAAGAGACGATGTATGTGGTCCCTGGTGCATTGAGATGCAGTCTACGTTCAACTAATGGATATCTGAGACGATGTGATTGCTGACCTTTAACAACATTCTACGGAGGAGACGAAAAGATGAAGTCCCTCGCCGAAAGATGATTTCTCTTGGCTACCATGCTACAATTTAAACTTACATTAAAAGTTACGTCCATACATATTAATCTGTTTCTACTTGGTTAAATTGAGATGCTTCGTGAGTGATTCTTGTGATTTAAGTTTACTCTTGACTTACTACTAATCTACTATATGGTTCACAAGAAAGACCAAACAACGTCTGATATGAATACAAATCGTGGTTGAGCACATTTTAAAGTGGCCAAAGGGGTGAAAAATGTGTTTATTTATTTATTTATTTATTTATTTATTTATTTATTTATTTATTTATTTATTACAAAGCAACCTTTCTACATTAAAGAACAATGTGAAACAACAAAGAACAAGTCCGTGTAGAAATATTTGAAGATGTTTGTTATTTTACGTACAGGAAGTGATTTGTAAACAAACCGGGAAAACACAAGTAATCACTACGTCACGTCCTGTTTCTTTACACATGTGCCCCTCACAGACAAGGAAAAGACAGCCCTGTCCGAGTTTTCCTTGTCTGTGTTTCCCAATATAATATTGAAACGTCACCATGGTCACAATACAGAAATAGATTGATTTACTTGAGTTCACCAACTTTGTTTACTTCCTGTACGTATTAATAACAAACTTTTTACAGATTTTATAAAGGATTTTTCGCAATTGTTAAGTTATAAAACATTCACTTACTCCGTGATATTTCAGAAGAAAAACATAGTAAAGTATTTTTTTCTCATAATTAAATATCCAAAATGAATAATTATTTCTCATCAACAATGTACCATGTAAAGCCCGAGTCAGTAGTAATAGCTATTTTTTGTTATTGTTTTACCCTTCAAATTACATCAAACCTTTCCACATTCTAGCAAACCAGAGCTGTTATTTCTTCCACGACACTGTGACATAACTCTTGGCGATGCGTTTTGGACGGTGCCGTAAAAGAGTATGTGGTTTACGACGATGACCGTTCATTGGGAACGATTCAATCTTCCCAATCAGATAAATATTTACCGTTGATACTTGTACACTGGCTTGCTGTCCGTTTGTAAACAACAAGAATGAATAATTCGGACAATTTAATCGTTGGCCAGCAAAGTGTATACATACCCTTGCGGCAGCGGATAGGCGAACATGTCTACTCTAGTGCGTAACGAAATACATAAATAAACAACATATATATCTCTAGTCCGGGGGACGGGTCCCATAGAAGTAGTTCACAATATACTTCTCCATTGATGTCTCTCCTGCATCACTTTTTCAAGTTCAACAATAGTTATACCGAGTTCAGAGGCAAGTAGAGTCGGGTTCCTCAGCTTTGGTCTTCCTGGCTTTCTTCCTCCTTCCATGCTTTGGTTGCCAAGTAACCAGATCCTCGACTACTTCTGTGCTTCTGTAACAAATGACCGACAAACTGGACCCGACCCCGACTGATCGTCTCTGAGATCTTTGGTGTTTTCATGTACAAGTGTGGCCAAGAAATGTTGAGTGCTTTGCGTAGTAGTCATGTGTAGTATCCATCCAATCATTCTTGCATACTTTTGGTGATTGTCCATGTTTCTGCACCATAAATTAAGACTGATTCAACTCATACTGCACTGAAAATTTTTCATTTGTCATGTTCAGATAATCTTAACTTCCGTATCTTCTCTAACAAATTGCAGGCTGTCAATGCTTTTACCATCCTTGTTGTAATACCCTTTTCACTGTTAACAATCCACGCACCTAGGTAGAAGAAGTCTTCCCCTTGTTGAAGTTTCTGTCCAGATGGGGTTTGGATATCAAATGGAAACAGTAATTAAACAAACAGCAACTGGCAACAATAATTATGAGAAAAAGTTACAGCTGTAATATTAAAATCAAATTTATTGTCCACCTTTCTGACCTTTGACATTGATTGTACAGTTTATTAGTATTAGGTCAAAGTATGATATCGTGTGAGGTGTACCAAAGTCATGTTAAAACATTAGACGACCCAAGGCCTTCTTCTAACGACTTTTCTGTTCCACAGCTGACTTAATAATAAGTTGTTCCTTAGGACACAGTCTCTAAAATGTAATGTTAAAGTGATTTTTAATTATCAAGCAATGTATACAAATTCATTACATAGATATTTACTAGACGTCTAGTATAATGTCATTGCACATACACTGTATGCATTAGGCGGGCGAAACGTTACGGTAAAAATCGGTGGAAATCTATAAGTAATCTTTTAATTATGCGAACGATGAATCGAGGTTCTGCCAATAGAGGGCACTGTAAGCATTGTTTCACATTCCAAATATGCTGGCAATTTCCTGTCTTTCAAAGGGAATACCCCTTATTCAGTGGTAGAATGATGCCCCATGGGTCTTGGCAGACATGAATATTTATTAGATGACAATGTATATTTCATGACTGTTTATCTGAAGGAAATAAGCATTTAGGAGTCATGAATATTCAGTGTTCATCTAAATCATAGTCGTGTCTGCTAACGTGCTAAGACCGATGAGGCAACACCCTGACAGACGTGTTTCTCTTTGAGCGCAGGTGATGCAAAGGCGCAAAGTTCCACGTTGTGACAATACGTAAGAACACTGAGACCAATGAATATACCGTGTATCCCGTTTTGTAGCCTAGAGGAATGGAGAGAGAGAGAGAGAGAGAGAGAGAGAGAGAGAGAGAGAGAGAGAGAGAGAGAGAGAGAGAGAGAGAGAGAGAGAGAGAGAGAGAGAGAGAGAGAGAGAGAGAGAGAGAGAGAGAGAGAGAGAGAGAGAGAGAGAGAGAGAGAGAGAGAACGGGGCCACATGAAGAGAAAACTATACTGTATTATTAAATGTCGGAATCATTCACCCCAAAAAACATTTGAAAGAATTGCCCCGTAAAAAATATGTAGGTATATGGGTATCTTAAATCCTAAGATTTGTCTTAAACACGACTGTAGTTTTTTGACGAGTCGTCTGCTCATCAAGTATTTTCGTATGACAGTCGTTTCCTTTAATCTAATATAATGACTTTTCGAATTATAAGAAGGATATTGAAAAAAATCCCCACTCAGTGTGTCTAGGACTTGAGGATTAAGAGACCGTCTTTCGACAAATGAAAGGTAATCTAGTCGTTAATGAAGCTAAACATGGCCGACAAGCTTGCTACAGTGCTGATCCTGTATTATATATATAGGACTGAGATAGTAGTAAATAGACCAACGCCTTAGGGAATGCCGCCATTCTGGTATGAACGTGATTACCTTTAATCACCTCAAATACAACGGAGCCTGTCTGAAAGGGGGAAAAAACCTTTCGGGGAGATTAGTGATCGCTTAAGGGTGGAAATGTACATCCAATATATTTACATAACTCAGTGTCAGTGCAGTGAAGTGTAAGCTATGTTTTTGGATTTTATGCCATACAGTATAGTACTGCTGCCATGATCGATTTGGTTGCATCCCAAGACAGACTTTGGCCAACGTTTGTTTTCAATTTACTGCTTTCATTCTCGGTACGGGGTTCGCTTGATCTTTTATGAGATAGCCGAGGAAAGTATTGCCGTAGGCTTCTAGTTCTACCTGTTTCGTTGTATTTCCATGCATGTGTCACATGATCGAGGTGAGGGGGCTTAAAATATCGCATAGTAACAGAATACATGCATTATGAACTTATATGTACAGGAAATATCTATTTTCGCATGATTTCCGGAAGTTAATTTCATCTAATATATGTTTGTACCATTTGTGATGTAAACCATGTAAGTAATAGTTCGTACCCCCACCCCCACCCCCACAACTTCAATACTGCCGAGACGATCATGTAGTTACCTTGACGACACCTATGATCGATGGTGCACAATATCAAATATATGATCGATATAATATCATCGTTTCCTTGGTGTTCGGGAAATTTAATAAATGTTGGCACTTTTGGCGTGGCCTCGATCCAATCGACGTCAAACGACAATACTGCATGACTGTTTTGAAGGCACTTTATTTAATGGTTCAACATGGGCAAATTTCTAACGGTACAAATATACGATACCCCGGGGCTAATACGTGGATTGCATAGAGCTAAATGCTTGATCAAATAAATTGCTCCTTTTCACATGAAATTTGACCAATTTGTGCAAAAATAAAAATAAAATATATAATTCGATAAATGATGCAGATTTGTGAAAATGAAATGGCATTCTGTCATTGAGTGATATTGAATCAAATCTCCTTTAGTAGAGTTTTTTTAAATCTCCATTGGGCGTCAGTCGATAAATTGTTCATGGAGGCAAATCAGTTTATTACTGTACCCTAGGTATATATGTGGACGCACGTGATATGAATAAAGGATGTCAATCACAAGTGGTCAGAATGGATAACACTTCAGTTGATAGTCGTCTTAATACAGTGTGAATCTTTTCAGCGATTAGTCGAAATTGTAGTTATTTTGTTTAGGAAGGCTGTTTTTTTTTCTTGATGCTATGCATGCTGTTAACTTTTGAATCGGAGAGATGTAAGGCGTAAAAAAATTGTGTAGTTCCGATTACATTCATTTTAAAATAGGTTGGGTAGGTAGACTTTTTATTTCATTTTTTTCATATGTGAGTGTCTAGTTCAGGTAGTTATGTTTTTCTGTTGTTTTCCATATGGTCTCTGTGTTATTGGCTTCTTCTCATCAGATGTACAGCCATTACAGATTGGAAGAACAGTTTTATATTGTCTTTTTCATTCCACTATCTAGCTCTCAAGTCATAAAGTTCTTGAGATACGGACGAACAGGGGTATGAAAGCTACAGAAAGAAAACATGGGGGTAGTCAGTCACTAAGTTTAACATTTTGTCCTATACAGAATGTAGCAGCGGGTAACTGTGCGTATCAAGTACTGTCTAAAAATTGAGATACGCCAAAGAAGGACTTTTTTAACGAATCAAATTCCTGAAATTACATGGCTATTTTATTTACTGCAGACAAGTAAGACGCTATCAATATAATAGAATAGCTATATTTATATGAGGAATATTGATTTCATTGGTTGTTATTATTACTGATTTGTAATTATAGTTGTTGACTTGTTAGTATGGATGCCAACGTGGGATCTGAAAGATTCGATGAATGATAGAACTAGACTATTGGCGTCATGGAGTCATGATGGTCAAATGGTTAGAGTGGCCGGCCTGGAATCTGTGGGTTGCAGGTTCGAGCCCAGTTGCTGCCGTTTGTTTCTGAATGGCTAAAGTCCTTGGGCAAGATTTGAACCACGGTTGTGCCTCAGTCAACCCAGCTGTATAATTGGGGACCTGGTAGGATATAGGTTGCAATATGAATGCTTTACTCCTATGCTCCCCTGGGAGTTGAGGAAGTATAAAGGGCCGTTGTGCATTGCCAGGTAATAAACACTTAGAGCACAGAGTGGGAAAAAGTATCCTCTTGTCCCCCACCACCTACCCACAATCCTGTCAGCATGTTATTAAAATGAATATGGTCTGGGAGAATTACCTTTACCCTAGTTACGACTTCTTTCTCAGTTTACAGTCACTGTAATGAAACCAGTTTTCATATCTAACAGCTCAATTCTGTAAATATTTTGCAAGATGTAGTAAATAGTTCTGATTTAGTCTTGTTTTTAGTGATATTTTCCCAAATACAAACTCAGCAGTAGCTAGATAGTAAGTAGTCTGGGCAGTTCGTCTAATAACGCCATCGTACTACTATCTATTCAAAAACCAAATCAGGGCGCCCTCAACGGTTGGAGCTCGATTACTGACGCTCGTAGAGCTACTAGTATGTCTTGACGTCACCTTTGACGATACTTACTATGGGTGTTTCCATGGTTTTATGAATTAATGAACATCAATTTAAGTTAAAAAGCTACTTACGTTAAACATGTGACCACTGCATGAAAAATGCACGTATGAAATCATTTATGAGTCATTAACTTTTAAACTTTTCATTCTATCATGGCTTCACTAAAATTGAGATCTGGAATTGGACTTCCACCGAATCTAATTAGTTTTTACTTGTTTGAAAAACAGATAATCTTTCCCATAAAGTTACTGGTAAATGCATACATGATTATTTAGATATCTTGCTAAAAATACACAAAACAAAACAAAAACGAACGAACAAACAAACAAACGAACAAACAAACAAACAAACAAACGAACGAACGAACAAACAAACAAACAAACAAACAAACTTAAATAAACAAATGTGAAAACATAACCTCCGCTCGAAATCGTGGAGGGCGGGGGGGGGGGAGCACAGGGGAGGTTCATATTGTAAAAACTTAAAGGCTCTTAAACGCTCCCACTCTCCGCACCATCCATATCAAAATTAAAAGTTCTTTCGTTGAACAATCATCAACTTGCAAATTGATAAAAGTGTATCGTCATTGATAATTTGTGAGCGACAACAACAACATATAGCCAATCGACTTCAGTTTTACTTCTACTCATAGTCTTTGAACACCACCAACCAATCGTATGCACTGTTGTGTCTTTCCACTCTGCAGTTCGTTTAGCGCTGTCAAGCACCGATGTATACTCTACTATGACATCCCCAGTGGTTACAGCGTGTACAATATTACCGTAACGAACCCTCCTTGTCTCTGGTAATTCAGTTAATTACCGCCATTACCTCGAGATGACTGTCGTGGTTGACTATCAGGTAGACTATATCTCCACACACTAATCTACTCAATAATCTAAGCAGCACTTGTTAATTTCTTGTAGGAAGTCATTATGGGCTGCATGTACGTCTTTCCAGTGCCCTTCTTTTGTGATCTTGCCAAGCCAATCTGACAGCCGGGGCCAAATCCGCAGTGAAAAGTGCATCCAGTCCAATAACATCAATATTGTCGCTACATAATAATCAGCCACCGTCACTGTGCTACCACACATATACTTATGCTTGGTAAGGTACTTGTTTTCCAAAATGTCTAAATATTGGATCAATTGTTGTGTGCCTGCCTCGATCATGGCGTCCGTAGCCGACTGGGATAATAATCGGTATTTGTCAAAGAATTGAGGGTACACCACTTGATAGCCGATTACCCTGAGAGAACAATGGCAAAAAAATAAATATTTTAGAAAATATATATACAGTTCTCAGACATCTTTGCAGGTGAGAAAAGGTTAAAGATAATGAATGTAAGGCAAAAAAAAGAATTGTTTCTGGTAAGGATATTTTGCTTAAGTGGTGCGACCACGCGAATTTTTTTTTATTCTCAACAAACCTATCACTCAATCTACTATTTATGACAGTTACTGTTCTTTTTATTTAGATCAAGTGTGTATGTGGGGCAGATGTCATTTGCTTGTTCATGTAGTTGTCTTCACTGAAGTAGGAACGGTTATTTTTGTGTTTCCCCTCAGATCTGCAGACTGGATGGGCTGGACAAACACGAAAAAAAAAGACCTACGCGACGCGATGGTATTTATGTGATGCGCACGCTGACCAGAAAAAATTCTCTCTTTTTTTTTTGCCTTATCATCTGCTATGAATAAAACTGCTGTAGGGAAAACCAGTCGGCCAGCCTGCAAATACCTACCTACCTACCTACCTACCTACCGACCAGGATCGTCAGTCTGACGCGCTTTATGATATAAATAAAATAAGATATATGCCATAATGAGTGTGAACAGAATATGATAAAATATAATAACAAATAATAAAATATAATAAAAAGTAATAAAATATAATAAAAATGATAAAATATAATATATTATAATATAACAGAATAAAATATATAATAGAACAGAATAGAATAGAATAGAATAGAATAGAGTAGAACAGCACAATCAGATAGAAAAGAATAGAACAGAATAGAATAGAATAGAACAGAATAGAATAGAATAGAATAGAATAGAATAGAATAGAATAGAATAGAATAGAATAGAATAGAATAGAATAGAATAGAATAGAATAGAATAGAATAATACAGAATAGAATAATATAGAATAGAATGGCCATATTTAAAACAGTACCTGTGAAGGTGATTGCTTGCCCAACAAATGACAGATTCTACAAACATTCTATCCGCCATTACAACACCATAACCAGCAAAATTGGTATATTTATTGGCCAAATATCGTAAAATCACAGGGCTGTAAGAATTCAGAAAGCAAAACACATTGCGTTAACCAGATGTAAATCGAACGCCTTCAGTAACGGCAAAAATCAACCCTTTCAAATTGTTGAGTCTACACATAACATTTTCTGAATGCAAAGTCAATAATTATGCAAATGACTCATTAAAAATAAATGCTACTTCAATAATCTTTATATGACTGTGGGTCTCGTTATCATAGATTGCATGTAGTAGTTAGAGATTGTATAATTACCTACTAATACAAAAAATCTGACAAATTAAATATTTAGTACTTGACATTCTACATATCCAGTTCATGTATTGTTATATATGCAATAATCAATATCCTTCTTTCGGTTCAATTAAATATTCATAATACAATTAGTTGGAATATTCATATCTCAGAAAATGCTATGACTTTTAAAATTTTCTGTTTCAGTTTGACGATGAAAAATGTACGTTAAATACCTACAGTATATCACGAAAATAAAATAAAGTGATGAATTTTTCACACATCACGACGTCATTAATTTCTCACCCCTTAGAATCTTCAACTATTGATAAAGCGTCAAACAAGGTGTATTGAGAATCATGCTGTCCACCGACTGTATCTAAAAATAGCAAAGCTTTTTCATGACTTCTTTTCATAATTAAAATGTTTCGGATCATTTGCTCTGCAGAAATCAATGATGCCGACGCAGTGTGTGAACCTTGTTGCGTTCCGTGATCATTCTTGAAGCCCTCGTAGTTTGTAGACGAACATTGTACATTCACTGATGTTGTGCAGCAAACTTCAGATTTTCACTCAAAGTGTCTACTCAAGCAATATATTCGACGCCATTATTCTCAAGCAAGTCAAACTGAAGTATGTTTAATTATATCTGCACTAGTTGCAACTGTCACATTTTGGAAACTTTTTTGTCAGATACTACCAAACTAGAAAGACTGTAGAGTTTAAATTATGCGGTACAATGCTTTTTGTTACAAATTATACAAAAAAAAGGCACAGATAATGCGCGCATACATGAAATGTTACATTTTACCTCACTGCGGATACAAATAAAAATTTAGTGTACAGTCTTCCATATATCCTACAGTGATGTTGTGTTCACAGTGAGATAAAATGTATCATTGTCATATGCTTGCACGCTATCTTTGTCTCTATTTTGTTTTATGTAATGTGTAACAGAAAACCTAGTGTGAGATATAAAAACAACACCCTGCCGCCTAATTCAAACTCTATAGTCACTCTAGTTTAGTAGTAACACTGTGTCGCCTAATTGAAACTCTATAGTCATTCTGGTTTTGGTAGTAACACCGTGCCGCCTAATTCAAACTCTATAGTCACTCTGGTTCGGTAGTAACACCGTGCCACCTAATTCAAACTCTATAGTCACTCTGGTTCGGTAGTAACACCGTGCCACCTAATTCAAACGCTATAGTAACTCTGGTTCGGTAGTAACACCGTGCCACCTAATTCAAACTCTATAGTCACTCTAGTTCGGTAGTAACACCGTGCCACCTAATTCAAACGCTATAGTCACTCTGGTTCGGTAGTAACACCGTGCCACCTAATTCAAACTTTATAGTCACTCTGGTTCGGTAGTAATACCGGGCTGCCTAATTCAAACTCTATAGTCACTCTGGTTTTGGTAGTAATACCGGGCTGCCTAATTGAAACTCTATAGTCACTCTGGTTCGGTAGTGACACCGTGCCACCTAATCCAAACGCTATAGTCACTCTGGTTCGGTAGTAACACCGTGCCACCTAATTTAAACTCTATAGTCACTCTGGTTCGGTAGTAACACCGTGCCACCTAATTCAAACGCTATAGTCACTCTGGTTTGGTATTGTATCATGACTTAGTCGTAATACACGTACACCTCGAACAGTATTGAATCACTTGTGAGTAAATGTATCAATTTGGCAGTACACATATGGTACAATAAATCCAATTAAAATTGATTTTTAGGTTCACACCCTACAATCAGCGACCACAACACGATCATGATTTTAACACCTTTCATATGTACAGTAAGATGTTAATATTATGGATATAACTGACCTCTCTGTATAAATATTGGTATTTTAACATTTTTTCATGAATATAGTGTTGGTTATCTGCAGTTACAGCTAGTGTCGGTTTAATGACTTTTATATATCCGAACACGCTGTTTTCCGAAACTACATTCATACCCATTCAATGTCAACCGTGTGACATCTATCTACGGTGTCTTTCCTCTCATCATACAATGTGAATCTTTTCATTGTGACAGTTCAAAGACGTACCGCACAACACCAGCACGATCGGCGGTCTCACGAACAGCTACAGGAAATATGTATAAAACAGTATGCCAAGGCCCGTAATGGTTCTCATATCTTCTAGCATTAAGCAGAATCGAGATCTTGTTCTCTCTTTACCACTCTTTCAGGAAAGTAACACCTCAAAGCATAGCGGTATTTTTTGCAAAAAAAAGGTGACTTTTGCTATTGACATTGGAGAGGTGTGCATTAGAGTATGATATTAATTGCAATCACTTTTGTGTTGTAAAAGTCGGTGTCTACAAAAGATTGTAGTGTCACTCTACGAATACGTGTAGTCATTGAACTGAATACGCCTTCAGCTCTAACGCGCAAGCTTTTACGAATCACCATTCCCCTGGGATACTTTCTTCCCAGTACGCAGGAAGACATGTCATTGTACATACATATGTCCGTCAACTATCACATTACAACCCCGTCACATCATTCAATGCATATTCTATATTCGTATTCAACAGTATTAAAGCTACAAACGCATGCCATATACACTTGAAGCCAGTAAACGTGAAACAGAACTTCGTCTGGCTTGACAAAAATGTTACTAATATTGCTACATTTCGTTGCCCGACTCGACAACATTCCTACAAATAATTGCTACATTTTATATTTCAATGAAGACATTCCAAACGACAGTGTTCTTATCAAGACAGATCATTTACAATGCTAAGATTATTAAATCTTACACACAAGACATTTGCAGTAGTTGTCTAGAGATGCCTCTCATCAGGATGTTGTTTTATCAGTAGTGGACAATTACAACTCTCTTTGAAGTTGCCGATTATCTTCTCCTTATCACACTATCAAACTGACATACATTGATGCAAAAACAATGGGAGTCTGTGATGTAGGTTCACTACATGTTCTTATCAGTTTATTTATGGGCATCTGTAAAAGTTAGTCATAAGGTATACAACGATAACTTTCACAGATATAAAAGAAAAACTGATAAAACTAGCCTGAATCTACATTTTATTTATTTATTTATTTATTTATTTATTTATTTATTTATTTATAGGATAACTAACGGGAGCTAGTCCCATTTATAGACTCCTTTGGTTCAGTGTTACTGCAGGCAGGAGGAAACCCGAGTACCCCGGGCCGCGGGAAAACCTGCGTTGTACGGTAGCTATAGAGTCAAACTGAACGACACTCTTTTTACTCACAGCGTGGTAAATTTAATCAAACCCAGCCGACGCCTAGTGGGTTCGAACCCAGGCTGCAGAGGTATTTGCTATTAGAGGTACTTGCTATTGTTTTTGTATATCAATACATGTGGGATTTTTGTCGACCCCGACTATGCAATGACCAATGTAGTAGTAATATCAATAAGACATGTTTGTCAACACAGACTAAAAATTGTGAGGTTTGTTGCATCAGACAACGTTGTGTTTCAAGTTTAATGTCTTCAATTGTATATATTTTCTCATTTACCACACCAATCTTTCTGGTCTATGTATATTTCATCATCACATTCGTCAACATTATTCGATTTATAAAAGCGTGTAATTTTGACTTCGGTCAATACTTCTGTTCTCATATGCATTCTTCAATGTGTATGTGTGCGCTGATAGCTGTACTTTGCTTGCACTTTCATACCTACTTCAACACTTTGAAACCTTATTGCTGATACGATCATGTGTATTTCCTCGGGGACACATCTTGCTGTACCTGTACTGTAACTTTCTTAAATCTGAGCGTTGTACTTCTATCATTCAAAAGAAAGAAAAGAGAAGCTGTCTCCCTCTAGCTCTGTAAATGAGCAGGATAACGTGTTTTATGTCTTCACGGAGCGAATAAAAAGTTCTACACATACCCCTATAACTTTCTTAGTGGTGGCGCTCTCATTAGTACCTCTAGTTTGCCGTTTATCTTTTCACTCCCAACGTCACTGTTCTATACAAGTACTTACCCTTCGAAGACTATGATTTCTCCATCGGTTAAAATAGGTACTTCCTGGTGGCAATTCCGTTTGATGGTCTCGGGTATTTTGGCTTTGCTGGATTCACTGAAATCCACATCCACCAATGTATGGGGAATTTTGTGCTGAGATAAATGAGATCATTTGAAAAGAAAAGAAAAGAAAAAAAATTATAAATTCAATCAAATTATGAATCAGAAAACCAAAAAATACCACCCCAACACACATACATAATATATATATATATATATATATATATATATATATATATATATATATATATATATATATATATATATATATATATATATATATATATATATATGGCGATATCATCTTGAATTCTTGAATAATCAAGGCATTGTGACTATACGACATCTATATCTCCGTCAATTACCTTGAAAGAAAATCATTGAAGCTCGTGTATATTTTTAGATTGCTTTGAAACAGTTACAACCAATGCATTATGACTATGATCTATCTCTCCGTCAATTGCCTTAAAGGAACATCATTGAAACTAATATAACTTAGATCGCCCCCAAACGGTTACAACCAGTCATTATCAAACAGCAAATTAACCAATCACAGAGTTCCTCTTATACTATCAATGTTGACTGTTTTTGAATTTTCCAACGTGGCTGCCTCCGTCTCCATGTTGTTGAAAGGTGCTTCGACATATCTTCAAAAGTATACAACATATTCCCAGCAGAAAGGATATGTTTGTGATAAGCCTATTAAAAGGTAGCAGAAAGTCAATTTGCTACGTATCTATCTACCGTAAACAGAACGACGCACCCCATTGGGCATTGAAATGTCATATGGCAGCCAATCAGTTGTAACCGTTTGAGGGCATTCTAAGTTATATTAGTTTCAAATTCTTTCTTCAAGGTATTTGACCGTGAGATATATATTGTAATCATAATGCATTGATTATTCAAGATATTGCGATAGAAGCTCGTCATACACAAAATCCGAATATAGAAAAGTAATTAAATTTGCATATTGATTTTTAATTTGCAATTCTTCGCATCCACATCTGTCAAACCCTAAGTAGTAGGACAAGAATGCAGAAGAGTGGACCAACCGTGTAATTTATACACAATCATTTATTGTTTGGTTTCGGTCGTGAAAAGGACTGATTTCGACCACGTTTTAAACTCCCTAGCATAACTTGATTTGTGTCATCTGCAATGAACGCCGGGACACTGTTTTATAAATGTGTTTCCTAACCAGAAACATTTCAGTCAACAAGTATAGTTGTCGCACTTGACATTGAACCCTATGTAACATGTCAAGCGAACTAATACGTTTGTTTGAATTCGTAAAGTGTTGCCAATATGACAGTACGGCTAGTAATTGCCTTGATCGGCCATGCATATCGCCACACCTAAAGTATCTGAGGCAAGGTAGGCGCAATATCGCAGAATGACATCTTTTGCATCGTCTGTTTACGTGTAGTCGTGTAGTTACCGTCAAATCAACACCTCGCGGCCATTGTGATTATTAGCTCAGACCATCAATATTTAGTAAGTAATCCAATACGTGTTGAGTAAATACACTGACAGGTACTATAACTCGTCCTATCGACGGTGTAAACATTTCCTCACGTAAATGGAGAAAGTAATATACACTCAATGTGTTGATGAAATGTTCTTTAAATTCAAATTGACTTTGAAGTGTACTTTGCGTTCTACTTCGACAGAACCTAGTTTGCTTAGGTCGACAGATAATATACTGAAGTAATAACACTAACCAGTGTCTACTAACCGCGTCTATAGTTACTATGGCAACCATTCGTGATGTTGAAACATTTGTCTTTTTTATAGTTGAGATTGTTGAATTGTTCTAACCTACTCTGTGTGTGTCTGAAGTGTTTCACTCATGGCTGGCACAGATATCTGTACACGGTGAACAAGTTGAAAGTTGTATTGCAGAAAGTTGTCTGATTCTACATACACTCTTATCTACACATACCTGCAACATGTAGAGCCAGACAGCTCGGCATGGCGGTGATACTCGGACACAATACAGCGTCAACTTAGATGAGGACATTACGACGACGACTTAGAACATCAGGCCAGGTACATCTGTGGAAAGAAATATCGCTTAGGTGCATAATGGTGATCACAAAAATAACAAAAACGCACGTCACCTTTCTAGCCTTATTAGGTGTGCGAATGAATGATTTGTATCAATCTTTTGTACGTTGTACTAACACATACACAGCAAAAGGGCAAGCTACCACCCGAAGTAACGTGTACATGTGACAGTGTTCGATTTACGAGGTTGCTACCGAGAATATCTATTGTTGTTGTCCTTGTTTTGTTCTCCCAGTCTCCGCCACTCCTAATATATTGGTGCTTTACCATCGAACACACAATACAGAATCGGTCACGCTACATAGCCATACATTGAGCGTGGTGTAGCTCAGGTATCATACCACCTCGTTTCAACTGTCAAAATCATTTCATTACAATCGATCTGGTCCTCGATCGATACATGTACGGCTGAAGTAGGGGTTTCTTATCTTTTCTCATCGGGTAAACGACTTCAAGAATGACCTGAACTCGTCGATCATGTACTGCGTAATGCTTGCCGTGCCAAGTGTTTTGAAACTAATAATACTGAAATCAAATATAACTGAAGGTGACGAAGACATTTGATAAAATTCACCTCCAATCATTAAAGAAAACACTGCTATAATAATAAATCAGATATGCAATCATTACAATCGTGTATAACGCAATTAGAGAAATCGACAGTGACGGACCAATAATTATTTCCGTTGCTAAGGGAGACGTTGAAATCGGAGCCACGACAAAGGCAGATGTTCAACATGATGAACAGGAAAATGACAAAGCCAAGATCAAACAGATAATACACACGTACGTAATTTGCTCAGCTGTCTCAAGTACATGTACTATTTTCCTCAACTTAGTTTGAGCTACGCTACATTATTTATACACAACTCCATGGCTTATTAAAAATCAGATGAAAAAATTGTACTAATTCCACACGCAAGCTAAGTTTAACGCGTTCGAACAAAAAAATATGGGATTGTGGTACCATTACAATGCATTATTCTTCCTGGTATTTCATAAATTATATTTGCGCTGGTAAAATTGTACCATCCATCAACATTTTTCTTAATTCAGTCTTAAAATACTTGTTACCAAGGAGCCGCTTGTCACTTCTCGGCTTCAACTCGAAGTGACAAGACCCCTTAGGTCACTCGTATTTTCCTTGGCGAAATATATTGCAAAATATATATGTGCCATGGGTTGCTATATGAAGTTCATGTTTTCCTTGTCAACCTTAGTCGTTCTCATGTATTATTCCAACAATTCCCACCACAAATAAAACATGTATTAGATGAGTACGATCCTGGCACAGCTGCCACGTGATACTTAGCACACATGACGTAATCTATTCACTCAAAATAAATTAGAATATTTAACTTCATCTTTTTTCTTTCCATTTTCTAATTAAAAATCGATCGAAAGTTTTACCAGTAAATAGCAACGAGTTATATTGTTGTGTTTATGTACACACGTGTGGTTGGTGTGTGGTGACGTGACGTAATCTACATGCTAGGCGTTGTGTGGTGACGTCATCTAAATGCTAGGCGTCGTTCACTGTAAAATAGGCCGATTAGAATTTACGGGATGAAGTGTGGTAAAAGTGAAGGCCAATATTAAAGTGGTTTTTGTTCTAGTAAACATCTCACAGTCAAATATAAATTTATGTCAAGCAAGGCTCATACATTTAAGAATAACGAAGTCATTCTAGCTTACTTACCGGACACGGCAGGAGATTTATTACCTAATGGTTACATGGAATGGGCAAGGAAATGAAGAAAATATATAACCCACTGACCTGATCAAGAATTCTGATTAGGTTTTTTTCTTCAGATAATACTGATAATCATACCAATCGTCATAGCTCTATAGATATCGTGTTTTCATAGTGCAATTAAATACATTGCATTGATCACGTTGATCGAGGCTGGAGACAATCAGTGTTATAAATTGCTTAAAAAGAAATACTATAATACCAAGAAAGAAATTAAAAGAGGTGGCCATGATGAGGGTGGAAGGGATATCCGACTTGCAGATTAGGAAACACTAGTATTTTGAGACCCTTAAAGTGAACCTGGCACCATTATGATGTGTAAAGGGGAATGTTAGCATGGCAACAAGAATCAAGCAGTTATGCGTGTTCATGTATGTATGTATGTATGTATGTATGTATGTATGTATGTATGTATGTATGTATGTATGTATGTATGTATGTATGTATGTATGTATTGTATGTATGTATGTATGTATGTATGTATGTATGTATGTATGTATGTATGTATGTATGTATGTATGTATGTATGTATGTATGTATGTATGTATGTATGTATGTATGTATGTGAGCGCGCGCGTGTATGCACGTGCCTATGTGCGTGCGTGCGTTGATTGTGAGTGGATACAAAGGTCTGATTTTACGAAGAGTTTCAATGTACATGGCTGAAGTTTGATACGATTCAAGTGATGGAAATCTGATAAGATCAGTACTACATCACACAAGGCGCGATGACTTAATTCTGTGTCTTCATGTTTCTCAGTCCAATCTATCAGTATAAAGGCAGTACAGCTGATACAGTTGAAGTGACCGACCCAAGCTGTTTGATCAAATCCAAACATTTCATCTCAAATGTTTCAATTTCAGTCGTTCACTTTTTCATCAGAGTTACATTTCCTTCATATTATGATATAAATGAAGTCGATGGTTTATTGGTCGTAAAGAAAATCTGGCGGCAGATAAGAGGTAAAATATTTGATATCAGGGCATTTATATGGACGAGTAAGCAGTTTTTTTTAACGACGTAATCAAAACAGTTACCATTTTACGGTCATTTTGTCACTTTCTGCGTACACTGTGTTCGAAATGGCGTTCTATCTACTCACCCCAAAGGTGTTTAACTATACGGTGGCTTGTTAACACACAATTACTTCAGTCTATCCACGCCTCTCGCTGCCATAAATGTACTGCGACAGGTAACACCAGTAAAAAAATGTGTCACAAAACATGCGGTCAAGTGATGACTAAGTGTACGATGTCGACGTAACTTGTGATTTGTTAGCTTTTCAGTTTGTTCATCTTAAGTGAAAGGGTATTTTTAGATTGTACAACTTACTCGTATTACACTATAGCTACTTGATGCTAGTTTTTTGATAACAGCGTAAATGCATTCTTTCACCTACACATACCGCAGCACATAACAACGTGACTTACACAAGTTCTCAATAAAGCACATTGTATATGTACAGTTACGGAACAAATGCAATGTAACTGTAGACAAGACCCGTGTCGTATCAGCTGTGTCGTATCACTGTAGTTTTACGCTATAACAAGATATCTAGTACAGCAGAACGATTCTACAACTTGTAAATGTTCAAGACACATTCATGGAGAGTTTGTCTCGTTTAGTCAAATAAAGCACAATTCATTTTTGAGAACGACATTTGGTTTATAGTAAAGGCTAAAGGTTGAAGTTTTTATTTGCAAGGGTGTAGATGAAATAAGTAACATTCTGGTCACGAATGGATGACCTATGACCTCATAAATACAAACTATAAATACAGTCAGATACAATGTGCAAGTCATGGAGACGATATAAGCGTACATGTGTTATACTGCAGCTTAACGCTCCATTCAAAATCAGAATATCTTTCCTACATTTCTAGTAGTTTGAAGATTCAGCTCGTAATTTGAAGGGTCGTTCCCGAAACGTTAGCCATTTTAACTTCATTGGACCGATTTTTCAATTTTTTTTTCAATTTTTTTTATCTCAAATTGTAAGGGGTTCTATATTGAATAGACGTTAGCTGAGACAAAAAGAAGCCAAAGGTTCTATGAAATACATGTAACAGCCAATGAAACTAGAGGCTCCGAAGATCATGTTGTGTTACATCCCAGACAATGTCCGAGGTTATATTTACTTCCCTCCTTTCTTTCTTTGAACACTCATCACACTGAAGACCAATCCCACATTAATACTATCTTAGGAACTATACAAAATTTATAGGGCGAGAGGGCTGTTTGTTAAAAAAATTGTGGGTTTTTTTGTGTGTTTTTTTTAGGGGGGGGGGAAGGGGTTCACCATTTTCATGCAAATGTTTGTGGTCCCTATTCATTGTGCAATGATATTTTGATCACATAAATTCCAATGACAGGATCTAAGTGGGTCTGGGGTATTATATAGTACTATGTAGTAGTAGTTTTCAACATAGTACAAATTGTTTTCAAGATAACTGTTGTTATGAAACATACATACATACATACATCCATCCATACATCCATACATACATACATACATACATACATACATACATACATACATACATACATACATACGTACGTACGTACGTACATACGTACGTACATACACACACACACACATACATACATACATACACACACACACACACAAACACACACACACACACACACACACACACACACAAGCAATGGGATGATTGGTTTATGAACTTTGAAAATAAAATATGTTGACGGATGGTAACAACGGATATTCAAACTGACCTATAAGCTTCATTCAGCAATACAATGGAGGCATCACCCACACGATTTCAGCGGAGCTAGAGATATGGTTGTGTGTTTTCTTGTGTGTGACACTGGTATCAGAGACTATCCTCAAATTTGCCTTTTAGGTGCCATCAATTAAATTCTTTGTTTGCCGTCAGGGTAGGATTTTGGTAAATTTAGAAAGAAAGAAAAACAAACATTTCCTTTTGTTCAAAATTTCCGCGGAGGCCGTATTTGATGCTACTGTAAATAAAAAAGATTGTACAAATCTCTTCAGAATAAACACAAATATTTATAAAGCGTTGTTTTAGGGGTTTGATGTTAGTAAAACGTTTTGTCATTCGATCGATCTGTCGCGAATTTCATCATTATGGCACACACTATCCGCGCGAGACATGAGAGACTTTGCATTGTTATTTTCCGGCTGCAACTCGAACATTTTGAATGCCAATACGGCCTTGTAAACATTTAAAATGAGCGATATCTCGAAACTTGTTTAAAGTGGCGCAAGCTGAGTTTATAAGCTTTTTACTCAAGTGAAAATAGTTACATGAAAACCTTGATTAAACTATTCTAGTAATGTTAATGTCAATGTATGCCTTCTATGACGATATTACAATTGTCTTCTTGCATTGTTAGAACAGTTGATTTCATAGTAGGGGTTTCTTGAACATTTTTGATAAGCACGATAAATTACGTCATTGGATCGTGAGTCGTATCTTAATACCAGGTTTGAGTTCAGTCAATTGCAAGTCATGGCTAAGTGTGCTTCAGTAGATACAATAATGGGAGTACCTTTAAATATGCAGTTAATAACTACGTCTAAATACGTAGAAATTCAGCTTGTGCCCCTTTAATTTTTATTTAAAGACACACAGTCGTACTTTACCAGTGAGGGCGCTCTTTCTTCAGAGCTATTTACAATTATTCACATGAAATGCGTATCTAACTATGGTTTTACCATAGGGTGTTCACAGGCTTGGTTAGTTGTGTTCACGAAAAAACACACAAAGAAAAACAAAACAAGCAAACGAACAAACAAAAAATTAAACAGTAACAACAACAACAACATGACAAACATGAATTTATTTATTGTTGCTTATTTGTTTGTTGTTTCTCATAGCACTTATCGCCCTTCAAATAAACACTAACATCACCTGCCCAGGTTTGATTTGTTTTGTTACCGATGAATAACAAAGAAAGAAACAAACTAACTAGCTAACTAACTAGCTAGCTAACTAACTAACTAAATAAATAACTAAATAACTAACTAAAACAAGTAAAACCAAGGAAACTATACCAACACTCCCAAACATGACACAAACAAACAACACAATTAATCAAAACTATGAATATGAACTTATAGTAACTAATCAAAAGTTGCAACACACACTCTTTCCTACCTAAACATTGTCATGTAGACCCTCTGTGTCAGGCGTAATTAGTATTGGTTACCCAGACTCCTCTGACTTAACACAAACAACACAAAGAAGTGAGGATTTTGTAGCCTGGATCAGAGAGTTAACCAATACAGATGCTGTCAATGGAGGCCGTAATCTTACAGAAGTCCACATGCGTATAAAGATGGGAATGACTTTTCTATTTCAGTCAAATATGGCTGTCATGCTGTAAATCTTGAGAAAATTGGTTTTAGACCATCTGAATTTTTTTCAGCTGGAGGTGTGACTTGTCTTAAGATTAATGCATTAGCATGCTGTTAATGTTTGCTCGACTTGCAGTTATTTGTGTAAAAATACACCCCACACCCTCCATCCCCAATATTTCACAAATGTAATACAAACATGCAGTTAAAAACTAACATTTTGTGAATGCCAATTTTAAACTGTTCCCCAACTTTTCATGGATTTTAGTCAATCATTTGAAATCAAGGGATAATGTGTGTAACTAAAGATGCAATTGATTTGTCAGAAGCAAATATTGAATCACGGTAAGTGGAGTGCTGGTTTATCAATTGACAATATATTGGCTACCTTTATCTTAAAAGTATGTCAGATAGCATGTCAGATAGCATTATTGCAGTAAATTACAAACTTATCACTTTGATAGAATTGTAAATCTACAACTCCTTGTTTTGGTCTTTTTAGCAACTTTTTGTTAACGGCCTGGGTTTTAATCCCACGTTCGTGCATCAGTGTAATCTGATCAGTGGAGCCATGAGGATTACATAGGATTATTCTTTTGTTCTGGACTAACTTTTTCTATAGCTCTGCCACATATTTTTTTTCACACCCTATGTTTAAATCTCTTCAAAAATGGGCCTTTATTAAGGGTACGCAGTAAAAACATTGGAAAGCACTTTAAAATGTGTACCATTGTTATTATTATGATAAATCTGAGGCTTACAACTACTCTTAGTATAAAATTGTATTTATTTGCAAGCTCTCAAAAATCAATCTTAAAAATAACAAAAAATCACTAATAAACCATATTCCATTTTATAATATTGGCCAGCTGGACCTTCCCTAGACTGTAAGATACATTGTGTCATTCCGCCCTCACCGGCCTCCTCTCTCCCAACTGATGTGTGAGGGCGCCCCATCATGGTGCACCTTACAGACAAGACCTATCTATACTAAACTGTATCATACTAATAAATAAAGACAAGACAGAATATATGCGGTAGTATGCGGTGGTTGTCGAACACCCCACGATGGACACTATGTATCCCCGAAATCATCCACCACTTTTATTTCATGATTCCCCCCTTACAGAAGCAGTTACAAATAAATTACAATTGAATTATAAACTGAAATACAGCATCCATGAAAAATCTGATATTAATACTTGAAGGTGAAGGATTTACAGTTGACATCAAACTTTATAAGATATTACATAAAGGGAAAAATTGCTGTTGTTGCCATCGTGCAGAGACAACCGAGACTGACGAACAAAGGACTTCTAAACACATATATACCCCAACACAACACCTGTGAATCACAACAACCAACCAATGACAGGAATTCACTTACGTAACGAATAGATAGTAATTATATGCTAATCTTTGAAACGCATATAATTATCCATTCCTTTTAAGGGCATGGTTTCAATTCCAGGTTCTCGCATTAGTGCCATCTTATCAAAGGAGACATCTGGATTAGAATTATTCTTCTGTTCTGGTTCAACTTTTTCTGTATGTACCTGTGCAAGACAGCTGTTTTTTTATGCCTGCATAATAATCCTAAACCAAACTGGACCTGTCACACCACTATGGTAACAAAGCATTTCTGGAAATTGGAAGTTTGATGTCATCCTGCATTACGTCAGATGATCTTTTGTGATGACATTAATGACGTATCCTTTCTTGCCAAGTATCGTCCTGTCTACATCTTTTCCATGTAGATGACTTTGTGCAATGTCACTGTCGAGAACACTTTGAGCTGCTTTGTCAGAGTCTATTGCGATATGATATGGCACTGTGATACGTCCTGTTTTGATGTTATTTATTTGGATCAATAGAGTAACAAGATCATCAGATTTGGGTTCTTCAATAATGGTTTCCTTGACAACGGGCCAGCTTTGGTTCAGTATATCTTGATCCTGTGAATGACAATCACGATATCTGTTCAGCCAAAATCTCATCTTACTATACTAATGTGGGTGTTGCAGACACAGTAACAAAACAAAGCAATGACCTCCAGCATCCAGCACAATGCCACAACAGGGAATAGAGGTATTTTAATAAACTTTGGGTTCTGGAGAGACATTTCATGATGTCACATATAAATTTTGTTCGGTCGCCACAAAACACTAAATTGAAACTCTTTTCACCTCTTGTTCTTTTAGTGGAAACTGTGCCTCAAGTTCTTAGCATACATGGATATGTATTAGATGAACAATAAATATTCATAACTTTTATCTGAAGGAAATAAGCACTTAGGAATCATGAATATTCAATGTTCAAAAGTTCAAAGTTCAAAAAATAACACTGACCCATTGGTAATGTTGACACAGATGGCTAGGCAGACTTGAAAGTCCTTTCCAGAGTTCAGATGTAAAATGAGGTGCCATTGGTGCAAGCATTATACATATATCACACAGTGTTTGTTCAAACTCTGCGCTGTTCTGGATAACTGAGTCGGGTGCTTTACGTAAGAGATTCGACAGCTTCTGTAGTCTTGATATAGCAACACTAAACATGTACTCTTCACTGTACATACGTGTTACCTAGCAATGGTTGTCAGGACAAAAATAGGATAAAAAGTTATTATTAAAAACAAGTCTTCATAGAAGGCACAGTGCCCCAACAACAAATGTAGATAAAGGTACTTTTGAGCTATTGTGTGTGTGTGTGTGTGTGTGTGTGTGTGTGTGTGTGTGTGTGTGTGTGTGTGTGTGTGTGCGTGTGTTGTATGTATGTATGTATGTATGTATGTACGTATGTATATCTTGTATATTTGTGTGCATGATGCATGTATTATGTGTATATGTGTGTGTGTGTGTGTGTGTGTGTGTGTGTGTGTGTGTGTGTGTGTGTGTGTGTGTGTGTGTGTGTGTGTGCATGACATGTACTAGCGTACACTTGTATACATGTACTTATCTTATGATTAAAATCTGATGTGGTGAATACACCTCAATGGCTTTATTATTTCTACTTCCTTCATTTATTGTCATTAGTTTTCAATTTTGTTGTTCCAGAAGATAATCGCCCAAGGAACAACAAAATAGAAGCAAACATGAAAGAAATAGAGGTAAATAAATCATTAACCAAGCAGTTTCCCTACATCTAATTAGATTAGTACCTATATAGACATGTATGATAAGTAGTTGGAAATACTTGTATAATAAATACAACACACCTCTTCCACAGCTATATTTCTTTCTTTTCTTATTTTCTCTTCATGTTTGAAATCCTGTTTTTTCAGCACAATTTCTTGTTTTTGTCTTGCTTCTATAAGTTGTGTCACTAAAGTCCACAGTCTGTTTTTCCACTTCACAATACCACTAATAGCTAGATAGGGAAAAGAGATAACAAGTTCAGAGTGCTGCTGATTGGTAGAAAATATGACTACAGCAGACTAGTTATCACTAAATGCTTGTGACTAGGGAAAGCGTAACAGCTACTGAAAAGAGAAACATTATCTAAAATTTGCTGAACAACTTTGTGCTGTCTGCTTTGCTCGAAAAAACTGGCATCCACATGACACCGGGTTCTATTACAGTACTTACCTTCAGTGTTCCATAACATATTATGGTCTGGTGGAATCCCACTCAGCATAAAAAGTCTGGTTGTATCAATACCAAAAGATTCCACAGTGTCTTCTGGGTCCACACCATTATGTTTAGATTTACTCATTTTTTCCCACTTGGCAGTTACTGTGAGACCACTTCCTTTCTGGATGGCTTGCTGATCTGGAAGGTAAAAGTCAAAGGTCAAAAGTCGTTACCATAGTGACTGGTTATCATGTGACCAAGGCTGAAAGGTAGGTTTAAATACTGTATATAGTATACATTTATACAACGATGACAGCTGCCGAATAGAAATTGTGTTGATCAGAATGTCGTGTTATAAATGGTGAAAAATGAAAACTGACTTTGAAGGTGGTGAAAAGTTCTTCCTTCTCATACATCTACTATCAAACTGACACAAATTCCCTTACAGATACACATGGCAACATACACAAATACACATACTAAACGCTTGATCTTCATTTCTGCACTGTTTTAATAACAGATGGCTTGGAGAATTTCTCCCCTTATATTAAGGATTGCATCCTGCTGTGTGCTTTGGTTATGCGTATGTGTAAGAGAATTTTAATCATGAAATATGATTTCTGGACATCTGCAAATCAAGTTTTCATTGTCCACCACTGATAAAACAACGTTTTGATCACAGTAATTTCTAAGGCTATGATGGGTCGTAGATGTTACTATATCGACATATTACCTGAGAATTCAACTTGGTCTTTACTGATGTACTGTCCTGTGCTGTCCACTCTGAACGTCTGTCCCATGACTAGGCCCTGTACTAGAAGTCTTTGGAAGGGTTCCTTGTGTTCTATCATGCCTTCACTGTGTAGGAAATGGGTCACAAACCTAGCATATAGTAAATGCATAATTGCTGTGGAGATAGAAATGAAACAAAACACGTCAGAAATGAGATGGGCATACACAAATATGCCAATGCACACTAACACTTCTGCAGGTGCAAATCTACTTTAACACAGTGATAGAGAAATGTTCCAGCAAGAACAAAGTGGTCTGGTAACCAAGTCTATCGTTTTCAAACTTTTGGGGATGGATGGGTATGCCACTCTAGAAAATAAAGGTATTTTCATAAACACTGGGTACTAGAGATTTTATCTAATGATTTCACATCACATAAAGTTCATGCGATTACCAAAAAACATCAAATGGAAACTAGTTCACCTCCATTGTCCTATCACTGTTGCATCATGGGACTTAGCAGCCATGCATATATGTATCAGATGAACAATGAATATTCATGACTCTTATGTAATTATTAACTTCAGTTAAATAGTCAAGAATATGTTTTGTTCATCTAATACATATGCAGGTATGGTAGGTCCCATGAGGCATTCACCTTTGAGGCACAATTCAGTTTTAATCCTATAAATCCTACAAATAAATAGCCCCCTCCGGTAGAAAATTATTAACTTACCATGTTCTTTACCACCAACATAGAGATCAACCGGCATTAACTGGTTTGCTCTTTCACTATCAAAGGGTTTAATGGCATTGTGAGGGTCACAGAATCGTAAGAAATACCAGGCTGAGTCTACAAACGTATCCATCGTGTCTGTCTCTCGCTTGGCTTTACCACCACACTGTGGACAGTCAACGTCAATCCAGTCTGAGATCTGTGATAGCGGTGACAAACCTTTACCAGATAAACTGGCTAGCTTAGGGAGTTTCACAGGTAAGTGGTCATGGGGTACGGGAACAGCCTGTAATACAATACAACACAAGCATTTGACAGTAAATTACAAATCTTACAAATGTACTCCAACATTGTAAACTTTACACCACTATTCCAGGTACAGATTATCAAAACACATGAAAAGATGTTATTTTACAATCTAAAACATGTTTTTTTGTCTGGCCATAGAACAACAGAACTGACCTGGTATGTAGGGATCCCATTTTATTCAAAGACACAATGGTAATAATGCAGAATTGCAGTGATGTTTGACAAAAAAAAATATTTTGAAAATAGGCTACAGTATTTTGTAGCTGCTTGTATGGCTAGGCACATGTTACAGTTACATGTAGTGTTTTCAATGCACCACACCATCCACACCCCCTTGTTCCCCTTTGTAAATTTCAGTAATTTTTCCTCCACAACTCGTGTGCCGAAATAAAAGGATTCTGGATATCTCTTAAGAAAATTATCCCTACTTTTGGGGTAATATATGAAAATCTATACCCTTCAGTACCTTGCATTTTGGGCAATGAATTATGGGTATTGGTGTCCCCCAATACCGTTGTCTGGATATCAGCCAATGAAATTGCCTAGGACTGCTCATGTGACCACCAATATCATGCTGTCTGGCAAAGCTGGTAATAACTTCCTTGGCTTTGTTTTTCATCATACCACTGAACTGAAAATTGGGAAAAAAATTAAATAAACAGATACACAAATAAATCGTAGTAAACATACATAATACTAATAGTGTCCAGCCTATCTGGGGAATTAAAAACAGCAGCTGTTACAGAAATTACAAAGAAGTACAACACAAGTTTACGGCACGATTATGAAATGAACCTAAACACATAAATAAGACTATAAAGCATGACTATGTGTACTTTTGTGACTGCACATATTTGTTAGAACTCAGTCCACCTAACAGTCTGAAAGTTGGTATTAATTAGCTGCCTGGGAGATCAAAATCTGAGACTCCTAGCGATGTGCCTACTGTCAACTCAACATGGATTGGGAGGGAAGGGGCTTTTAGAATATTAAGTACATTGAAATAATGCATGGTTTGTAAAATCAATTCCATAGTTTGAATTTGTTTACAGACATTTTGGTCACCATTTTGGATGATCTCATTAACTCTTTCCATTTCATTCTGGACTACTTTATACTCCCCAGCAAAAAATACCAGCGAGAGCACTGCTTAGAATTTATATGAATACAGTATACATCGAATAATCATGAATTTGTTAGATTGATGTTGATTCAATGTCTTCAACATCCCTTCCTTCACATCAAAGTAACACCACACCACTAGAGGGCTTACTTTATTGGAAAGGTCCGTTAACAGCAACTAAATGTAGAGATTTAGTGGAGTAAAGATACCTGATCAGAATGAACAATCAAATCTTCATCTCCTTCCCTTCTGTCCAAGACTTCTCTGTAGTCTAAGTTATGGTTTCTGGCAAATTTCACGTCGTCTTGACAACCACATGGTATACCAATAAGAGCGTCATAATGTTCTGTAAATCTGTCGTCATTGGCAACAAAGATTGGTACTGTTTCTTTGGTAAAGGGGTGTTCTGCAGTGATGTCTAATTGTAATACTGTAACAAGATACAAAAATGGTCAAAATAAAAATAACATTTATTCTGAACTCATAATATTGAGGTAATACGAATGAATGAGATAAAATAAAGAATATTGAAATCACCTTCTCAGGTGCTATGACTGTGGCAATCTCAGTTTCGACAAGCAAAGACAGACACAAACAAAAACTATCTTGTAGGCTTGTAGGTAGGTAGGCCACATAAACAGGTGATATCAGCACCATGGTGATGTGGATAACCACACCATAATCAATATAGTGTAAACATACGTTGTAGACAGTAGAGTGAAAACTCCACTGAGTCTGCCTATAGTGTAATAATGGAACGCCTTGAAAATGTACACTGGAAGTCTACACAAACAAATGCTGCACTGGAGTATCATCCTATGTCATCATCTTACAGTTATATACTTTCAGTCTGTTTCTATTTTAGTCTGTCAAAAGAGATCTCACCATATTAGTCCATACCAGACCTTTCGTGTATGGTCTATGATTAGTCTTTACATTGTAATTATACAGGATGCCTCAACTATATTAATAAAGATCAAACACAAAACAAGGAATTTCAAAACTTACCTGAGAGTTCTTCTATATTTGAGAGTTGCTCATGTATTTGACCCTGAGGTAACTTATCTAGTATATCTTTATTATGAAGTAACAAATGTGATGGTTTGAGTATGATGAATGCTGCCCCATAGATCAATTCTGGGTTGTCTGTATATACTGACAATGTGTCATCTATGTATGTACTGTTAACCTGTAAGTGTAACATTAGAATTACTTTGTAGTAAGTATGTTGGAATTAATTATCATGACTGCAGACATTGCTCTTATTCTTTCACTGAATGACCATCCTTTTACAGCTGATTTAATCTAGCCTTGAATGAAAATATTTACATAAATGTTGATAATTTACCAGTATTGGTTTCAAAGTTAGTCTACAGTTTACTTCACTTGTGTGAGCAATGATGTGATAAATTCCAGGTACCATACCTTTAATTTAAACTTGAAAGCACAACCCGTACAGTCTGTCAACCAATTAGCTTGCATACTACGTATACCATCATTCCAATTTGGTAATTCATCTAAGCCATCTCTCAGAGACTAGAAAGAAAAAAGAGAAATGTTACAATGGCTAACTTGCAATCCACACTGGGCATGCTCAGAACTTGCAATCTAAACTGGACATGCTCAGAACTTGCAAGATAACCCAAATATACTCAGATGCAAAGGACTGTGGGATTATTTCTAGCTGTGGTGACTGAAGTGTTTAAACAGGATGTCAGTGGCCGAGAGGTTAAACAATTGGCTTCTTACCATTACAGTCGGGGTTCAAGCCCTGGTCTGAGTTTGATTCAGTTTACCACGTTGTACATGTAAGAAGACTGTCTTTCAGTTCAACTCTACTGAACAACACGTTTTCTCTGGTCATTTTGGATTCGTCCTGCCATTAACATTGAATCTGTGAGAGTTGGCCCTCACTAGACTTCTTAGGAGACAAGTTTATACAAATTTATAGAACGATGCAGAATAAATAAAAAATAACTAATCCTTTGCTTTTCATTTGACCACATAGCTGCAGTGTTGCAAATGTGCAAAATACAAAACTGGGAATGGGTGACTGTCATATATAGTCTAAGATACAACAAGTCACATGGAGTGACTTATCTGATAGCACAGCAGGACATGCCATACTTTATAGACTAGCTAGGGATAGAACTGAAGGTATAGATATGTTTGTCTTTATAAAGTTATTTGTCACACTTACAGCCTTTTTAAGAAAGTCACAACACCATGAGTCAAGCCCATAGCTAGTGCTGTACTAACACACGTACTTACCTTGGAATATGGAGTGATATTGACAAACCATTGCTTCAGTAAACGTCTCTCAACTTTAGCTCCAGATCTCCAAGAACATCCCTGTTCATCAACCTTTAATAGGAGTACCAGAATGAGATAGATTTGAAAGAGTTCATAACATGGTTCACACTGACAAACTTCTACCCAGCAATGTTAATTCAAAACCATTCATTCATGGTGTGCACAAGTTTCATCAAGGAATTACATATAGCCAGACAAAAGTACACCACACTGTTGATCATAAAATGAATGACTTATGAAGGCAATTCCCACCATGAAAAACAACTGGAGATGGATATTAGTCAGCCAAAACACTATTGGGATGCAAACACTTTTGTCTTGACCTGACCCTTAACCTTTGACCTTTCACAGGGACACTGTTTGTTAAAGGTATGACTAGCAACAGTGTCCATGCTATGCATATTCACTAACCTGGTAATGCATATTCACTAACCTGTTCATTAGCTAAAACTGTATGATCCACAGGGTCCCAGTTCACCCAATCCATTTTTTGGTGTACAAGTCCTGCATGGAACAACCTAACAAATAAATACTGTGTCCACTTGTAATAGTCTTCCCTGCATGTAAACACTTCCTGTGAAATGAAATAAACATTTATTCAAATTAGTTGTACTTTTCATATTTGCATTGAATAATTGTTTGCTGTTTGATTCCTTTACTAAACTTGTTATAAGACTCTGATTTAGACAAACCCTTCGCAACTCAAAATAAAATGGAACAGTCAACGTCTTATTACAAAATGAAAACCTAACATATTTTTGTTTCTGAAAATGATCGAACAGTAATTTTCGAAAGATAATATGGAAAAAATTCTAGTCAAACAATGAATGGTTTGATAGTAATTTTATAATTGATACAACGACAACAACTCCATAATGCTTTTCATTAAATTTGAAGGCTTTTAAAACAATTCCATTTACCTTAATTACAATGTGGCTATATCCTAATCACCATGGCAACACTATAACCCATTTGTAATATATATTTATACAACATACTAGCATAATTATAGTTTGTATCTGGCATAGCTTGTGAATGTCTAAAGTATAGGTGACATCATAAACAACACCATCTATCATGAGGGAACAAGGCTGATAGTTTGCAGGCGAAAGCTCTCATTTATCAACAGCGCCCTCTATTATGAGCGAACAAGACTGACTGTTTGCGGTCAATAGCTATCAAATAACCTTCTCTCTAGACTTACCGTGTCCCAATCAAAACACATACTGAGATTGTGTAATTGTTTTCTCATGTATTCAATATTGCTGAAATAGAAAAGAGAAAATTCATCAGAAAAGTGACCGTGTGAAATCTAGCCCAGTAAATATTGCTTTGGTTGAATTTCAAAATACAGTCGACAGTACATTGGAAATACCAATCTACTGCCTGCTACAGGATGAGATCATACTTTTGATCACAATATATGGTATCATTTCTTGTTACTATTATGCAGTTCACGTTAACATATCACCATGAAATTAAAATATATAAACACTGTACCCATTTGCAAGAGTACCATATAATAAGTTCTAGATGACTTATAAGACAACCTGAATAGTCAAGATATGAATTTTCATGATTTCAGTGTTATGTCTAATGTGAAATGGCGAGGTCCCACAAAATCCTGCTAGTATTCTCCCTGAACAAAGTAAGAAGTGTGCAATACTTTCTTTATCTGATTGCACTTCATTACATGTAAAATGGTACTAGCCATAAGATGTAAGATTCTCCCTAACTAACAGTGATGTTACTTATCTATAAACAAAATAGTCAAAAGATTCTAGGGATAAATCTGCTATGTTGTCACATTCTCTTTGATGTTTTGTATACATTGTACTTCTGTTATCAATCATCCGATCAAAGAGTATTACATTCTAGAAGATATATGAGACAATCTTTAAGGTCCAGATATGTCTAATGTGAGTTCTTGTTCCCCCCCCCCCCCTCCCCCTTCATGCACACACATCCCACAGCCCCATGTTGGTTAGTCTAGATGCCAACGTGGTCTCTAACTAAACCACGTCTGGTCAAAATCCCTCAATCAGCACAAAAAGTTGTTAATCCAATCAGTGAACCCAAACTGTTATAGTGACGTAAACAGTGTATAAGTAGCATCCTGAGCTGACATATACACCATATTTGGACATTACATTACCGCCCCAATAAACACTAACTTTATGGTGGACTGTGTTATTGGTTAGAATTTTGTGATTGATTAACAAAGACATGATGTTTATAACTGTGTAGGTGGCTGTGGTTTAATTTTAAATTGTATCTCATGCATCTCAGGACTTCTAGCGTAACAACTTTAACTATACATGAGTGGAGGTGTAAATCGCAATGATACTGATTACCGTATAGAGACTCGACAACATGTTGGTGGACAATTCTGCTAGAGAACATTACCACCATCTACAAAGTCTGACATCCATACAGCAGGATTATTGTGTTTCTTACCTATACGTCCATTTGTCAGGTGGTAACTGTCGTTCTATTGCTGCATTTTCAGCTGGTAATCCAAACGCGTCCCAACCCATAGGATGTAAGACTTGTTTGTTATTCAGTCTCTGATAGTGAGCTATGGTGTCACTAATTGTGTACACTCTGACATGACCCATGTGTAGTCTTCCAGACGGGTACGGAAACATTGCCAACACATAAAACTTGTCTTTATTGTCCTACAAAGACAAAGAAATATGGAACCCCCATTTTATATTTTGCACAAAATGATAAAATTTCACACAACAAAGCAAAACAAAACAGTACAAATATGTTTAATTTATTTGATATGAACAATGAAAACACTTCCAAATTGAGTACACATACACTCCCAGTGTACTTGTTTTTTGTTCTGATACAGATTTCTGAGACTGTGAGGAAAATAGTCACAAAAATCCATATCTGTTGTACTGCAGGTTTCTACCTACATTTGTATCCTGATTGGCACTGTATGGTACGAATAGATATTCAACAATTGTAATCACAACAATATACCTAAATCAGACCCAAAGTTTAAAAGAAAAACACTGACTTGATTGTAACCTATGATTGCATCTTGATGTTCATTTACATAATGAATACAGTGGCATGTAGGAAATGTGTTTACCTATTGGCAACTATGTTTAAATCGGTGGGGTAGCAAACTTTGAGCATTTATCATCACCTTGGACATCACATTGTTTTTAAAATTTAGAATTATTTACCTTGACAGACAAGTTATTTTTATCATTATGAATCCTCAACTGTTTCTTCCAGTAATCTTCAACTTCAATCCTTGCTTTCTTGGTAAACTTTTTCTCCTATGGGGTATAATAAATTGACTTTCATTATTGTGGATGGGTTAGTTTGGTTGTTCTACATTCACACGTGGCATAAAATGTAATAATAACAGTGATCATGCATAATCTGAACATTTGTTAGTTTGTGTACTAGTACTACTGCTGATCATCTGTATCTAATAATTACTAAACTATAAGACAAAGTTATAATTTGGTGTTCCTGTAGAATTTTATACAAGGGAGTACTCAGAGACCACGAACACCTTCTGTATTTGCCAGCTGAAGAGAAGGATTTTTGGCCAGGCAGCTGTTCTGATTGCATTTTTAAAGAAGTTGTTTGGAATATGATTTTCATCAAAAGAATCTTCAGAATTAACAAGAGGGTTTAGTGTCCATACTACTCTCTTCAGGGAGGACACATAATAATATAGGACACGTGGTAACATAATTACACTACTATGGTTTAATAATACACGACAACAGTTTTAGAGACTATATCCCTTTACTATAAATGTAGACAGTGGAATTTTGTTATCTTACCCATATACCTGTCTGGCTATAAATACATCTACAAAGAGTAGGAGAAATTAGAGATGTCCTCCATCTGAACTTTGCCATACAAGCCATGGTCAGCTAATGACTGAACACAGAACAGAGTGATAGAGAGCTGTGGATTGAACCACGGTTGGACCTGTGGATTTACACAAAAAAATGAGAAAAAACCCCAAATGTTATATTCGACTGTGGATATGTATGAATCTATAACAACAGATCCATGGAATATGTCACATGATAAGTTTCTGAAAAATGTAGCATATTATATAGCTGCATCACCATGTTAACTACAGCGTTACATTTCACGTTACTGCTTCAAAGTCTATCGGCAGTAAGTGTGCATAGCAGAATGCCTCAGATGGGCGTCCATAACACGCGATCGACAACCAATTTACCCACGTGTTCCGATGCTATTAAGAAGCGATTGACAATTTGATCATAGTCTATGTTTTTCTCATCAGGAGGTAAAGAAAAAACTCTAAACTAGTACTGGAAGTCGCTAAGATAGTATTCAAATAACGAAAACCTACCTTGAAATTTTATGACATGCTTCTTGATGATATTTCGATGGAGGTCGCCATTTTAGAACGCCTAAGTTGATTATTTTTAGCCATAGAGATTTAAATTGGATAACTTAGGAGGTCATTAATATCCCTCGCAAGCAAAGTTTTATTTTACTTTTTAGAATATTTATTATTTGTGCTGTGTAATATACAGAATAACATAAATATATAGTAATAAGAAATTCGTTATAGTCTTTCTTAAAATAGCTAACACAGTGTAATACGACACCATTTTCAGCTGAATGAGTCGCAGAATGCATGCGACGAAGGCTGATTTTCCCATCATGCCCTTCAATCTCTCTTTCCGCTTTCGGCCATTAAAGAAGGTACGATAAGATGCGAGATGTGTATTAAAATCCAAGCAATTCCCGATCCATCTGCCCGATAGCATTACTTTTCTCCCATCCCAAAGATAAATTATATAATGACAATGTCTTTCGAGCAGATATTTTGTTTATAAATGTATCGAGCAAAGAATTGTCTGTCGAGATGTTCGACCACCTCGGAGCGTGAATTTGTTTACCTCGTCGATCGAAGGGCATGTTTTAGTTCATAACATTTAATTCACCCCATGACTATTCCTTTGAAAAAAGATGGTATGCACATCAATACCCTCTTTTACTGTATTAAATGGCCAAACGGCCTTTTGTTATTCAAGAAAATATGTGTGTGTTGCATGTCAAAAGTGATAAGTCGAACAACGTTCGTTCACCTTGTCAATTTTGGAAATGGTACGATAAATGTGCTCATAGTACAGTGAAGGATAGAATGATTCAGATATTATAAATTAGGACAGTTCCAAATTGCCACTTGTTCTGCACACGTACTCATTTTAAATGTATTCTTTCCAGAGGCTTAGTAACCATTATTTTGTGGCATTGATTGTATCATTCCAAGTTGGCTTTGTAAATGTTGACTATAGTAATTAATAGTAAAAATAGGATTCTAAAATATGGCCGATTAATTGATGCCCATGAGAAATTTGAACTTTTAACACCATTAGCATTAGTTCTTGAAGTCGTTGATTGCTTGAGGACAATTAATAATGTATAAATGAATGGTTAGTATAACTAGTAGTACTATGAAAAACATCTCAGAGGTAGCTGTGAATATATTGTTGCCACTGTTGACAACTGGCGTAATGGATACATTTGCTGTCCGTGTCATACTGGTTTGGACGACCAAGTAGACTGATTTGTATATAGTTTCACTAATTTAGTATTTCAAAAACAATACTGTATTGGACTTCTACCTTGACAACAATCTAAATTGATATATTTGTACCTTTACAGCAAGATGGCCAAGCTTCGTAACAACGTCATCCCCAATGCCCATTTCCACAAGGATTGGCAAAGACGGGTGAAAACATGGTTCAATCAACCCATGAGAAAGATGCGACGTAGGAAGAATCGTATGAAGAAAGCCCGTCGCATCGCTCCTCGTCCAGTTGGTGGCCCACTCAGACCAATGGTCAGATGTCAAACATTTAAATACCATACAAAAACCAGAACTGGACGTGGTTTCTCACTGGAAGAGTTGAAGGTGTGTATTATTACATATGTATTGTATCAAGTAAAGGTATACATTTTCTTTAGCGAGGCAGGGTTGTTTTCTATAACAGACTACCTACTATATCGTCCTATTTGGGGGTATGTATACTTCGTAGTTGTAAGTCTGTTATGGAAAATGAGCGATCATAACATCCATTTTGTTTTCCTATAAACCCATTATGCTGTGTACCTTTGCAGGAGTTTGAACATTGTAGGTGGTAGACCATGGACATGTTCCTGGAGTCCTCACTGTTTAAGCTATATGTTGCAATGTGTACCGATGATGCAAGTCCAGTGAATATTCCTGTTCGGTGGCACTTGGTATATTTACCAACAGTGTGATAAAGACACAAATTAAGTTGGTAAAATGACAGGATTAATTATAAATTTCAATATTTCCTTCAATGATATATTCTCTTTCACTCCTTTGTTACATATTGGATCAATGATATATGAAATTTTAATTTCTATCTGTATTTTCCAAACACAAAGCAACATAAATTAATTATAAACATGCATGATTATGTCTTCATCCTTACACAGGCTGCTGGCATTTATAAGAAAACGGCACCAACAATCGGCATTTCAGTGGACCACAGGAGAAGAAATAAATCAACTGAATCACTTCAAGCTAATGTACAACGTCTTAAAGAATACCGCTCCAAGTTGATTCTCTTCCCCAAGAAGGCTGGTCAACCCAAGAAGGGAGACAGTACTGTAAGTATTCAGTTGACATTTTGATACTGTGTCAGTGCAGCTTATATGTGATCAAGGATGTACCATTCTGTTTATCTCTATCTTGTCCCCTTGAAGTTGTGGCAAACGGATTTCCATGTATGTGGACACACCCCCCCTCTTGGTCAACCTGATTGGTGGCAGTGGTCAATATATTGTCCAATACTGTGGCTTCTATTTCAAATGCATTCATCTGCATGTACAGTGGTGTTGCCAAAGTGTGTGAATTATGGGAAAAAGTTTGGGTAAAACTTGGATAGTTTTCCATATGGACCTTGGAGTATGATTTTGGTAGGGAATCCTGGTAGATTTTGCAAACTTGGCCAAATTTCAACTCGTTGCTACCATGAACAAAAATATTGGTGTATGTGAAGCTACGACTTGTCATACATACACCGTGTGACTGGTATATACCAAGATATTGATGGGTCACTAGCTTGTTCACTGTGTATAATAGTGGCAATTTATGGCCATGGGAAGACATGCTACTACATAAATATCCCTTCAGTGCTTCAAGGGTTTACAGTAAAGTTAAAAGGAAGTGAAAACACTTGGTAATTACAAATAGTCAGTAGTTTAAGAACCATAAGTGATTGAAAGTCTTCTGGATAGAAGTATTGAGAGGGTGGAAGATGTGTCCCAATTCTATCTGATTGTCTTGGAGCTCAACCAAACAGAAACCTGTATGCACATCTTAATATCAATCATATTCAGAAAGTTTTTGCTAGAGTTTCTCCGTAGAAAAGTTTTTATCTCTGTTGAAGCGTTTGCCAAAGTTGAAGCATGTTATCAAAGTTGAAAAAAGAGTGGAGAACATGTCTACCAACTTCTGTTCACCTTTTAATGCTTGCTTTGCACTTTTCCCTTTAGTGTTTTCACCTGTCTAATTAAACATACTCAATACCCGAGTGATAAAATGTGTTGTTTTATTGATACATGAGGGTGGTGCCATCCTCAAAAGCAATGTCTTTAAGAATTTGCTCTGTGTAAGATTTGTGTGATGATGAATGATGATGCAAAATGATATGCAAGTGATATGCAAATTTACAGAATTATGTTGAAATAATATGCAAATGAGAAGAGTAACAACAAATGATATGCAAAACATGTCATAAATACAATGAAAACAACCAGTATTGACAATACTTATGATTGTTTACAGGAGGAAGAATTGAAGATGGCCACACAATTGTCAGGTCCAGTCATGCCAATCCAACGAGTCCACAAGAAAGAAAAGGCTCGTGCAATTTCTGATGAAGAGAAGAAACACAGTGTATTCCAAGCTATGCGTATGGCTCGTGCCAACGCCAGGTTACACGGTATCAGAGCTAAGAGACAGAAGGAAAAGGAAGCTGAAGCTGCCATGACTAAGAAGAAGTAAAAATTGTGTTGTACTTTCACAAGAGACCATCTGTATAGTATTAAATCGAGCAAAGAAGTCAGCTTTTTCAACTGAAATTAAATGGTTTCTGTTTGCTTACTGACTGCGAGATTGGATGCGATTGTGGTACATATATGTGACATGTATGGTGTGATTGCATTGAGGCTGTGACTAGAGAAATTGTTTAGAGTTGGAGAGACTGAACCACAGACAAGGAAGTTTATTCCTTCTCTGTGACAACAAAACCTGTCAATAATATTTTGTTCTCGCATACACAGATCCATAACATAACATGTAAGAGATGTATATCAAACTAGTGCGTGGTCTGCAACAGCTGCCTTGCCTCATAAACAGCAATGTGAGGTAACACATAGCTTGTGCCTCACAGTTATGAGGCAAGGCAGCTGGTATATGAAAAATCCAGGCTAGTGGTCTTTGATGATGAGCTACTTCAAACAGCCATGTATTGAGGTTTAGTTACTGAGGGTACGCAGTAACCTCATCACAGATTTTGTAATTGCAAAACATGCACATGCACCACCCCCCACCTTCCAATAAAGTCCCCATAGTACCAGATTCTCATGTAAAATTGAGTGCCTGCTATGTTTGGTGAGTAATGTGCTACTTAAAATAGCAGTCAAGTATGGAAGGTTAACCTCATCAGGGATTGTGTAATTACAAAACATGCCTACCTACCTTCCAACTAAGTCCCCACATTGCGATGTAAAATTGAGTGCCTGCTTTGTTTTATCGATCAAGTACAAACGAATGTATGTGAAATGCCAACGTGTGTACAAAGTAAACCTAGAGGTTTTCACTTCAGACTTGTGTGTTTTTCTGGAGAGTGAAGATGAGTAGTGACTAAAGTACGTTCTTGAACATACACACTGCTTTAGGCTCAGTTATTCATTGAAATTAGTCTGGCATTCTCGCAAACCAGAGCTGTTATTTCTTCAGTGACCGTGCAAAATAAGTATTGGCCGTGTGCCATAAAAGAGGCTGTGGTTTACGACGATAGTCTTTGGGAACAAACTGAAAATTGAAATGGCGAAATTTTCAAGATGCAAAAATAATATAGGATTACAGTATACCTACATACTTTTTGAAAATGTTGCCATTTCAGTCTTCAGCTAAGCATTAAGAAAGAAGTTAAAAATCTCTAACACAGTGTAACACAATTTATTTAAAAAATAAAACAGGTTCTCATCAAGCACAAAAAATAAGCCGCTTTAAGGGTGAAATTTATTATTTTATTGATCAGGGTAAACATATTCCAGTGATGCACCCAAGTGCTAAGTGTTACAGATCTCATAAATTTTTAAAGACAAAAATAGGCATGGTGCTCCATAGCTATTGTTCCCTAGCACTGTTTATATTGATAAAGATGTCAAACTCCTTTTACTGAGTTGTTCTGTGATGTGTTTGTTTACCTATGTAAACCATGATACCTGTATACTTCGTCAATCGATATGAATGAAAAACAAATTGCGAAAATCAGTATACACTGTATAGGGAATGGGTAGAACTTCCGGAAGGGGAGGACCTGCCTAGGGAGAAAGTAGTTTTTACAGCCTTACCTTTGCACTCTCAAAAATCTTCAGCCCTTCTCAAAATGAACCAAACAAGTTTTTGTAAAGTTTGCAAATGTACATGGCAAATGACTGCTTTGAGGTTTAATTTGGTTCATGAGCAAAGTATTTCATGGCTCTCCTTCACCCCCACCCCCACCCCCGCCAAACCCCAACAACCGCAATAAATTCTACTTGTACCCTTGTCATATAAACTTCACTTGGCATTGTGATACAAATATTACAATGCCTATATGTGTGTTTGTGCCTTTGGACCATGGTGTTATCTGCTCTCCTTGCATAGATCGATTATCATCTCACAAATGCCAATATTGGAACAATTGTATCAAGTTTAATTACTCAAAATTTATAAAAAAAACAACCATTGTCTAAAAGTAGTTGATCTAGGGATTGTAGATCAATTATTGATAAAAAGTATGATATGTCTATTATAAGGAAACCACTGTTGGCTGAACGATAAATGTCTTTCACGCCTAGTTTCTACCTTGTAGTCAGGTCACTGCCACACAAGTTATGGTTGGCAAGGACATTGACAGCTTTCCAGGACACCATGTTCTTTCATGGGAAGCAACTTGCCACAGTGTCTGGGTGAAAGGATTTTGAAAGCTTTCCTTACTAAAGGAAGTGCATGATGTTCTTTCAACTTTCCAGCCTGTCTGGATGCAGTCACAGTCATTGCACCATTAGTACAAGCTAAAGAAAGGACAGTGTGCTAGTACACTCATTCTATGTACTATCACTCCATACTAGTTAACCAATAGGAGTTAACATTCAATAAGTATCTCAAAGTTACAATTCTATTCCTATACCACAATTCCAAATGCTTACTTTAGCAACTAACTATAAGCAATTGTTACTTAAATTTGTAAGTTGTGTTCAAATTAATCAAAATATCCAAAGTAAGCCATTTCAGAATCCAATATGGCCACCAACTACTGTGTTTACTTTATGGGGAAAATAGAATCCAATATGGCCACCAACTACTGTGTTTACTTTATGGGAAAATAGAATCCAATATGGCCGTCAACTACTGTGTTTACTTTATGGGAAAATAGAATCCAATATGGCCGTCAACTACTGTGTTTACTTTATGTGAAAATAGAATCCAATATGGCCACCAACTACTGTGTTTACTTTATGGGGAAAATAGAATCCAATATGGCCGTCAACTACCGTGTTCACTTAATGGGAAAATAGAATCCAATATGGCCACCGACTACCGTGTTCACTTTATGGGAAAATACAAGATTGTCAAGTTCATTGAAAACAAGATGGTGGACCTCCAAATTTCTTTCATTATTTCAAAAGAGCTTGAAGCAAGCATAGTTTGGAGGGATTTTAATAACTTCGACTTTAAGTTAAATTTGTTTCAAGGTGCATCCTACCTTAACATCAAATGTCTTATTTGCATCTGGGTAATAAAGTGAGTATTTAACAAATAATTAACTCAATGGAAAAATGTTGAAGACAAAAACTACATTGCATTATGAGCTTCCTCAAAATATGAGTTTCCTGAATTATTGAAGTGTTATCTAAATATGGTAGATTACTGTTTTACTAAGGAACTCCAGTAATGGAGAGGTGAAGAGTGTTAAAAGTTGCATAGATTTCAGTAACTGTATATTGGTTGGAATCCTGGTAAAATTGCTGGGAACCCGGGAACTTTGGGTAAGTTTTACCTATCTACTTACTGTGTTAAACAAAACACACTGGTAGAACACCTAGTAGTCCAGTGCTATCCTTCATCGAATCGGAGTTAGAGATGATTTGATATCATGTTGGCAGCCAGACAAAACAGGAAATTTTGGTGGAGTTTACCTAGTTACTGCCCTCAACGAACACTGGTGGAGAACCCTGGTAAATGACCAGGGCTTTTGGTAGATTTTACCTGACCATTCTAACACAGTTAGTGTACATTTCAAGAAACATGTGATTCCTACTGTGCTGCAGCTCTATTTCATGTTTCACCTCAAACTGACTGTCTATCTGGAAGGGTATATCACCTACATATACCAGAAAATGAAAATTTACAAAACCCAGGAAAAAAGTGAGTAGGTAGGAAGTGTGCTGTATACATGGGGATAAACAGCTTTCCTAATTAGTTTTCTTAGCACTATCCACTGTTGATCTACCAGTTGTAAACCAGATCAGTACCACAGCCAGGAAAGGTCCTAACCAATATACCATAAGATGCTCCGTCAATGGATGGTTCTGACAATTGTATGTCAGTGCAGTTGCCAAGATTGGATTGAACATCATACCAGTCCATTCTAAACCTGTAAAACAAAGTTAATGCAGGTATGTTAGTTTTGTGCTACATTAACATGGGTTTGAGGGTCAAAGGTTACTTGAGGTCAACTATGAAAACCAATGTTAGTATATCATCTTGACTTTGAATATGCAGAAATTCCTTCTCACCTTGGTAGCATTTCTAGGTACATATGATTATAAAAAATGTAAGTTATATTTTGGGACTATTAAATGTGTCGATTCAGGTGATCATGACAACACAAACTAAAATAAATAAATAAATAAATAACAACAGATAGATAGATGAATATAATTATTGCAGCTCCTGTGTGGCATGTTTTATGGGCATAAGTTTTTGGAGTGTGTGATCAGTAGTATGCCCTCTGTGGCATAACAAGACATTGAGGCTCTTTTGTTTTTAAAAGCATTGCATGATTGACAGCGCGGTGTCATCTGTTGCTGTTCTATTTATGTGACGTTAATAAATAGAATGGTAGGAATGCGGCATGCATATTGCCAATTAGTTGTATAGCGAACGTATGTGTTTTACTACGGTGGGTTTTTCGTAAAGCGATTTTGAAAGGCCGATGGTAACAAATACAAAATGTAGCGATGAGTAAATACAATGTACTAAAGGTTTATGACCATTGTCACGTCATGTTTGCATACTCACCAATGAGGATAATGGTGACTGATACTAGTGATTCCACATACATGCCGTACCTATCTCCACCAATATGGAAGTTGATTACCAAGGTACTTAACAGGGTTGCTAACATTTCTGCCATCATTCCGGGCAGTACGGCCACTTTTAGAGCCGACTGGCATGGCAAATGCAGAAGTTCAGACTTGGCCAAGTGGGACCCTGACATCGCCATCTTCCAATACCTTTTGACAAAGATCGGGGCGAACACACCTCCGAGTAGTTGACATGCAATTTTGACATGGCCTTTCAGTAGATTTATACGACCAGTCAACATATCTTCCCAGACTGTACAGACACTAGCCGTGCCATCGAAAGTTAAACTGAACGATAAGAACAAACAGAACAGATATATCGAATAGCCAGTGAGACCATATGTGTCGAGAATGATGTCCCCTTCTAACACACCAGCTACCAGTTGAAAAGACGAGACGACCTCGGCAGCGTATGTATGATATTTGGTCGGTAAAAGTCGACGGTATAACACTCTGCAAGTGTACGAGAACAGTGTTGTAGCAGCGACAAAACCTATACAGGCAGGCCACGTTGCTGTGGTCATCACCATGTTCACGATCTTTGAACGTCACAGTGAAGAACGCAACTTTCAACAGGCGGTTCACCAACTTTATGTGTACTGTACCGTCGCAGTCAATCTAGGTCAGAGTAAATGGTCGGTGACCCCTATACGTCACAATAGGACGATTTTTATACACCCAGGGTTCCTCTCTGGGAATGCAAATATGACAGCTGTGCGATGCAACTATGACCATAGCACAGGCGATAGCTCCGGGAGCACGTACGATTCGATATATATTACGCTGTATCAATTTTAACTTTCGTACAGTTCTGTCAGCTGCTTTACGCTTGTTATGAAATGTTTAACGTCTTTTAGTACATGTAAAAGAAAAGAACTACAACAGGAGAGAACACTGTGTATCACCAGCCCGAATTTTTTTTTTTTATTAGTAAGCTTACAATCAAATTTATGTGTTATTAATGAGCGAAGAGAAATTTCCATTTTTCCCCATTTAAATTAAACAAGTGATAATATATTGTAATTCCTGATGTTATCTGCATACTCCTGCGTAAATCTGAACACGGTTGTCAAGAACTATGTCACAATTAATTATCTATAATTGAGTTTGGGTTTTAGATGGAAAGTACACAAAAAGGTTGATTGATGGGTCACATCATCATAGCTGAGTTTTTAATATTAAAAATGCATTACATGCCATGATAATTAGATAGCTGCCACGTAACCACTTTTTAATACATATATTATAAAGCGGATGTAAATTGATTAATTGTATTTGCTAAAATTAATCAATAACAAGAATCCAGGCTACCATGCATGAAGGCGTACGCTAACTCAATCATCACTAACTCAACGTTGCGATTTAGGTAGTTCTCTTTTTGGAGGATGTGGTGGCCCTGAAAAGGACCGTTTGGTTTGGGTTTTGTTGTAGTTGGAAATCTAACCACCAAATCCGTACAGAGTACGGCCTTGGCGTTTCAGAGCATAGACGACATCCATGGCGGTGACGGTCTTTCTCTTGGCGTGCTCAGTGTAGGTGACGGCATCACGGATGACATTCTCCAAGAACACCTTCAATACACCACGGGTTTCTTCGTAGATGAGACCGGAGATACGTTTGACACCACCACGGCGGGCAAGACGACGGATAGCGGGCTTGGTGATACCCTGGATGTTATCACGAAGGACTTTACGATGACGTTTAGCGCCTCCTTTTCCCAGTCCTTTGCCTCCTTTGCCACGTCCAGACATGTTTACTGCTTGTATTACTTGGAACTGTAACTGATGTTTTCTGAAGGAATTGTATGGCTTTATATACAGTAAATGCGAACCTACTATCAAACTACAACACTTAACACCTACAAGTGTGAATTGAGTTGTCGACTGACGCTATTTTGTATTTCCCGCCTTTTTTACATCACACCAACAAGTATCTCATTGGTCGACAGCTGTCAATTTTTAGCCAATGAGAGTTACGTATGTTCTAGGATCTATTCGTGTTAGGATCCTAATTCAAAAGTGCAAGAAGCTCTAGACATGTTATTGAAACCTGTGCTCCATGGCACCCTAGTAAATACAAGTATACTACCCCAACTATTGGCCCTCTCATTACATGTGCAAGGAAGACGTCCTTCTACCTTCACGATCCTCTCGAACCACATACATGCATACAAAGTATGCAGTCTTTGTGGGAGATTTATAGTTGTAGGGGTTCTAGCTACCTTGCAGGTCTTTTATAATAGAGGCCAGGTCCGATCTGATTAAACTCTGATGTGGGGAATACGACTCAATTTCTTTATTTACCTCATTTTCCTTCGTTTATTGTTACAAATAAATAAATACATACATACATACATACACACATACATACATGCATGCATACGCATACATACATACATACACACATACATACATACATACATACATACACACACATACATACATACACACATACATATGTATGTATGTATGTGTGTGTGCGTGTGAAAGAGTACATTATGTTATTTTGTATTTTTGCATCAAATGTCCATCAGGATTATTTTTAGCACAATTGAACTGATAATGTTCAGTAGTGCTTATAGGCATGGTGCGGTGTCTGTCAGTCTGTGTGTGTGTGTGTGTGTTTGTTTGTGTGTGTGTGTGTACGACTTAAAATAAAAAAAAACATTGCGACAGACTGCCTTGGTATTTAGTAAGGACATTACTGTTGGTGTCTAGTTGGGAAACTGTTCAAAGCATACACACATACATACATAACTATATGTCATAACACGTAAACACAATGTCAGGTGATGATCTACTATATATCTTGCCTTGGTGCACAGTGTCCTTTGTTAAAGAATATCCATTTGAACTGTCAGAATTGAATTTATTTATCAGGTCTGTTCTACTCATTACTTTTGCACTCATACATACATACATACATACATACATACATACATACATACAATTACATGTTGTCTAGTTCCTGACAGCCTGTATTCCGTACTTCACACTTATACCACACACACACACACACACACACACACACACACACACACACACACACACACACAGTATACGTCCATGCATAGACATACACATGATTCTCATACTGCCAGTAGGTAGGCATGATCACAGAAATAGAGTACCAATACCATTCATATTATAATCTTAATACTTTTATTCATAATTAAAAGTATTCTCCAACAAAAAAGACACATAATCTTTAAAAATTGAAAAGCAACTGACATAATAAATGCATGAAGCTTGTTATCTCAATTTATATACGTATACATTATTACTTTGACAGATAGAGAACCTGTTCCTACATGTCAAATTGTTGACTAAACCTGGATAATAGATATGTAATGGCTAAAAATGAAAAACATCGACCAAAATACATATATATATATGCCGACATTACTGTTTGTGGAATCAATTTCCGACAGTCCAACCTGGAGTTTTTGCATCTAATCTATGGTAGTGAAAATGTTTTTATTTCATAAAGTCTAATTTCAGACTATGTTCCTTGGATGATAATGATAATATACTAAATATATGCATGTACAATAATATAGTCAGTCATACATGTAACGCTTTACATCACTGGAGCAGTCTGAGGGGCAAGAATGTAGAACAGTGGACTGACTATAGAATAGATGCCCATTTTGTACAAGCTAGGGAGTCTGGAGTAGAGATAGGAATAGGAATAGGGTTAGACTCCCTAGCACAAACTGAAATTGTATCATTTGAAATGATTGTTCGATGTTCTGCATGTGTACCTTCTGAAGTCTATGTTCTACACATGACCCCTGTGAAGTCTATTGTCTATAGTTCAACACATATATATATACAATCTATACATTTGAATATTCTAGTCCTCAATCTACACACTAGCTGTGTACATTCCAGTCCTTTCTGCAGATTCCAAAGTGGATTTCAGATTTTCGTCAAATAACTCACACCTATCAAGAAAAAAAAAGATCAAGAAAAATATACATGTATCAATAAAACTCGCATTTCAATATAGAGATTCAAAACGAGTTCGACTGTTCTTATTTGAAACAAAACATCAATGGAGCAATATACTCATCTACATGTCCTTTCTAAGATTCAAACCCAGTTTGGATATAATCATATGTATTACTGTCTCTATATGGGTGTTTGCACCTGAGGCTCATGTGGTAATATGGTAATGTGTAATATGGCTGACCTGTGAAGGGCATATAATCTTCTGAAGGTGCAAACGCCCATATTAGGGCAAACGCCCATATTAGGGCACACACCCATATATTAGGGCAAACACCCATATTAGGGTAAACACCAATATTAGGGCAAACGCCCATATTAGGGCACACACCCATATATCAGGGCAAACACCCATATTAGGGTAAACACCAATATTAGGGCAAACACACATATTAGGGCAAACACCCATATTAGGGCAGTTATATTGAAGAATAGTCTTCATTTGGTTTGACTACCAAATTTTAAAAATAAGAGAACAGTTTGCGAAAATTGCAAGTTTTGTGTGTATTATCTTAGGTGAAATGATTGGGTTTATGCTAACTCCATACTAATAAGTGAATTTGAATGAAACCAAGGCATTATATCTCAGCCATATTTTTCGAACATTGTTAACTCACAAGGTATCCTTCGTCTTTTAAATCAAAGTTCACAACCATACTTTGTAAAATTTGAATTTATATTATTCACTTACCTAATTGGCATATCTAATGAATAAAATGGATTTTTCAGAGCAAAATCAGAATAAATCTCATAAATCTTCTTTAGTAATGTATCAACACCACCTTGTCTTGGATCAGTCAAAACAATGAATTTTATACCTGAAAGAAAAATTAGTAAGACATCGTGTCAAATCAAAACATTGCCAACAACATCTCGGTGGGTGGACCACGGTCTTTCTCATTGAATGGTAAAATGCAACATCTTGGTGGGCAGCCTTTCCGATGTAAAGTCTGTGCACCATCCATCCATCCATCCATCCATCCATACATACATACATACATACATACATACATACATACATACATACATACATACATACATACATACATACATGCATGCATACATGTATACATACATACATACATACATACACACACACACACATACATACATACATACATACATACATACATACATACATACATACATTTGTCGGTCTGTCCGTCAGTCCATCCATGCATCTATCTCGGCTCAAATGTAACTTTTATGCTTGTTAGTTAGATTTAACCAAGTGGACTCTTTCAGTTACAATTTTATATTGGTTTCCAATTTGTCTAACACACTACTATCTTATAAATTTGGTAGTCTAGATACAATGTTTAGTAGTCTATGTGCCCTGGACTACTGCTAATTTGGTAGTCTATATACAATGTTTAGTAGTCTATGTGTCCTGGACTACTGCTAATTTGGTAGTCTATATACAATGTTTAGTAGTCTGTGTGTCCTGTACTACTGCTAATTTGGTAGTCTATATACAATGTTTAGTAGTCTATGTGTCCTGTATTACTGCTAATTTGGTAGTCTATATACAATGTTTAGTAGTCTATGTGTCCTGTATTACTGCTAATTTGGTAGTCTATATACAATGTTTAGTAGTCTATGTGTCCTGGACTACTGCTAATTTGGTAGTCTAGATACAATGTTTAGAAATCTATGTGTCCTGGACTACTGCTAATTTGGTAGTCTAGATACAATGTTTAGTAGTCTATGTGCCCTGGACTACTGTTAATTTGGTAGTCTAGATACAATGTTTAGAAATCTATGTGTCCTGGACTACTGCTAATTTGGTAGTCGAGATACAATGTTTAGAAATCTATGTGTCCTGTACTACTGCTAATTTGGTAGTCTAGATACAATGTTTAGTAGTCTATGTGCCCTGGACTACTGCTAATTTGGTAGTCTAGATACAATGTTTAGAAATCTATGTGTCCTGACTACTGCTAATTTGGTAGTCTAGATACAATGTTTAGTAGTCTATGTGCCCTGGACTACTGTTAATTTGGTAGTCTAGATACAATGTTTAGAAATCTATGTGTCCTGGACTACTGCTAATTTGGTAGTCTAGATACAATGTTTAGTAGTCTATGTGTCATGGACTACTGCTAATTTGGTAGTCTAGATACAGTGTTTAGTAGTCTATGTGTCCTGGACTACTGCTAATTTGCTAGTCTAGATACAATGTTTAGAAATCTATGTGTCCTGGACTACTGCTAAATTGGTAGTCTAGATACAATGTTTAGTAGTCTATGTGTCCTGGACTACTGCTAATTTGGTAGTCTAGATACAATGTTTAGAAATCTATGTGTCCTGGACTACTGCTAATTTGGTAGTCTAGATACAATGTTTAGCAATCTATGTGTCCTGGACTACTGCTAATTTGGTAGTCTAGATACAATGTTTAGAAATCTATGTATCCTGGACTACTGCAAGTCAGATTTTGCCAAGTGAACTGTTTTGGCTACAATTTTCTATTGGTTTCCATTGGTCTAACAGAGTAATACCAACTAATAAATCTGGCAGCCTAGAAATGTTGTTTAGTAGTCTATGTATCCAGACTACTGCAAGTTTTGAGCCCTGTCCATATATTCCATACATGTCTGTTCGTCCGTTCGTTCGTTCGTTCGTTCGTTCGTCCATCCATGATACACACACATGTACATAAGCACACGGCCCCCATTAAACCCAGTAGTAGTACTGGTATTACAACTTACCTGTAAGGGTTTGGTAACAATGTAATTTAAATGTATCAGTTTGTAGTACTTCTATGCCTGATGATTTAGCTTCTGGTGATAATTGAGAACTAATGACATACAACCTGTAATCAAGCACACAAACATAGAAATATGTATCTGTTGCCATGGTTCAGAACAGTTCAAAAACTACTTTCTCATTTGCTAGCCCATGCTCAACCTGGTGTTAACTTTGGGCTGGTGCTTGCATTAACCCTTCCAATATGTGCTGGTAAGGTCTACACCTATTGAGAATGTCACTGTACATGCTGTATGTATATGAAGCCCATAGGAATAATATTACCTGGGAGTGCAGTAAATGCAGCTGTGGGCTTGACAGTGAGATTCTCAATACATGTATTTTTTATTATTATTAATCTTTATTTATTAATCTCGATAACTCCATAGGTTTTAAAACCTCTTTTCGTGGAGGTCGAGATTTTAGTGCCAGCTCTATGTTGGCAGTGAATTACTTTGATAACAAGCCTAGTGGCTTGCCCAAGTGGAATCAAATTCTGGAACTGTACTACATGTATATGACATATATTGAACTGTTTTTAGTAAAAGGTTTGGAATACTTTCCAGTGGGCAAAAATTAACAAATTATGGCAAAAAGTTACAGCTACTCAAACTTCAACAATGATACATACTGGTGCTGCATATTATGCACGGTTAATATTGCTGTCAGAAAAAACAAAACATTCTACATGTCAATGTATCACTTTGTGTAGCTTGTCTATTTGTTGGATCTTTGGCTCTGCTGCATTCATTCTCTATCTGTCCTACTTGTAGCTGGCAACAATTTAAAACTGTTATTCAGCTTTGAAAAATATCCACATAAGCTGATTGGTTGCAGTGGAGACTCTGAGTCGTTATATTATGTCAGACTGTTTGATTAATCAAATGAATTCATTATGTGAATGTACACATGCAACCCCAATGAACAGAGGATTACTTTAAACATAAACAGTAACACTCTAAGGTATTACACATATATACCAGAGATTACTTGCACTGGTGTGCACACATACCAGTGGTATTTTCACTGCAGTGCAATACCGAAAACATTAAGGCATACCTGCAGGCAAATGATATGCAACTGAGGATGTGATCATTTGCTACACATGAAACTGTGTGATCACACTGTATGATTTTTATGGAAATTAGCCATATCAGATAAACATATGTAATAATAACAGAACCCCATGTCACATGAGTTCCAGTGTGGGTACTCAGGGGTATTTGCACTTGTGCTTGAAGTGTTTTCTGCTACACTTTCACCCATGAAATTACGGGTGCAGAGAACACTGCATGCACTTACTTGCACTCACATGTCATGGAGTTCTGTGATATCTCTATGTATTGGTGTTATGGTAATGGCTTTTGGGGAGCGTCTAAAATGACACATTAACATTGCTACCAGAACAAGCTGGTGAGAGAATGAATGTAACAGCCTGAGTCACACATCCAGCAATTAGAGAATCTACACTTTGTACTACTTACGAGTGAAACATACTGGCTAACATAATTCTTTCATTAGAAGACAACTTTGGTCTTCCAAATTTGATGGCTATAGGATAGTTTTCAGCATCAGCAATGACTTCTAAGACATCTCTACCATCTTCTAGAGATCTGCCATTGACCGTATCACCATTGATTGCCAGTAATGTATGACCAACTGTGAGCAATGGATAGCATAAAAATATATATGAAACTGAAAGCATATTACTTGGATGTGCTGTTACAAATCAGTATTCTAAAAAGTGTTTAAAACCAGGTTATAAGTTCTTATATTAGATAGTGAAATGCAGTCACTGTGGACTGGCATTTCAATCCATCTACGATGAACCTTGATCATGCAAAACTTGATCCATGATAGTACAGACTGCAGACAGACAGACAGACAGACAGACAGACAGACAGACAAGTTGTAGACGGATTGAAACGTTGCAACTTGCATATGTTTCTAATATTATACCACTCCAAAATGACTATATTTTACTGTCTAAATGATTCTTGGAATTATGAACAATATCCATCTAGTTTTCTTTATTAGTCACTGTGATTTTTAACAGAAGTAGACTACAATGTACACAGGCCAGAAGTACTCATAGTCGAGTCAGACTGAATGTGAATCTATGAATGTGAACGATGAATGGGGCGGATATGGACTGTTCGCTTACCTTTAATGCCGTCTCTCTGACCAAACGAAACAACGACTCTCTCGTCAACAATCCTTAGTACAAGCTCTAAAGGGTAGCTAAATGTTTTTTCGATCTCGGTTTTGGCCGACGTGTGATCTAATTGGTATATCAATCCCCCTGCTCGGTTCACAACATACACAGAATAGATCGCCATTTTGATCTCCCAGGACTGACGTACGTTGGCGCTCTAATGAATACACTCTGAACCAAGCTGTCGCTCTCAATCTTTCTCGCTCTTTTCGATCTGCCTGTCAGGACGTCTATCTCTGTCGCTTTCTCTCTTTTCTAGGTACAGACGTATTTGTTGTAACTTGACACTATCTCGTCTCTGTCTCTCTATTTGTGTGTTGCCCCGTTATGTTCTATTTCTCGATTTACATTCTGTGTGACTTCTGATTAATAACAGTTACTTTCATAGTGTAGATGTATACATATCTGTTTCATTCATACTTTACATATTTTGTGACAATTTCTCCATTGACGTACAGCATGTCTGTGGGTTGTTCTTTTTCTGATATCAGTGACGATGACGGAATCGAGGAGGCAATGGTTTCTAAGAAACCCCAAACTGAATAGATTATATATCTGCCAGCAGTTTTCATATGAAATAAGGTACGTAATAAGGTAATAAGTTGTACAAAGTATACTACTATTAAGATTATCAACGATAACGGAGACCATGACTATAGTATATTGTTTGACGTGAATTTAGCGGCATATCAGAACAAGCTCAAACAGCAGCAGAAGCAACAGCAGCAGCAGCAGCAACAACAACAACAACAACAACAACAACAACAACAACAACAACAACAACAACAACAGTTTTTTTTCAACAAACTGACATAAAAGATGTCTGCTCTCTGATCATTGTAACAAATGACACATTACGCACACCTCTCAATAATTATCACGTTTCTATGTTTTTCTATGTTGCAGATTGTCTACTATGTGTTAGGTAACTCGTTACTTAAGTGACTTTTAATTTTAAAAAACAACGATGTATTTTTTTATGGAATACAACAATGAATCTGATGGATTTTACTATATATTTATAGAATTTAATATTATATGAAGAATTGTGAGATATAATAAACTATTTTTGTATCAAAGATCGGTAGTGATCTAATTTATTCTATGTAACCCACCTTCTTTGCAGAGAGTTGGATTGTTTTCCCACTCTGGGTTACGATGCAATCGAATGTAAACAATAGTTACCCTTCCCCATCCCCAATCACAAAAAGCCCTGTTGTTTAAGATTATTAGAATGTACGTCATTTACATGAAATACGGCACACCAATGTAAAGAGTTCTAGACACACTTGAAAATTGTCATTATTGTACGATATAAACAGCGCCCTCTATGCCATACCGAAATCTTGCCCTGGCGTTGTAACGCTATTGCCAAATGTCTTTGTCAGAATGGTCATCACTGTACGATATAAACAACGCCCCTCCCCCATATCAAAATCTTGCCCTGACACTATCGCAAAATGTTATTGTCAAAATTATCACTATATATTGTACTATATATAAACAACGCCCAACGTCAAATCACAATTATGACACTATTGCAAAAGTCATTGTCAAAATTGTCATCAATGTACGATATAAACAGCGCCCTCTTGTATAATTATGTCATATCAAAATTTTGCCCTAACGGTGAAAATGTTGATGAAGATACTACAGTCCTTAGATCCCTTAGACCCTATATCCTCCCATCACACACCACCTAAATGTTGCCTATGAATCGATATAGTCACCTTGTAAGACTTGATATGCAAGATGTCACCATATGAAAGAGGCACAATATGAAGTCTCTCACAGTCCTCGGAGCTTCGCATTACTAAAATTAAAGCTAAACGAACTACTTTGTATGTACCGATACCATCTACATAACCTTACTCGAACTTCGTACTGTGCGCCCTCATCGACCACATAGAGATAGCCATTCGTTGACGTGTGAATGCGACGCTCCGTGTTTTCGCGAAGTTCGGGCGCACAGTACAATATTCGAGTACGGTTATGTAGATGGTATCGATACATACAAAATAATTCGTTTAACTTTAATTTTAGTAATGCGAAGCTCTGAGGACTGTGAGAGAGTCTAATTGAAAGCTTCATTGCTTATGGTAATAACACAATGGGGAAACAGACCGTACCCCTGTCTATGGCATACAAAACTTCAAAACTTCATGTACAATAGCCCAAATAATTTCCAGTATTACGTGCTGTAATTTTACATATAGCAATATATTCACACATCTCTATTTTTTTTATATGGTTTTACGTTATGTTGGAGCGTACACCACTATGAAAAACTAGCATTTGACAGGAAAAAGCAAACACGATGAAAATACACTCTGAAAAGTATAATACTTCTGTTTATTGGAAGACAAAATTCGTTAACAAAAGACTATGGGGTAACATTATTTCTATTCATATTTCTAAAATTTCGTCGCAAATGCGAAAAACCTTTGATCAGGTTGAAAATGATCGCGACGAATATCACTACACTTGTTGCTGTCGTAAATGAAAAGAAATACCTTCAGTCCATGATGACGTTGTACAGTTTGTGTTGTCCTTACGAGTTAAACTTCTTGATAAAACCAACGGGCCAAGTTTCAGCTGTTTTAGTACTCATTTGCTGCAGATGCCAAAATACGAAACATAAACACGATACCGTAAACGATCGAACAAACGTCGGAGTCGATCGAACATCACGTGATCGACAAAAGTCGCGCACAACACGGCACGCGATATTGCATAGAAACCATGATCGCTCCTAGGAAACCAATGTTATGCGCACAAGGATGCGTGCAAAGTTTTTGTTTACGTATACATTCGAACTTCGTTGACGAAGCTTTGTATACTGCATCCAAGCGAATAAATACGTTAAAAATCGCATATTTATTTACCGAAAGCAGTCAATCATGATGTCATTTCCTAGTATTCCTCCCCAGTATCCTGCAGGTAAGTCTTTAAAGTATGTTTTAAAAAATAAAGCTATTTCTAATCAAAGTAGAGTTTCTTTGACTTTATATGGAGCACGATCTAGAAAAGTGTATACCATATGACAAGTTTTTATCGAATTCTGGATATCTGATAAATCATCCGACATAGAATCGCAGACGCATAATTTAAATACTGTGCTAGTTATTTCTGTCTTGTAGCATTTATATTTACGTAGCGTAATATAATAATCTGACATTGGAATATCAATAATTCCCTCGACCAGCTTATCCACATCACAACTATACTCTCAGGCCAGATGAATTGAATACGGACCCAGTTCCGATTCCATCCCTGAGTGGAGGTGAAACACGGTGGATATGGTAAGCATATTTGGCCAATCCCACTATGTATAGCTGATGTTGTAATCAAGACTCATGGCAAAGATAGTATTGTTATATGAACCTTTGCCAATCTGACTCCCTCAACAACAACCCCTTTGCTTACTCCACCAATGCCCCCCTTATGTATCATTTTCCAACCAAGTTCATCAATTCATTATAATGATTTGTTCTTTGTACATCTAACAAACAAACAAACAAACAAACAAACAAACAAACAAACAAACAAAACAAACAAACAAACATATATGAAAAGTAACACCTACGATTATACTCTACGGTATTCAGTTTTTAAGTTTTGTATAATGTTTCTTTTGCAGTTTGCAAACACTTAGTTACCAGGAAAGAGCGGAGTTAAGAGTGCAACTAGCCGAGGAAAGGAGGCAGGCTAGAATCAAAGTTGAGAGAAGTTTAGCTGAAAAGAGACAACTTGCTCAGTTTGAAACAGAAATTATGGGACAGTATTCAGTACATATTCCTCTAGGGAAACCAGCGACAGTATACACTCATCAACATACTAGTCGCCCTGTAACCATGAATGTAGTCGCACCAGCCCAGCGCTGTGAACAATTTCCGTCAACTTCAAAACAGTTCTCTGACTTTAAGCGACCTTCAGTTGCAACCACTAGTAGTACTAGTACCTATCAGCCATGTCCGTCATCTTCTAAACAGGTGCCTACTTTACCAGTTCACCATCAACGACCCGAAATCCAGCCACGTATGTCTGCATACCAACGTGAGCTGATGCAATATAAACAGTTGAGAGAGAAACAAAGTGCTGCCGCTACAATGCAAGGAAGTAGGGAACATTCTACCCCCTCGAAACCTATTTGTGAAAGGTTTGGGGAAAGAACCCCTAGTCATATGCAAGTAAACACGATTTCCAACCAAGTGGCTACACCATCTAACGAATCTGTAAAGAAAGAACGTCCCATGACAGCATTTGCTCGAATGAGGGCAAAACTAATGGGAGGCGTCGTTCCTCAAAAAGTGGAAGTTACTAATCAAACCTTGCTGAACGTAAAACAGATACCTAACAAACCCAGTACAAGTTCACAGCAAGCAGCCACAGCCGGTCCATCTAACGAACTTACAAAGAAAGAACGTCCAATGACAGCATTTGCCCGAATGAGGGCAAAGTTGATGGGCGGAGTCGTTCCTCAAAAAGTGGAAGTAACTAATCAAACCTTGCTGAACGTAAAACAGATACGTACAAAACCCAGCACAAGTTTACAGCAAGCAGCTACAGCCGGTCCATCTAACGAACTTACTAAGAAAGAACGTCCAATGACAGCTTTTGCACGAATGAGGGCAAAGTTGATGGGTGGAGTCGCTCCTCAAAACGTAGACACTAATCCATTGATATTGGACAGTAGTAAAATACCAAAGAAACCGAAGAAGTCGGTATTTGATGGACTTAAACGAAAATTGATATGTGGTGCACCCAAAGACAATAACATAGACATTACTGGTCAGAAGTTGCCAGAAATGAGAATACCAAGAGAAGCAAAGAAACGAGAAAGAATGTAAGTAAAAAAGATCACTTTGTGTCAGAATTGTGTTCATAATTTATTGAGAAATTTCACCCGACTGTTTTTTGAATCGTTATGTGTGTTAGTAGGCGTGATATTACCGATAACGTAACGTAACGGATGGAAAACAAAACTAGTTTCAAAACAATTGAATGAATGATAATTCGGAGGTAAACGCTTAGATAACAAACGGTGTGATAAATTATGTATCCATGAAGTGTACACCATTGCCACCTGTGATATGTGAGAGGAACACCATGTGTCTAGTTCTTGACTGATATATTAATAGTCCATCTATTTACACAGACTGAGTGTCTATTTTCCATTTTTGCCGTACTATGTTCTATTCTCAGTGTACATACTTCCTTTTCTCAATTGACCTCTCAGTACATGTCTACTTGTCTAGTTCACTTTTATCACAATGATCACGTGACCATTTCTCCACTGACGTACCACATGTCTGTTTTTTCTATTATCAGTGGGGATGACGGAATTGAGGAGAAAAGTGTTGCCAAGAAACCCAAAATTGAATAGATTATATCTTCCAGCAGTTTTCATATGAAATAAGGTAAGTTGTATAAAGTATGTAAGATTATAAGCGATAACTGAAACCATGACTATAGTATTGACTTGAATTCGCTAATAGCGGCATGTCAGAACACGGCAATATAGTTTTTGAAACTTTCAAGATCATACTTTCGGAAAGCAACAACAACAACAACAACAACAACAACAACAACAACAACAACAACAACAAAGACCACTTAGAAATTGACATAAAAATATTGCTATGGTCTATGTAATAGTAGTGATATGAAAATACACAACATACCTATCATTATTACATATGTACCATTGTGTACGTTGGTGTACAGTCAAAAATAAAACCGGTATTTTCACTGGTGGCTATGCAAATGAGATAAAATAGATCCAAAAGTAAAACCAATTCCTGATGAAAATAAGCAAATAAATGCATTTTTTTAAATGCACATATGTGTCTTTCCTGTTGTTACACACTTTTTGAACAATTTTTTGTTGGTTCATAATGTATTTCACTATTTTTCTCGACCATCGCAAGTTCTGGGGTATCAAATAACTATGCAAATTAGTGCCTTACCTATCAAATAACTATGCAAATTAGTTAGGTATTTTCACTGTTCATTATGCAAATGAGTAAACAACCTTTCGAACTACTTTATGTTTGTAAATATTGCCGGCGACCACTACTTTACAAATGGAAGATATTTCGGTGGATTCTGAACATAACGATTTGTTTAATTTGAATTATTTTGAACTTTCTGAGAGTGAATTTTATTATGATCAACAACAAAATAATTAAAGCTGACCCGAGGCACGCGCCCAGCGACTACGGCCACCGATGCTTTGTACACATCAACAACGCCCAACAAATGCAGCCGATGGGAGATCGTGCAACACAATCCTCAGGACCATCAACCAGCCAGAACGCAGTCACTCAATTCCCACAGTTATGCGGAATGTTTTGAAAATACCCGTATTAGTGGTGGATCTTTCAATTTCACATTTCATGTCGCCGGAAACACCTCTGTCAAAGTTCTTGTCAGTGTGTTTACATTATAAAACGCTGCAGACAATCCGTAATCTTTTCCGATTCTGATGAAGACTAACTTTTATAATATTGTACATTTTGAAAGATTTTACTGAAGTACTATTATATAGGACACTAAGAATACCACGCTGTTGAAATGTATCTGTTTCTACGACTAAAATAATCGTGTATGCATTTCTTCTGATCGGTTTTGTGAATGAATCACAGCGGAGATAGCTAGCGAGAGCAGGTCAACACGTAATTTGCATATCAATACTTATTGTTGTTGACAACCAATCATCGCTCATAATTCACGTCTGTGACCTCTGCCTGACCTGAATGACATGAGCTGGTGACCTGATACATATTCATGCGAATATGTTGTTCGCCCTTCCCCACCTGCATTTTATTGCGTTTTTGGTGTACATATGTAATAATAACAGAACCCCATGGCCTCGCAATGGACGGCAGGGCATACAGAAGTTATTTTCACTCGTGATTCGGTTTATTCTGCTGTATTTTCACTCGCTATCGCTCGTGAAAATACGCGGCAGAATAAACCGAATCACTCGTGAAAATAACTTCTGTACGCCCTACCGTCCATTGCGAGGCCATGGGGTTCTGTCATATTAATTTTCACTTTTTTTCTGTTTTTTCTACCTTTGCAGGTTGTCTATTAGTAGACAAGAGTTCAGTGAAGTTGATTTTAATTAAGAGAGATACTTATACGATTTATTTTTTTGATGAATACAACAATACTTTTGATGGATTTTATTATGTATTTATAGAAGACAATATTATTAGAATTTTGATACAATAAACTATATTTGTATCATTGTAAAACGTTGGCTGTGGTCTCGTCCATTCCGGCTACTCACACTACCCTTTTAGCGAAATGTTCAAGAGAGCGTCTGTACTTTAGACCTCGAGTCAAGTTGAGCTCAACATTCGTAGAATGTACTGATTATTATATGGTTGTTTCACCGAAAATTTACTTTTACCATAATTACTTCATCAATAAAAGTCAGTGCTATGATTTCATGGCAAAACGATAAAAACAAATCTGTCTGGATCTTATAGAATGTTAACTACACTTGACAAATTTAAGGGTTTCCCTGTTCTGTTATACACAATCTGATGCCCCTATCTAAGTACCAAAATATTTCAAGAATGACGCCCTCTATAGCTAGATCAGAAAAGAAATCGTTGTTGAGAAGTGCACCACATCCGTGCCTATCCGGGACTAAAACTATTGTTTACTGCTACTTGTGAAATTCTGGACCTATTATAATTCAAATGGCTCATCGTATCCTCTTTTTTTGAGGGAGTCAAGTGGGGTGGGTACGGGAGGGGGGTTTCCACCCACCCTTGTACTGGTGCTATTTTAACATGAATCAAAATACACGGAAGCATTGTGGGGTGGGTACGTGGGGGGGGGGGGGAGGGGTTCCACCCTCCCGTCCCTGGAGATTTTTTTAATTTAAGGACTAAAATAAAAGAGTACTTTCTGGTGCTAGTTTAATATGTCGAGGTATTAATTAATAAAATGGTAGATATTCATATTCTGTATGTAGTGGATGTGTTGAATCTTTGATAATTTTTGTAGCAGTCTTAAACGATTTGAGTTTATACAATGTAGAGTTATCAGATAGTTCGTAGAATTCATTATTAACTAATTTTCTGCATATGTTCCTAGGACGGTTTAGATCGTGTTTAAGATAGGTAGGCAGCATATCATAGAATGCAATGTTCGCAATACTCTCTGTATTACCCTGTGCGAAAACCAAAAAGAAAATTGTGGCAACAAATGTAGGTGTTCAACATTGACGTAAAAACAAAAATTCGGATATCTCAAAGAAGCAAAGAAAAAAAAAGTTGCCAGCATAGGCGAAGGAGAAAAAAAAAATTCTCAGGCAAGCAGGTGGGAAAAAAAATGACTCTCCACCAATCTTCCAAGCCCCCCCCCCCCAGGATATCGAATGGTCTACCCCTTAGCTGCCCCAGCTCCGCGAGGAGAATCGACTTGGGGAACCCCAGGTGTGACGTCGTGTAATAATCGAAAGCAACTTAGGGCAACTTATCGAATGGAATTTTCCATTAGAAGCGTCATTCGGATTTCCAGCTTTGCATGTAACTTGTTGAATAAAATTACATTTGCAGCTCTGCCCTTACCCCTGAATGTCTTGTGTCGCAAATTTCCGTACAGTCTGTGCTTTTGGAGACTCATCTTTACAAGTAAGCTGTATGATATTCTACTTTTTTTTCTAAATGCTCCTTAACTTAGCTGAACATGTAAAGGATGGTCATTTTGCTGGGCTGATTTCCACAGTACAGAAGGGACAGGGTACAAAGCATGATGGGAAAAAATCAATTGTACTACTGGACTGCTGCTGGTAACTCATTATGCTGTGTGCCTCCATTGAATACACTTCTATCGCATACGTGTACGTACGATGGCGGCTGCTCACTAGCCGTATTTTAGGATATTTTCAACTCGCCGTAACTCTCACAAGAGTCCACCATTTTAGATACTATAGAGGCGAAAATCTCGACTGAAAGTTTTCTTCCGTGTCACTAAATCAATTTTGGAAACATTAATAGGAATACTGATTTTTCGGCGATTTCGTGAAGCATGCTTGACCCTAGCTGCAATAATTGTAGTTTAACCCAAATCAAACGCTACAATTCCTCTAACGCAAACGCAAATAGACGAGACCTCATTGAAAACGTGAGCGAGGTGTCAGTGTACCGCCCGTTTCAAAATGCTGCATGTCTTGCTATATTTGCCGATTTTGACGGAATTGGAGTACCTCTGAACACTTCTTGGGTCTTGAAGGCTCCGTAATTAATGTTGGCGTTAGGAAATGGCCGATATTTTGCCAGGTAAGGCGTAATTTAGCAGAAAAATCCGCCCAACTTTGCGATTCAGGTCTGAATCGGTTCCGTCTATTTGCGTTTGTGTAAGGCTTTTTGACGGAATTGGAGTACCTCTGAACACTTCTTGGGTCTTGAAGGCTCCGTAATTAATGTTGGCGTTAGGAAATGGCCGATATTTTGCCAGGTAAGGCGTAATTTAGCAGAAAAATCCGCCCAACTTTGCGATTCAGGTCTGAATCGGTTCCGTCTATTTGCGTTTGTGTAAGGCCAGAAAAAAAAAAAAAGCTGTTCAACGGGCCCGACCTACCCATATTTTTGGCATTTCAATTTTTATTTTTTTTGGTGATGGGCAGTATATCCTCATGCGGGCTTTGCATGTCAGTAAATTGCACACTTTGTTTCAAAATTAAGGGAATTTCTTTATATTTTCTGCATAATACATGTAACAATATACATTTGAGTCAATTCCAAATTATACAATATCTTATACAGAGATTTACTTGGTTCTGATGATGCATACAAAAATGAATTGAGATTAAACTACCTGTTGCATATCCAATGTGCACTAAGTGATAGTCTGAAAGTCTTCAAATGTTTTACTCTTTCTTTATTCATGATTTTTTGGAATCAAATTAAAGTTCAGGAGAAGTCATTTACCACATCTGCAAAATATCTTTCAGCTTTGCCACAACAAAATACACTTCATAGCCAGATAAAATGTACTGCATGTCATAATTGTCTCTCAATTCTGGTATTTTAAAACCACATTCAAGCTTTGTAAGACTTTAAATTATGTTTTTTGTTTGATATTTTATGCCTCTAAATGGCCTCCTATATTGTCTTATTTTCAAAAAAGTTTTCATTTTTGAGGATGTATCCTTCCAATCAGTAGCAATCACGGTAATAATTCAGTCTCTCGCTATCGTACATGTAAGTATGAGAGATTATGTGGAATATACTGCCCTAAGCGCCATATACATTTAGTAGGCTATGAGTTCAGTATTGAACAGCCCCCAACTTTATTCACTTAGCATTTTCCCCGAGAACAGTACTACAGCTACAGCTCGACCTAGCCTTCGTAATATCTATTGCCACAAACTGTGTGAGTCTACGTTTTAATCCGACATGGTTTTGCCCTCGTCTGGAGACTCGAGCTCGGGTTGCATTTGTTAAATATGGTGAGGTATTTTTGGCTGAATACCATGTATTGCGAAATACCAAATATATAGTTATTTAAGGTATTTACATGTATTTATTTCTACACAGAGGCGTGTAATATTTCATAGATCGTTGTTTTCCAGGTCTACAGACTAAATATAACAACCTTTTGATTATATATTCCTACATGTAAGAGGAAGAGACTATTTCTTAGTAGTATAGAGATTGATAAGCTTACATTTGTAGCAGCAAGATTCGTACGATATTTTCCTAAGAAAACGGCATTCTAAGCAATATGAAAACAATCTATGAAATATTACACGCCCCTGTGTATTTCTAAGACTGTTTTGTGCTTTAGGCTCACAAGACTTCCTTTATTCGGTATTTAGTGTATTTATGTAACCCTTCTCCTGGGATAAACGGAGATATGTTCCGTTATTGGAACAGAGAACGTTTTAAGAAAAATCGTCTACAAACAGGGCCAGTGTCATCTGCCAAGTAAACTACCCAGATATAGATATAAATATTATAATGAATGCAAATTCGAACTGGGACGGCGAAATTTGTATTATACCGTCACATATCATTTTGATATTTCTGACTGACATGAAAGGCATGTAGACGTAGAGGGGTAAATATTCCCTAGCTGCAATAATTGTAGCGTTTGATGTGATTTTGAGGGCTTTTTCGTCTGTTTTTGTGCCTTTTTTCGTTCCGACGTTTAACCCGAATCAAACGCTACAATTCCTCTAACGCAAATGGAAATAGACGGAAGTGATTCAGATCTGAATCGACTGTTGTCCCTTGCCGCATCTCCCTTGCTATTACTTATTCATGATGTGACGTCATTTAATGGGGCGGTACTCTATCGTATAATTTGCATACAGTTCAATGTAAGGTTACTCAACGTGCGACACACGTAAACTGCAGCGCAAATTTGACCTCGTAAATGCATTTTGATGGTCATAATCAAGTACTTTTTCCTTTCCTATCTTTCTTTGTTAAAGCTTGAAACCGCGCGTTTTTATAACATTCGTAAATGACGTCGTTGACAAACTCGACGCCCGATACATTGTCATGCTCACTAGTCTATTGCCTTGTTTAGCATGCAGCTAGCTGTTACAGTGGTACTGGAGCGAGAGAATGCTACGGAAGTCGACTTATTGTACCAATTCCGACCGACACTCCAGTCAAGCAACAGATGTTTTGGACACCTTTTTTACCTTCCCTCGACTGCAGCTAGCATATTATATAGTAATAATATTCATGTATAAAATGTTTGATAGTGAGGCGCAGATAATGTGCAAATGGTAGACGTTCTACCTGAAACAGAAAAGTGCCTCCATATTTACCACGGCACGGAGATCGTGCTCCGATCCGACACGTCTTCAACTAGTGCCTCCACAGAGTACTGAGTCTATATATACCTAACGCTATTGTACCCCATTATTTCAGATACCGATTGAGGAGTCAATTTACGTAATCTTTATCACGATGCTATATGATATGACAGTTTGTTGTGTCTTTTCCTTGATGTTTTCTTTTTATGTGATTTTTGTTGTTGATGTGGGGGGGGGGGGTGAACCTTTGGGTCGGCCGCGAGGTTGTTACCACTTCCCTATTGTTTAGCAAAATTACCACAAATAAAAGGGCCTTCGCCGTTTATATACGGGATTATATTAGAGCTATCATTGTATCAATGAGGATACTACTGGGACAATTGCAGACTAGATGTTGTTAGCTGTATCGCGAGAACGATCGGAGCATGGAACTTGGAAGTATAACCCACAGGCCTGCGACTTCATAGCCCGGGCTTCATAGGCTATGGACTTGTCACTTCCTGTCAGTACACTAACGAAAACATCTTTCCCAGAGACATAGGTATCTATAATTCTTCTCTGAAAGTCTTTCAAGTGCGAGTATCAAAGTTTTTCCAATGCGTCTCGATGTGTTGACTCGCTTGGTGACTACGCCATGTTCATTTTGATTGACAAGCTTTGTGAACTATGACCTAAATGTCAATAGTCTACAAACTGAATGTTCCTATTGTTATCGCACGAGTGCGCGGCAAGGGACAACAGTCGCTTGGGCCTTCGCAATACGGCCCTCGATATCACTCAGTTTGCGATTATACTATTACTAGTGTTGCGCCGGACCGGAGTTTAGATAAAACGTAGGGAAAAAGGCGCGAGCGACTGTCGACAGTCTAGCCTTACCTGGCAAAATATCGGATATTTCCTAACGCCAACATTAATTACGGAGCCTTCAAGACCAAAGAAGTGTTCAGAGGTACCCCAATTCCGTCAAAATCGGCGATTGTAGCAAGGCATGCAGCAGTTTGAAAAGGGTAGTACGCTGACGCCTCGCTCACGTTTTCAATGAGGTCTCGTCTATTTGCATTTGCATTAGAAGAATTGTAGCGTTTGATTCGGGTTAAACTTCGGAACGAAAAAACCCTCAAAACCACATCAAACGCTACAATTATTGCAGCTAAATATTCCCTAAATCGGTTTCTGAGTATATGACATAAAACAGGAGTCTCATTTTCTCTCATGATACAAGTTTTTAATACACAACGTCGTTGTGTATATTTTTAACAAGTTTGTAAAGTGTAAGCTTTTAATATTTTTTTATATCTTTATTGTCATGTTGCCGCCACAGTCATTTAGCTTTAGGGAGCGTTCAGTGATGACAAGGGGGCGGGGGGATGGGGTGTCACTTTTTACAAATCGGTTCTCGGGGAGGGCCATATTTAAAAAAAAATGGGATAAGGGGGAGGGGGTTCACAGTTTACTTTGACTAAATATATTGTCTGATTTTTGCATATGGGGGGGGGGTTTAGGGTAGCTGTAATAATTGTAGCGTTTGTTGTGACTTTGAAGGTTTTTTCTTGTTTTTGTGGTTTTTTTCGTTCCGCTGTACAGAAAAAAACTTGCCGTCCTCGCTCGGCCTCGTCGATCCCTTGCCACATCTACCACGCGACGGTACATACGCGATTATCCATTGCTAAGGGAGCCTTCAGTAATTACTAGGGGGATTTAGGGTATGTCTGAGCTGTAAAATGTGTTCCTCCCCTACTCCTTTTTCTAAAATGTGACCCTCCCCCCAATCCCAAGTACTAAAATCTTACCCTTCCCCATCTCAAAATGAAAAATTCACTGATAGATGGATGGAAATTATGTGGAGCAATTAAAGGGACAGTAGCTGTAACTTTTGATGATATTTTTCATTATGTTTAGTTCTGTGTATCTTCTACAGTTTTTAGTTTCTTGTACTACTCCATAACGCACATTGAAACACTCCTGTGTTTGGCAAACGCTTGTAAACACAGCCTGTATATGTACAAACTGCATTGTTATTTTTGTCAAGTGAATTTTAGGCTGGACTAAAATTATCAACAATAACAGTGCATTTTACACATACACAGGCTATGCTGACAAGCCAAATACAGGGTATTTCAACATGTTTTAAGGAGTAGAACAAGAAACTGCACCTGACACACAGAACGAAAGTGTTGAAAAAAGATCATCAAGTTACAGATACTGTCCCTTTAATGAATTTGATTAAACGACACATATTTCTGCCATTCCACAAATATCACCAATCTTACTGGTACACTATTCTCTGTATATAATTGATATCGTGATTTCCATGTGGTACACACTCTCCCTGATCGAGTAACCAGTAATAACTCTGAAATCTCAGTATCACTTTGTGCATTACTTTTTTCACTACTCTCACTGTCACTTTCCTTAGTGTCACAAAATTATAACAATTTTATTGTTGTAATTTATATTTGAAAGTGCTTTTATTTTTTTAAGAAAATGTTACCCTATGTTTTAAAGTATCACATATAACCAGTATTTTATTGTTGTTCCTCTACTGGTTGTTTAACCATATATTCTGTAGTAAAAAAACTGTCTAGTAAAGCATGAAACTTTATTGTATTCGACTTTTCTTGCTGGAATTGACCGTAGTGTCGAATATTTACATCAAATTAGCTATGTTGGGAAGACACTATTTATCTGAAACTTGAAACTATTTTTTCCTTCACTTTTCATGCAACTAAGTAAGACAGTGCAACATAAATTACCAGTACAATTCTAAAGTATGTTTATCATGTATGTATTACCGTTTTCAACGGTAATTCCAGTGAAAATAAAATATTCTACACTATTTTCTGCTCGATGGAAATTCTCATAGGACAATATATTGAAGCCAGTGACTGGTTTCAGAATGTATGTGATACAGGTCAATCTTTGCATGGAAATCGCGTATACGTATCTGGCCCATATGCACATTTTGCGCTTGTATGGCAATGTATATGCATTTTAAAACAATGAGCAATGTGCAGCTTGTTCTCAGTCACATGACCATTCCCAAACAGCCAAGCTACACAAGGCATTAGGACTTGTTTGGCATGTGGAAAACAGTAACTTGAAACTACATGCAGTTTAGCTAAATATGAGCCTTAGGGGTAGACCATTCGATATCCTGGGGGGGGGGGAGGGCTTGGAAGATTGGTGGAGAGTCATTACTTTTTTCCCACCTGCTTGCCTGAGGATTATTTTTTTTATCCTTCGCCTATGCTGGCAACTTTTTTTTTCTTTGCTTCTTTGAGATATCCGGATTTTTTTACGTCAATGTTGAACACTTGCATTTGTTGCCACAATTTTCTGTTTGGTTTTCGCACATGGTAATACAGAGAGTAAAAAGATGCTGTTCTATCACACACAGATTATATTTAGAAAACTACACATTTCATACATGTTTGATTTTCAATTAAATAAACATCGTTGACAGTTTTTATGCCATGGCATGGTGACACACTGAAAATACAAATCGGAAACTTGATTGGTGAGCTCAGACATTCAGATATACCGGTCAGTTTCTCCAGCTTGGGGGATGGGGGGTGTCAGTGTTTTTGTCCATTAGGCCGACAAAAAGTCACTGACCCCCGTGAATAAAGTTTCATAGCATCTGACAGTAAGCTGTAGAGGGAAGAGCTTTGAGACTGGGATATGTCCACCTCTTGTGTGAGTGTGTGGGTGTGGGTGGGGGTGGGGGGTTCTAGGGGGTCTCCCCCTAGGAGCTCTGGATTTTTTTTACTTCTAAAGGCAATGTTTAGGCTACTCACAGACACTTTCAGACAATAATTTGCAAGCTTTACAAGACAACTCTAACATGAAAAAAGCAATTTAAGGTTGAAACATGTTTGAAATAAAGTTCCATAGCATCTTGACAGTAAGAGGTGGAGGAAAGAACTTTGATTTGAGACTGGAACATGTCTACCTCTTATGGGGGAGGGTCTCCCCTAGAAGCTTTTCAAGTTTTTTTTACCAATTTTGGTGAATCTTATTGTTGGTTTGACGAATGAGTGGCCTCTGGGGTGATGGAGTCCAAGGGGGTTCCCCCCCCGCCAGATCTGCAGTTTTTTGTTTCTATTTTTCTATTTAAGAAAAGTCAGAGTACACATGTATCATGAAAAGTTGAGAACAACACGTCTACGTATGTAATACAGCAGGTCGACGTCAACATGTGCGCTCGTACTAGAAGTACCTGACTGACCGTTTGGAAATACCTTTACCCGTTGCACATGGATCGTACGCGGCTAAAGTCGCGGTTGTTGGAAAAAAAACAGATACGATCACGCGTTAATTAACAGTTTTGAGATCTGATATAATTTTTGAGCGATCAATTTTGAAGGTAATAAGAACGTGTATTTGACGCCGAAACACGTCGTAATGGAGGACGAAGGACACGCCTGTCACGAGCACGACGTACTCGTGACAGGCGCCGGGTACGAGCACGACGTGCTCGTGGCCGGCACCTGTCAGCAGACTCGGCCCCCCCCAAAAAAAAAAGTTGAGAGAAAAAAAAAAGTTGAATTTTTTTTTTAAATAAAAAAAAAAATAAAATAAAATATCTTTAACAAAAAATATATTTTGACATTCAATTATATATAATCCTTTAAAAAATTCTGGTTTGACGAAAAATAAACAATATTCTCAAATAAATGAAAACTTATTTCAATTAAAATAATGTAACCATGGAATAAAAGTACATAAACGGTTAAAATTAGTTTGTAAGTATGAAAAATATAAAATACTATAGCTAAAATAAAAAAATACTTTTGACCTGATGAACGGCTTCCCATAGTGGTAGCTAGGTAATACATGTATTATATGTATAATTTTATGTATAGTTATGTTAGAACCCTTACATGAAGTAATATTTAAACCATTTATGAAAGAAACAAGAGACAAGAACAAATATATATATGTACCACAGGCTAACGAAACTGACTGGTCCTGGCATGTGTTTGAAACTGTTTGTCATGATTTGACAAGTGTCCTGGCTGGAGAGGTACGAGCAGGTTGAACAGTATACTCCGAACCTGTGCATCATTTCCCTGCTAAGACATTTCTTTTCTAGCAGCAGTGGGCCATCTTTTTTTCCCCATCACCCACTCATATCCGGATTTTTTTTCAAGCAAATCCATTTGGCATTTTTTTCCCGAAATCTTCCAAGCCCCCCCCCCTCCAGGATATCAAATGGTCCACTCCTTATAGTGTTTGCTTGTAAACCGATCATTTGGATTATATTTATGTGTTCGAATCCTCAGTGAGTAGCGAGGTCTGTATCATGTGTATAGTTTGCGCTGTACACGCTGCTTATCGCATGTTTTAGGTTATGTATATGCACACAATTAGTATTTAAAATAAAAATATATTTCAGAAGGTTTTTTTAAGGAATACGACAAAGTATAATCCGCCGCTGAATGCAGACCGATGTATCAGTTGCAAGTGGTATACGCGGGGGTAGGAATTGAAGAACCTTCATGGTATATATACTAGTACATTATTAATGGGTTTTCGTGTGAAATGCATGTTAATTTTATGAAACATATATGGTTACGTTCATTATAGGACCACATATAAAAAAATACATGTTGGCAATTTTTATCTTCAAAATTAGTCTGAGGGGGCTAAAATAAAATTTGGCCCCAAGACCCTATTCTTAACCATTGGTTAGGCATTGAAAACCCATGAATCCGTGATTATAGTCAACTTCCATTGATATGGCCTTAGCAACAGCCGACAATGCCTGTATATTTTGTAAAGATAACATTTTTGGTTAGTCAAATTTACCCACCTTTACCCAACCTGTGACCCACCTAACTACCATCTCTGTCAAGGGGTAGTACGAGACAAAGTGATACTTTTGACTGTTCACAGCCCCAGGGGAGAGGTCACCGGAGGTGAATTAAGTCAAAAGTGTCAATTCGTCTCATATTCACCACATTTACACATCCTCTGCTAAAGATTTACCCGGTGGAAAGACATGGTCAAATTTGACATTTCGTATAGTGAACTAAACTCTAGTGAAAGTTACAGTGGGTTGAAAATACAGCAAACTCAACTTTTACAGAAGAGGATATGAAAAATGAGTTCCAAAGCTACGTTTTATTTATTGATGTAGTAACTAATGGATAATCGCAATATCATGTCTGGTAGCGCAGAATTTTTCTTTCGACAAGGCGTGAAGGAACAGCAATCTAAAGTTTTGCCTTTATTGAAGGCATTCAGTTTACATCTGATATAAACATATTGCTGATCAATAGCATAGCATCAATTGAATGGTTACTATACAAAGTTATGTATTCAAGTGAATAGACCAAATTATTTTTATTCAAAACTACTCGCGCCATTATGTCGTATGCATTGTCTACGTTTCTACTAGTATAGCTATTTGGGTGGCGTTACATGTCAATTCAAAGGAACAACATGAATAGACGTGTTCTCCGCTGTTACATTTGTTTACGTTATTTCATCGAAATTCTAAAATAAAACAAGATCAAGGACAATGTAGTATAAAATAAGGATGATAAATTCAGTATCTGAAGAATTTCTTTTATAATATTTAAAGGAACAATATGAATATATGCATATTTAGTTTAGTTATTCAGTGTGAAGGCACTCTTACATTCGATTACGCAACGAACTTCCTCTTGGTCAGTCATGAATAAAGGTTGAAAGTAACAGCAGAGACAGATTCTAATGTACCACCCAACCCCAACCCACCAGAAAATAGTATCTTAAATCAAATTTTATTGCATTGTTAGCTATCATTCCACGTGTTTTAGTACTCAAAGAAAATCTGACATTCAAATCCTCAACGTAAACGTTTCATACACAAATAACTTTCATTGCTTGGAATAAGTAGTCACATGCCAACTTGATGACTAATTGACACCATTCCAAAGTGAGAAATTAATAAGCACTCATGAAATGCCTTTAACAACAATTCATTTACTTTTTAATATGATATTTCTACAGAACGTAGAGGAAGAACTGCATACAGAACAAATAACAAAAATACCGCCAATAGCGTTGTAGCACAACTGTACAGTTTTTAAAAATGCTAACATGCGAACAATAAGTGTTCATTTGGTGAATGACTATCCAGTTGCCTATCCAACCATGTTGCTATCTTTACGATATATGCTATCATTTGGCTGTTGCTATGGATGTGGTCTTGTTGCTAGGCATATTTACATACATTTTTTGAATGTTTATTCAATTGTCTATTAATCTCCATTGTTATCTTCACAATATATGTGATCATTTGGCTGTTGCTATGGGCGTGGTCTTGTTGCTAGGCACACTTGCATACATTTTTTGAATGTTTATTCATTTGTCTTCTATTCCTGTTATCTTTGCAATATATGTGATTATTTGGCTGTTGCTATGGGCGTGGTCTTGTTGCTAGGCACATTTGCATACATTTTTTGAATGTTTATTCATTTGTCTTTCTATTCCTGTTGTTATCTTTGCAATATACATGATTATTTGGCTGTTGCTATGGGCGTGGTCTTGTTGCTAGGCAAATTTTCATACATTTTTTGAACGTTTATTCAATTGTCTATTAATCCCTGTTGTTATCTTTGTGAAATACACATTACTGGGACAAGCCATTAAAGAAGCAAGTCCACTTGTTATCAAAGAGTACCAATATTTACACATGTGATGATGGGCTCTTACATAACACAAGTAAACAGTGTAGTTCACAGCGTAAGATCATTTCTAAGGAGTGGGTCAATTGAGGCAAACCTTATCTCCGTCTTATATCAGTTGTTATCAATTTATTAGGCTATTATAAGTAACACTACAAACAGCTTTAGAGATGCAAACAACTTTTATGACACCCGTTTTCGTCAGGCAAGCCCGCGGGTTTGTTGCACTTGGACCGTTAATGGCTTGTGAATGTCATGCACGACCGTTTGGCTGTTGCTATGGGCGTGGTCATGGTTGCTACGGTATTTGCATACATTTTTTGAATGTTTATTCATTTGATGTTATTTGACCAAAATATACTGCCATTTGGTTGTTGCTAAGGGCGTGGTCATGGTTGCTAGGGCCAATTTTGTCAAAATGTTTTGAAGAATAACATGCAGAAACATCTCACCAAGTTTCAGACTCGGTGACCAAGTACTTTTTGAGATATAAGTTTTTGACCAAAAATGAACATTTTTACACCTAATTTGCATATCACTCATGGAATCATGGTATGCTTAATATTTCTTTGTCCATACATCCCTAGATACATTCCCATTAAATTTCAGCCCAATCTGCTCAGTAGTTTTGGAATTATAGATTTTTAACCAAAAAGACACATTTTTAGCCCTAATTTGCATATCACTGATGGAATCATCCCGTCATGGACACATCTTACTTTACATCCCCTTAAGAATGTTCCCACCAAATTTCGCACCAATCTGCTCAGTAGTTTCTGAGTTTAAGTTTTTTGACCAAAAATCACATTTTTTGACCCAAATCACACATCTGTGATGCGATCATTTTGATTTGAACAATTTCCCAACTAGACACCCAAGGTAATGGACCCACCAAATATCATGGCAATCGGTTCAGCAGTTTTTGAGTTTAAGTTGTTTACACACATACACACACACACACACACACACACACACACACACACACACACACACAGACAGACAGACAGACAGACAGACAGACAGACAGACAGACAGACAGACAGACAGACAGACAGACAGACAGACGCCGGGCGATCCCTATAGCACTACTGAGCCTCAGTTCAGTTGTGCTAAAAACGTTCTAAAGTAGCTGCCATATTGACTTTTTCCATTGCTCTAGAAAGTATCTCAATTGGTCCAAAGTGGGGGTAAAACATTCTGAAGGTTTCTAAAGGTGTTTTACTGAGTGATGTCTCTTTTCTATCTAATATTTGCAAGAGGTCCAATTTATGTAACTTGTATGCTAATATTGAGAGGTAAAATTTCAAATTTTGTGTAGACCTAAACTTGGACTCTATATCCTGTGTAGAATGTACCTGGACAGGATTCAATACTACATGTGTAGATACGTATTAAAACCAGATGCCATATCTGAAAAGGAATATTTTTAATGTGTGTGTGTACACTTGATAACAAGTCACACCAATACGCCGAAATTGGTCAAAAGGACATATCATTTGGCAAGGGTCGTTCTATGCAATAAATGAATGCCTTTATTTTTTTTACGATGCATGTACCCATGAATGTACATGGGGAAGGAAGCCATTGATGCTTTTATAGATCCCTTACTGTTCTGAGGTGTTATCAATACACACTATAAAATGATTAATTGATGTAGTCACAATAACCCTTTCTGATAAACTGTTCCAAATGTCTATGACATATTGACTGGAAAAATATTTACGTATATCCAATCTGGATTAAAAGAATTACTAAGTAATTACGATGATTTAATTGGTGTAGTAATAACAATAACCCTTTCTGGTAAACTGTTCCAAATGTTTACAACATGTCGACTGAAAAAATATTTTGGTATATCCAATCCGGATCTGTCTTTAAATCATTTCAATCTATATCCCCCTGTTGTCGAAGTAGATACTTTGAAAAATACAACTGGATCAAGGAGAATATGTAAATGGAAAAGTTTATACACTTCAAGCAAATCAGCTCTAATTCATCTAGTTTCTAAAGTTGTCAGTTTCAATATGCGTAACTGTCCTCATAATTCAAGCCACCAAGCTGCGGAATCATCCTGGTGAACCGACGCTGCACTTTTTCCAAAAATGCAATATCCCTACTCGTATATATGTGGGGAAGACACTGGGGAAGCATAGTCAAGGTGTGGACTTACTAGTGCTTTAAAAGATAAAAACCAACCAGAGTATTCATATCATAGTAACTGAAATAATTCATGGTTGGCGTACATTTTTGAAAGAATAGCAATCACCAACATCAAACAATACAGGAAATCAAATAAACTGGAAGCATCATACATAATATGCAAATGATATGCAAATAAAATTACCCTTATTATTGAAATAAAAATTGCCAACATATATTTTTTAATTGCTCAGATGATGGGGAACACAATGAGATATGTTGGCAAAAATTAACATGAATTTCACACGAAACCCAAAAATCTGCCATATGCCCCCACACTATAAGTACGCTACTGTACACAGTACTCAACTTTGCCCATTTTCAAACTTCGGAAACGGTACAAGGAGTTACATTTTAATATGAAACCAGTTTCATAATATTTTATTTCCATCTTTCAGGTTGTTTAAAAAAGACGGAAGGACATTGACAATGGCAGGAACCCAAGACGCTTTTACAGGGTTCTTCGACGGATCTGATATGGCCACCGCCTACAAGAATGTACGACCCACCTACCCACCAGAAATGACCCGAAAAATAATTTCATTTGCAGACCAAAAGGTACGTGACTCGATTCGTATTAATTCAATGCTAACTTTGTCCACAATCCCAGTGATAGAGGGACCGTGCTTTGTCAGATAAAACTCTGTTTACTGAGATGTCGAACGTACTTTCATTAGAAAATGTCTCGTAACTCACAATACCCTTACACAATACTTATATTTTAAAGGGAAAATTTGCTGCCATTCGGAAATAGAGGCTTTCAATAGTGCATAATCGTGGTAAGAATTTTCAATTCAGAACATAATTGTAACTATAAATACTTAGTATTGGCCAGTTTACTGACTGCAATATGGCTTCTAACGTTTGCAATCACAAATTATGTTGGCAGTCTGCCTGATATGATATGCATGTCTTCTGTCTACCCGTCCACATATCAGAGTTAGCTGATTATATTGTCTCATATTTCATAAAACAATTTTTGATGTATTTATTTCCAGTAAATAACCTACAAAACAATTCATTTAATATAATCAGATGTATATATTACTCGTGTACATTCTTTACATAATACACCATAGATGGTGCCCTACCAATTCGACTGTTCATGATCGCTATGACAGTAGAAACTCGAACATGACAAACCTGTACAACCATACATAGTTCCAAAATTTGCTGTTTTAATTTAATTTCTTGTTTACGTTTATCGACAAATGTATTACGTAAAGATATTTTCGTACAAGCCAAGACGACTGTCGACATTCTGTATATGTATTTGTGATTGGTATATTGTATTCCATATTTCTCACACAGTCAGGAGATTTGAAATTCGCAGTTGACGTTGGTTGTGGTTCTGGTCAAAGTACCCTGATATTGGCTGATCACGTGGATCAAGTATTGGGTGTTGATATCAGTGCAGATCAAATTGAATTTGCCAACAATTCGTCAACACCTCCGAACGTCAACTTTAAGTGAGTTATAACCTCGCCTATTAAAATGAGTCTTTATCTGTTCAGTATGCGTTGTACCTAAGCGAGCCAATAGGAACCGTGTTACAAACAAACAAACAAACAAACAAACAAACACACAAACAAACAAACAAACAACCAACCAACCCAACCAAGCAAGCAAGCAAGCAAGCAACCAATCAATCAAACATACAAAATTTGTGTGTATACTTTGTTCCTATGTTTCTTATATAAATGAATTGTAAACCCAAAACCATAGAAACATACTGGCAGTAGTTTGGTATATAGGTCTATGTAATGGAAGCTATATATACCTGTTCATATATTTATATGGTATTTTCATTTGCTCACACATATTTTGTTTGTTTATTTATTTATTTATTTATTTATTTATTTGTTTTTTTGTTTTTTGTTTGTTTGTTTGCTTGCTTGCTTGCTTGCGTGTTTGTTTTGTTTATATCAGTTTTGCGGGTTTGTTTGTTTGTTTGTTTGTTTGTTTGTTTGTTTGTTTGTTTGTAAAACGGTTCCGTGGTTCCCTGTACTGTACGTTGGTGGCGCTATTGTATTTAGCGTGCATATGAGAATAATATTGTGAGAAATATAGATTTCCTAGAGATGTTTCCCTCCCTTTACCAAGGAAAATTGCTTGACAGCTATCATATATTAATGCGCATGCTCATGAGGTCTTCACCGATTGGATCATGTGATGGGGCGTGAACCCGATAACTTTAAAGTTTCGCGATCAAAGTAGATACGTTAAAGTCTAAAACTGGGCACTATATTTTCAGAGTTGGTGGTTGTGGAGATATACCCGTGCAATCAGAGACAGTTGACCTGATCACGGTTGGAACGGCCATTCATTGGTTTAATTTGGATGACTTCTACAATGAAGTGGACAGAGTATTGAGACCTGGTGGTTGTCTGGCGATCTACACGTACAATGGCACACAAATACAACATGATGACAGTGAGAAACACAAAACTATCAACTCTCTGTTACACGAGGTACGTATAAAACACATTTTGCCAGGTTTCTTTATAGTTCCTTATCACGTTTAACAGCAATCATCCACTGCACATCATTATGTCAGGAAAAGAACTTCAACTGAAAATGTTATGTTTTATAGAGAGAACTTGGCGAATGATCTTTGTATACAGTTTCTGTTTAAACTACACATTGCCTTCCCCACATTGTACTTGTAAGTTGACGATGTAGTCAATATTGATGCACCCTTCTCCAGGTTAAAATTGGAATGATAGGCAGATTAAAGTTATAGAAACATTTTAGCCGTCTTTGCAGTTGAAAAACATTTCTAGTCCATTCCTTGACAGTTTTCATATGGTCTCTTTATTTTGTGTACACGTAGTTTGAAGATACAGTGTTGCCTATCAATCGTCGTGAAGGTCATTGGTCTAAGATATTTAACGGCGAAAATACATTCCGTGAACTTGAACTTCCCTATAAGGACTCTGCAAGGTAATTTCTTTCATTCATTCATTCGTTCGTTCGTTCGTTCGTTCGTGCGTTCGTTCATTCATTCTTTCTTGCTTTCTTTCTTCCCTCCCTCCCTCCCTCCCTCCCTCCCTCCCTCCCTCCCTTCTTTCTTTCTTTCTTTATTTCTTTCTTTCTTTCTTTCTTTCTTTCTTTCTTTCTTTCTTTCTTTCTTTCTTTCTTTCTTTCTTTCTTTCTTTCTTTCGTTCTTTCGTTCTTTCTTTCGTTCTTTCGTTCTTTCTTTCTTTCTTTCTTTCCACTGTTGGATCGTAAATGTGGTAAATAGTCATTCATGAATACAAACAATATAATATTTTGTTGACAGATATGTGACCATTTCGATCGATAGACAGGTAGACAGACGGACTGACAGATGTGCCATATACTAATGAGTTTACGGCAAATGTTTCTTTATCTTCTAGGGATTCCAGCCTGTCCATTAAGAGTCAACGATCAGTGGCCAGTCTGGTTGCTTTGATCAAAAGCTACTCCGAGAGTAAGGAATTTCTGAGAAAGAATCCAGATGGCAACTTGTTGTTTATTGAACTTCAAAATAAGTAAGTTTAATTATGTACCACCAAATCAGCATATTTGGGTTGACAGTGAAAGACGCGACTGAATAGCTTTGTCTTATCCAGACTTCACACACGAACACACACACACACATGACACAAGTCATAGTGTAGGGGGAAGCGTTGCCCGAGTAGTGTGTGCACGGCCACGCAAACCTTTATTGAACAGTACAAGTCTGACTGAAAAAGCCTTGATACGAAATTGTTTGCCGGCGCAATAAACTGAACATGAACGAAAGTAAATTTTCCGAAAAGGCATACGGAATCTACAAGGCTGAAAACGTCCAGAGAGCACAGAGCCGCCCTGGAAAAAACAGAAATAAAAACTCTGTAATTCTAAGGAAAAAAAGTTCTTGAAACCTGCACCCAAAAGCAATGCTACATGTGCTGAAAAAAGTTGGGCATCTTTTTACAGAAAGGTGACGTTTGTGGAACGAAAATAAAAAGCTGATCTAGAACTTCGGCTCGGACATGCAAAACGAAATAAATTATTTCGAATAATTGAAAGTGGATATGCACAACATACTGGTGGCAATGCTAGACTGATGAATACTATCACACTTTCACTTAAATACCACTACGTTGCACAGAACACCTGTGTAAAGCTGGCCTCCTATTGGCCAGTAGTTACGTCATGCCAAGACAATAGTTTCCCGCTTTACTTCGAACCACGGGAAATTTAATGAATTTAGATAGGAATATTCATGGCCGACATTTTACCCAAAACACATTCACATACGAATCCATTGTGATATACATCTGATGTGGGATTCCGGCTAGACTTCGTTTATATACCTGAATTTCTTTCGTATACGGCTGTTTCTTTTATATTCCGTGCGCGAGCGCGCGTGTGTGTGCTCGCGCGCGTGCGTGCCTGCCTGCCCGCCCGCCCGCCTGTCTGTCTGTCTGTCTCTGTCTGTCTGTCTGTCTGTCTGTCTGTCTGTCTGTCTGTCTGTCTGTCTGTCTGTCTGTCTGTCTGAAAGTACCAGGATGGAAGAGCGTATACGTATGAGATGTTGGCGTTGTTTAGAAAGCAGTTTTTTGTCTAATATTGGTAGTGATGGTGGTGGTGATGGTGGGGGTGGGGGGGGAGACATTCGCACTATGGAACGTTAATTTAAATCTTCCCGACGTATCTTACCCGCTACGGTGTTTTAATTAATTAATGCGATCAGACTATGTGTCACGGCGATTGAATCATTTGAAAAAATAACTAAAGTACTGGTGAACAACTGAAGTAAGGTCAGTGGTTAATCACGACAGTCCGTATTTCATTTTCATTGTCTTCATTTTTTCTTACAGAATCATGTCAGTCCTGGGCTCTCAAACGTCTGCAGAAGACACTCCCATTACGTGTGTTTTGCCGCTTTTTCTATCAATGGCCCGGAAACCTGAATAATATGTTGACATACTGGAAGACCTTTGATTTTAATAGGGTGATCACCCTTTTACGGCCATTTGGGTTGTTCATACCATAAACGCATACGTATTTATTGTTTTGTAAAAAATAAACAAAACAAACAAACAAAATGTATGCATACCGTTGATTGTATTCCGGAATTGTAGCACCTTCAAGACACTGAAATTAATATTTTTTAATAGCTTGAATTATACCAAATGCTGACAATTTTACAGTGTTTGATAAAGATGAATAAACAGATGAACCATTGAATCTACATAAAAATGTGTTTTCTATCTATTAAGGATGACCTATCTTTATATCTATGTTTGTTGTCGTAATATGATAGGGTCGGTGTGTGTGTGTGTGTGCGTGCGTGCGTGCGTGCGTATGTCTGTCTGTGTCTGTGCGTGTGTGTGTGTGTCTGTCTGTATGTATGTCTGTGTGTGTGTGTGTCTGTCTGTCTGTCTGTGCGTACGTATGTGCGTGCGTACGTATGTGTGTATGTATGTATGTATGTCTGTGTGTGTATGTCTGTGCGTGTGTGTATGTCTATGTCTGCGTGCGTGCGTGTGTGTGTGTCTGTGTCTGTCTGTCTGTCTCTCTCTCTCTCTCTCTCTCACGTGGATGGGGTCTATGAATGTACCTATTGTATTAAAAACAACGAAGCAGTAGCAAAGTTAAGTCTGTGTTACTTGTCTGTGGTCTGATTTACCTCGTACTGTCAGGATAGCATACACACATAGTCATTTGTACATTATATGTGTAAAATCACAGACAAGTATATAAGTAACACTAGTATATGGTAAAATATACCTGTACCCTTCATCAAGGCCTCTCTCTTTTAACAAACACTTACAAGAGTGGTCAAATCTGGCCTATATTTATGGATGTATGTAAGACACCAACCTGATAAATATGTGATGTGGTGAAAGCGACTAGTATAGTTGTCTTTATTTACCCCTATTTCGATCGTTTTGTGTCATTTGCATTGGTTCCAGTGATCACCGCCTTCCGGAACAAAACAAACGGCACAAAACTGTCATGAATTTGTAATTACCGTGTTTGGGTCCGTTCATGACGCTGTTTATACATGTCACCAAACACCCAGTTGGAGAGAATCTTTTTATTGCAATAGTTAACATTGGCGTCAAGACAATAATTTAGACGTGCTTCATGACATTTGTTTTACCACATAAAATGTAGCAAATTAAAAGAATCATTAATTAGTCGATACATGGTGTAGTAAGTAACGCTTGGTGTACAGTATTAGTTGGTAACAATTAAATGTCTTCACATGCTTCTGTCTTCGCTCAAGTTTAAATAATTGGACTTTCACTAATTTTAAATAATACGATGGATTCCAGACTACTATAGAACACTATATTAGCCTGGGGCTAGAGACAGTCTTACTTTGGAGTGAGGCCGTGAGGCATGAAGTCAACGTCCATGCAGTTATACAACATGTACATACATCGTCTCATGTGCAGTAGATACTGGTAATACTTACAAATAGTTTACAAAATAGCTCTTACAACAAATCTTGCTGATCATAAGTTTATTATATTCAGAACGAACAATTGATGATTTTACACTGAGGTTCTGTCTATAAATAAAGAAATCAAATTCCGTTACACATAAATCTCAGACCACTGAAAAAATGGTCCGATGGTAAATACTGAGGACAATAGCTCTTGTACATGCAAAATAGTGCCATTGTCATGATTTGATTGATTGATTTGATTTGATTTATTACTCTAGGTCAATGCATCCATAAATGGATTTTCATGCATTGAATATAAAAATACAAAACATACGTTAAAATACAAAGATACATAATTTAAAAATATGGAAGAGTAACAAAATTTACAGGGCAGAGTACAAAGATAAAATAAAAGTTATAAAAAGTAAAACACGAGAGATGCTAGAATTATGAAGTTAAAAACGGTTTAAGACATTAAAAACTAAGTGTTTACTAAGTAGTCGTATTTGCGGAAATACATGAGCGGTATTTGAAAGTACGACATGGTATGATTTACTATTCTCGTCATGGAAAATTCCATGACAAGACAGGGAAGGAAGCCTCAAAGGCCTAGGCTTAGCTTGATAACATATTCAGGTAAGTCGCACTGTACAACATTTTACCCACAACTCTCTCTGATTTGTAGTGGTGGACATCATCTCCTTCAAGTCAGACAAATCTCACCAGTGTATAGGGTTTTGTAAAAACATTTTTTCCATTTGGCAATCGTAGAATTGCCACTGATGAATTTCTGAATACCCATTTTCATCGGTTCTGGTATCAGTGATTTATTGTAGATGGAGTAGTAATTTTAGGAATTTGTCAGCAGATTTTCTTGAAAGACATGCAGAATATTTGCGACGAAACTAAGGAAAATATATGCACCTGTTATGACTTTGCCAAAGATATAGATTTATTTGAATATGTATGACAAAAGAAATTTACATACTAAAACTCATCATATACACTGACTACCCAAGTTATTGACACTTTGACAGTGAAAAGTGTTTTATTGACAGCACATGCTTAATTTAGTTGTTAGTTCATTTTTGTACAAAATTTAGAACTTTATTTTTGATTCCTAATCGTACTTTTGCTACATATTAATTAAACTTAATTTCTATGCTTAAAATGTTGAAAAGTATGGATTATTGAAAAAGTTATAAAATAAGGAACCTCCAAGCATACCAATCAGAGAGAGTTGTGGGTAAGATATTGTACAGTGAGTCGTTCCAGTAACATGTTGAACGTTATTAAAATGTATGAGCTTTACTTACTGACTAGTGATTGGCTGACGAGCTCATTTGCACATGTCAGTCACACTGGTTACGCCTACCTTAGGTACAAATGTATATATACATAATTAATTACATACTAGTACATCGTAACATTTGTACATGATCCTTGACTTGCACATGTACTAGTAGGTGAGGTTGGCGTCCAGAACAGGTAGGTCGAAACGTACTTGTCGTATTGGTGAGTGCACCATCCTCTTGCAGCTAAAATGATGCACGGTGTTCTTTTACGTAACATGACATTTTTTTACACACGGTTACATAGGTGCCATGCATAGTGGGGATGTAGAAGTAGTCAAGCTGATTACTAGTATCATTTAGAAAATAAACAATTGAGACCAAATCATCAAGTCCAGGTTGAATGTTTTCATTAGAAGCCTGTTTTTACTGCACTGAGAGAATAGCAATGCTATCACTGTTCAATGTGATTGGGTAAAGGATCCTGCTGTTTGCTGTGTCTCTGTTATTTTTTAGTCTAGAGTTAAAATATGTCTATCTTTAAGTACAAAATGAATTTGAAAAAGAAAGTGGAATTGCTAAAATACAAACTCCACGATCACATATGTTGAAATTATTCATTGCAGTGTCATGTATATGTTTTTTGCTGTATTGTCATGTGTGTTGACGATTTTTCGCCCAAAACTCAACATATAATCTATACACTGAAAGTTTATCTTTAATTGAATTGAATTGAAATTTATTTCACCAGAACTTATACAGATATTGAATAAATATATAGAAATGAAAGAGAGAGAAAAATACAACGTCTAGGGACAAAATAAAATTCTGGTGAGGACCAAGGACAGTAGTTCTTTCTGAACTAATCGAGGTCCAAGGCCCTGACTGACATGCTTAATATAATGACTATTACGTTGCATTATATAAGCTTACACTCGAATTTTATGTTACAACATGACTAACTTTCACCCTGGAATAATGATACTGTCAGTCAGTATACTATCGATTGCGTTGACCCTCCCCTAGATACATTGTGATAATTGTGGTCTTGACAACATTATTTAAATGGAAATTATTTTATACCTATTGACAGAAAGAATAATACTCACAGTGGTATTCAAAAAATGTATACTTATTGTACATTACATGTAATCTGCATTACTGTTGTTTTAGCTTAATTTGGAGTGGTTTGAAAATCAATGACAATAACTTTATGAACAGAAAATATGTAGGCTTACTAATACATTGTTTTACATGTTAATTACACTAATTAACACTTGTTTAACATGCATATTTAACAATGTTTCATCAAGCTTCCACACGAGAAAAAGACTTGTCCAGACAGGCTACTGGTAAAACTTACACAAAATAGTATTGTCAAGACCGCAGTTATCACAGTGTATATAGTTCCCTTGACTGGGAAGGGTCAGCGCAATCGATCGTAAGTACGCTGCTCTAGCTGCACAATACTCAACTCTGTCATTTCCATTTTCAAAATTCGGAAACTCTTCAACGGTACAAGGAGTTACATTTTCATGTGAAATCAGTTTCATTAAATCTTATTTCCATTGTTTCAGGTTATTTCAAAGAAGGAAGGATATTGACAATGGCAGCAACCCAAGACGCTTTTACAGGGTTCTTCGACGGATCTGATATGGCTAACGCCTACAAGAATGTACGACCCACCTACCCACCAGAAATGACCCGAAAAATAATTTCATTTGCAGACCAAAAGGTACGTCCATGACTCGATTCGTATTAATTCAATGCTAACTTTGTCCACAACCCCAGGGAGGGACTGTGCTTTGTCAGATAGAATTGTCTGTTTACCGATCGATATGTCGAACGTACTTTCATTTATTAGTGTCTCGTAACTCGCAATTGCAATACCCTAACACAACACTTATATTTTAAAGGAAAAATCTGCTGCCATTTGGAATTAGAGGCTTTCAAAAGTGCATAGTCGTGGTGAGAATGTTCAGAACATACTTGTAACTATTGGCCAGTTTACTGACTGCAATGTGGCTATAACGTTTTCAATCACAAATTCATGTGCGCAGTCTGCCTGGTAGGTAGTCTATCAGCTAGCCCTCGGATGTTCTTCCGATAAAATACGACACACAGCCGAACAACGCTATCGAGGATGGAACATCCGAGGTCTAGCGAATGTCATCAGGATATAGATAACTGCCAATCAGAGAACCGTATTAGCGACAAGCACAAACAGAGGACAATAGCTAAATTTTCATGCATATTCATCTTAAGGAGGGGCTTGTAAAAATAACCACCAATGCGTTAACTTTAACGTGTGAATGACAACGTCTACACACTCATCAAACACAATTACCATAAGCTGATAAGACATAGTAATGACATAAATGTGTTTGTCAACACCTGCATGCAGAGATTGAATATATTAAAGTATATATATGCATATATGGCTCAACCCACCGCTTATCGTAATCTCAATGGAATGTCCGGTCTGAAAATGACATTCGCTAGACTGTTCGGGCAAGCCCTCACATGCGAACTTCGTTCGCTTATAGTTATAGCATCGAAAGAAAGCCCGAACGTCTAGCAGCAAGACTACCTGGTAGGCTGTTGACAGTCTACGTACTCGTGTACATTCTTTACATAATACACCGTAGAGGGTGCTACAATTTGACTGTTCATGATCGCTTTGACAGAGTAAAAACTCGATTTTGACTCTACAAACCTGTACAACCATACATAGTTCCAAAATTTGCTGTTTTAATTTAATTTCTTTTTACGTTTATCGACAAATGTATTACGTAAAGATAGACTCGTACAAGCCAAGACGACTGTCGACATTCTGTATATGTATTTGTGATTGGTATATTGTATTCCATATTTCTCACACAGTCAGGAGATTTGAAATTCGCAGTTGACGTTGGTTGTGGTTCTGGTCAAAGTACCCTGATATTGGCTGATCACGTGGATCAAGTATTGGGTGTTGATATCAGTGCAGATCAAATTGAATTTGCCAACAATTCGTCAACACCTCCGAACGTCAACTTCAAGTGAGTCTTTATCTATTCAGTATGCGTTGTACCATAGCAAGCCTATAGGAACTGTGTTGCAAACAAACAAACAAACAAACAAACAAACAAACAAGACAAGCAAGCAAGCAAGTATATAAACACGAAGAAACAAAATATGTGTGTATACAAGCTATGTTCCTATGTTTCTTATATAAACGAATCATACAATCCCAATACATAGAAACATAGGAACATACTCGTAGTGGTTTGGTATATACAGGTCTAGTCTATGCAATGGAAGCTATAGATACCTGTTCATGTGTTTAAAAACAGGTATTTTCATTTACTCACATATTTTGTTTGTTAATTTGTCTGTTTGTTTGTTTGTTTGTTTGTGTGTGTGTGTGTGTTTGTTTGTTTGTTTGTTTGTTTGTTTGTTTATGTCAGTTTTTGTGTTGTTTTAGTTTTGCTTGTTTTGTGTGTTTGTAAACGGTTCTGTGGTTCCGCCTGTGCTGTACCTTGTCGGCGCTATTGTATCGAGCGTGCATATTAGAATGATATTATTGTGAGGAATATAGATTTCCTAGAGATGTTTCCCTCCCTTTACCAAGGAAAATTGCTTGACATCTATCCTGTATTAATGCGCATGCTCGTGAGGTCTTCACTGATTGGATCATGTGCTTGGGGTGTCTAATTCCTCAGTTTCGCGATATTTTAGATACGTTAAAATCTAAAACCTTTCACTCTATTTTCAGAGTTGGTGGTTGTGGAGATATACCCGTGCAATCAGAGACAGTTGACTTGATCACGGTTGGAACGGCCATTCATTGGTTTAATTTGGACGACTTCTACAATGAAGTGGACAGAGTATTGAAACCTGGTGGTTGTCTGGCGATCTACACGTACAATGGCACACAAATACAACATGATGACAGTGAGAAACACAAAACTATCAACTCTCTGTTACACGAGGTATAAAACACATTTTTGCCAGGTTTCTTTATAGTTCCTTATCACGTTTAACATCAATCATCCACTGCACATCATTATGTCAGGAAAAGAACCTCAACTGAAAATGTTATGTTTTATAGAGAGAACTTGGCGAATGATCTTTGTATACAGTTTCTGTTTAAACCACACATTGCCTTCCCCACATTGTACTTGTAAGTTGACGATGCAGTCAATATTGATGCACCCTTCTCCAGGTTAAAATTGGAATGATAGGCAGATTAAAGTTATAGAAACATTTTAGCCGTCTTTGCAGTTGAAAAACATTTCTAGTCCATTCCTTGACAGTTTTCATATGGTCTCTTTATTTTGTATACACGTAGTTTGAAGCTACAGTGATGCCTATCAATCGTCGTGAAGGTCATTGGTCTAAGATATTTAACGGCGAAAATACATTCCATGAACTTGAACTTCCCTACAAAGACTCTGCAAGGTAATTTCTTTCTTTCTATTTTTATTTTACTGTAGAATCGTACGTAGCCATTGGAAATTGTCATTCATAAATACAAAACAATATTTATATGGTTGATACATGTATATGACTATTACAGCGACAAGCAGCCAGCCTAACAGATATACAGACAGGTAGACAGACAGGTAGACGGACGGACTGACAGATGTGCCATATACTAATGAGTTTACGGCAAATGTTTCTTTATCTTCTAGGGATTCCAGCCTGTCCATTAAGAGTCAACGGTCAGTGGCCAGTCTGGTTGCTTTGATCAAAAGCTACTCCGAGAGTAAGGAATTTCTGAGAAAGAATCCAGATGGCAACACATTGTTTGTTGAACTTCAAAATAAGTAAGTGCATATACCACCAAATTAGTATATTTGTGTTGACAGGGGAAGACGCGAGTGAATGGCTTTGAATTTTGATAGACATTTTCCCAAAACGTATATACATACGAATATACATTTGATTAGAAAGCAGTCTTTTGTCTACACAAGAAAATGGTGGTGGTGATGGTGGGGGGGGGGGGGAGGGAAGACACACAATGAATTGTGTATTTAAATCTTTATACCCGCCGTGGTGTTTTAATTCGTTAATGCGATCAGACTACACGTCATATCGATTAAGTCATTTGAAAAAAATGACAATTAAAGTACTGGTCAACAACTAAACTTTGTCAGTGGTTAATCACGACACCCTTTATCACTTTCTTTGTCTCTATTTTTTTAATTCTTACAGAATCATGTCAGTCCTGGGCTCTCAATCGTCTGCAGAGGACACTCCTATAACGTGTGTTTTGCCGCTTTTTCTATCAATGGCCCGGAAACCTGAATAATGTGTTAACACACTGGATGAACAAGGAGATTACTCCTTTGTGGTCGTCATATTTTATACGCGTATACCTTCAAGACATTGGAGAGAGTGAACCTACTATATGTTTTAATAGTTTGAATTATACAAAATGTTCACAATGTTATCGTGTAGATAAATAAACAGATGAACCATTGAATCTACATAACATGTGTTTGTTGTCGTAATATAATGGTGTGTGTGCTTGTGTGTGTGTGTGTGTGTGTGTGTGTGTGTGTGTGTGTGCGTGCGTGCGTGCGTATGTATGTATGTATGTATGTATGTATGTATGTATGTATGTATGTATGTATGCATGCATGCATGCATGCATGCATGTATGTATGTATGTATGTATGTATGTATGTATGTATGTATGTATGTATGTATGCATGTATGCATATATATATGCATGTGTGTAGGACAATAGGTATGTGTCTGTCTGTCTACGTGAGTGCGCATGTGTGTGTACATGTTGGACAATCATGCTATTAACAGACTGAGTGTCTCAGAGATGACGATCAAAGTAAAAAAAAGCATACGATGAACCATTCGATTTATTACACATCCCAAATTTCACACTTGGCATAAACAATAAATCTTCACCTCGGATACGCGCTTGTGGTTGGTTGGTGTACTTACCACAAACGACTTTTTTTCTGCTGATTATAGAGGGCGTCATTCTAAAAACGTTTTGGTCAGAATAAAAAGTATATATACGTTCGGTTACGGTAGGGTCATGAAAAGTGTATAAATGAATAGAGACACCCTTAAACTTTTCAAGCGTGGTTAACATTCTATAGCATCTAGAAAGATCTTTTTATTGTTTTGTTTGCCATGAAATTAATGTACGGACTTTCACTGATAAAACAATTATGATAAAAGTGAATTTTCGGTGAAACATCATTCAGCAAATTCTACGTATGTTGATCTCAACTTGAAAGTCTAAAGACGACTTCTTGAACATTTGCTATAAGGAGAGTGGGAGGAACTGGAACAGATAAGACAACAACCAAAATTTTTAAAACGATACAAAAAATATTTCATTGTATCAAAATTCTTCAAATATCATACTCTATAAATATGTAATAAAACCCATCTGTAGTATTGTTGCATTCAAAAAATCATATATCTATTTTCTCCTAATTCACTTAAGTGAAATCTTGTCTACTAGTAGAGAACGTGCAATGGTAGAATAGAACAGAAAATGCGATAATAAATGAAAGGTATGATGTATATTTCGTAACTATTGTAATCAGATTGTAGCAATTGAATGTCATTTTGTAACAACATTTGTTGTTGATATTGTTGTTGTTGTTGTTGTCATCATCATCATCATCGTCGTCGTCGTCGTTGTTGTTGTTGTTGTTGTTGTTGTTGTTGTTGCCAAAAAATCTACCTACCACCTATTCTAAAATTGAGCGTATTGGAAAACAACACAATTTTTATTTGGTATGCGTGAACGTGTATCTTTTATGTACAACGACAAAACCCGATTTATTGGTCCAGGTGGGTTTATTTATTGGAATTTATATACATGTTAACGTAAATAATAACAATATTTATTCGTCATTATAAGTGTTGAGTGTAAATCCGACATCCGCTCATACCTGATCTAAGTTTGTTGAAAATTGCCCACCGTACATACATGATAAATATTCTGATTAAAATATATTGAAGGTGTTGTGGACACTTTTGCGAAAAGTGCGTTGAACTTTGTATTTTTTGGAGCTTTACGTAGGTATTTTGAGGTTATTGAGAAGAAATAATTATTACACATGAGGTATTATGAACGTTCTGTAAAACTGCTTTGAAGGTATTTTACACACTTAATTTCAGACCACGAAACGAGTGGTCTGAGATTTATTTGGTAAATATGTGAAGGTTTATTACGTACCTTTTGTAAAAAGTACATTGGAGATATACTATACGTATTGTAACAACTATAAACTGAGGTAAAAAAAAAAATAATTGTGTGTTTTCGATAACATGGCCTCAGAAAATAGAGCAGGTAGGTCGGGATTTTGTTGTTGTGTTTGAAAAAATATTGGTTCGACCCGAAAACCAACAAAATGTAGGTCAGAATACCCCTTCTGTGATAGTTTGATGAAATATGTACAGACGGTACTGGGGCGAAAGAAAACAGATGTGTATGAAGGTCAAGAAGACAAAGAATTTTCTTATCTTTTTGTTTTAAATGTTTGAAAAAATGCTGAGGGTCGGCATCGTCGCAAACCACGTGCACGGCCTCTTTTACGGCACCGTCCGAAATGCGCCGTCAACTCTCGTTATTTCGAAGTTCGCGAAAGAAATAACAGCTCTGGTTTGCGAGAATTAAATGAGGGTTGATCGGATCGACGGGTCGGTCGGGTTATCGGAAGCACACAATTAGTTTCATTTGGCCTGAAGGTATTAAAAACTAAGAATTGGCCTGTGGTAAAGATATCGTGACTGTCTGAAGAAAAAATATCGGTTTGTGGAAACTACATTACAGCCATGACAATAATTTCGTACCATTAAAATATGAAATTTTCAAACATCCTTCACACTGCTTTATGCATTCTTGTGTTTGTATGAAGTGAAGTCGTTTATTTATACAATTATTCCGGTTTCCGGGACATTGATAAATAAAGCGGCAAAACACCCGTGATTAGAGTATTTTCTGCAGACGATTGGGAGTCCAAGACTGACATGATTCTGTAAGAAAAATGGAGAGGGTTGAAATTTACTAAATTAAAAAAAATAAAATTACATCTGTTCAGATCTGACTGCCATCCATTATGGTTTTCAATATACACTGAATGGTTGACTATATAAATATACCATGCAAGGTATGGGTACATGGAACTGATAACCTTGGTCAAAGGCGTTACTAGAATTAAATTTTGGTTGTAAACGGGATTTCCTTAAAACCGTTGTTATACAACTGCCGACGTCAGACCGTAGACGAACGGAATCTGTTACAAACAGGGAAATAAACAAGTGAATTCGATTAATAACACTTGACAAAGCACTTGTATTACATTAATTTCATTGTTTGATATTAAGAACAGATTTAGGTACTGTTTACATGTACTTGAAATGCCGGGGGGGGGGGGTTGTCTGTTTGTGAAATTAATCTGTTATATATATATAAAGTGGCCATAAAACTGTTCTTATCAAATGATGGAGTGTACCACAAGTCTCTGTACTTCCAACATGCTGTGCCAAGTGTTATTAACCCAATTAATTTGTATTAATTTGTATCAGACCCTAGTATGCACACGCCACTCTCCCCTCCCCATCTCTGTTCCCTTCTGTCTATCTGTAGCCATCTCTTGCTGCATGGTCTCTACTTTTCTGTGACCGATTTATCGAGATCTAGAGAATTGAGCAGTTATGAAAATAATGTCCAAATGTAAGACATCTCTTAATTGGAAGTCTTAGTTAGAATAACAAATATCGTTCAGAAAAAATGAAGCCACCATACATCACTATATTGACAAGGATATGTAGTCTGTAAGCAGAATTTTAATGATGAGGCAAAATAAAAACTTCGTCTTCGACCCCAAGATAAGATACTCGTTGGTCACAATACATAGAAGTTAAGTAGACGAACACGTTATTCAGACTGTGATGTTATAATCTAAAAAGACCTGATTTCTCTCTGGAAAACGATTAAAAAAAATCAATGATCACTAGGTGAGGCAAAGGCATGAGAGTGTTCACGGAAATAATAAAAGTAAACTGTACGTTTTTGCATGCAAAAAAAATGTTTAGAGGGTTGCCAGAGTCAGTCGAGTTGTCAGAAACGCATTTTTTTTCATTTGACATCAATATTTTAAAAGGAGAACTCCACTCCAGAAAATAAAGATATTTCATAAACTTAAGGTTCTGGACAGTAATTTCATAATTTCACATCACATAAGCTTAAATTTTGCTCGATTGCCAGGAAATACCAAATACACCTCCATTGTTCTTTTATGCAGTTGTGCACAGTTGCCTCATGGGTTTTTAGCAGACATGAATATGTATTACATGAATCATGAATATTCATGACTCCTAACTGATTTTTACTTTCAGATAGTCATCAATATACATTGTTCATATCGAATACATATTCATGTCTGCTAAGACCTTGAGCCAACAGTTTACCACTGTTAGAAGAATAGAGGTGAAATGATCGAGTTAGTTTTCAATTTCTGGTGTTTCTTAGCAATCGCGCCAAATTTGTATGATTTGAAATGACTCATTTAAGATACTCGTTATGAATTTCATGAGTCATGAAATGACTCGTCAGTACCCAAATTTTATTTAAAAAATACCTTTATTTCCTGGAGTGGTGTTCCCGCTTTAACCCAACTTACCCATTTTGAAGTTCAACAAAAACTTTGTCACCGCAAGGATTCTTTCTCATATACTCCTTACACTCGGAGTACGTCTTCATTAAAGCAATTAGGCTAGCCACTGATCGTTCACTTTTAATGGCCTGGCTGGCGTCCCTAAGAGAAGCGCAGCAGGAGATATTCATATTAAAAATCATCCAATTTTTCACACATGTTTTTGTTGTAACTGGTTGTTTGTCTGTTTGTTTGTTTGTTTGTTTGGTTTCTTTTTCTTTCAGCCGAGAAAATGCGAATTACATAAAATATTGTTGTCACTACGAGTCGAAGCTGAGCAATGTGAAAACCTCTGTGTCCAAAGTATGTTTTGACTGAATAAAAGAGTAAGAGAATTGTATAATTTATTTATCCATCCCATTTTTTTCCTCTCGAAATATAGTTTTAGCCAAAAAAGCTAATCTTCCAACTATTAGAAAGTAAAATGTACAAACATCAATAGGCATACCAAAACGAAGGAAAAAAGGGTAAATAAATCCGAGTGCAAAAGTTACAAGTTATACAATCCTTATTAGTTCAATGGTATGTTTTTCTGTTCGAACACGTGTAACTTGATTTTCGCAATGCTATGTTATAAGCATCAGTCTCTGTCTATTTCTATATATGTACTTGTATCTGGTTTGTCAATACTTCCGATTCTCTGTCTGTCTGTCTATCTGTCTGTCTGTCTGTCTGTCTGTCCGTCCGTCCGTCCGTCCGTCCGTCCGTCCGTCTCTCTCTCTCTCTCTCTCTCTCTCTCTCTCTCTCTCTCTCTCTCTCTCTCTCTCTCTCTCTCTCTCTCTCTCTCTCTCTCTCTCTCTCTCTCTCTCCTTCTCTCTCTCGTTAAAATCCATAAAAAAATGTTTTTCATGTTTTTGAAAAACGTAAAAATGCATTTGACTGCATTATATAGTGTGTCCTTTGCGTTTATACATATTAGTATTAGTATTTAATAGTATTTATTTCCTCATCTCGATTCCAAGTATTGCAAATAGCTGTTAATATACTGCAAAATTGTACTCGAACATCCTTGTACTGTGCGCCCTCATTGATCACATAGGGCTAACCATTCGTTGACGTGTTACTACACGTCAACGAAAGGTTGGCCCTATGTGATCGATGAGGGCGCACAATACAGGGGATGCAGTAGATATCAGTACATGTACATACAAAACAACCCAAGTTTTAACTATACGAAGCTCCGAGGACTGTAAGAGAGTCTAGTCTACGGTACGAGAGATTGAACGGAATATTGTAAGCGCCTTGAACAGGCTAGTCAAAACGAGAATGCTGGACATAAATGAATACCTCTTGCTTGTTATGTCTAAATATGATGGGTCTAATTTAATAACAAGTATCTTGTCTGAACTGTGGTAAATAGTATTTTGAATTATCTAGGATATTACATTCTGTGTATCACCATTCTAAATTCTTGAAGCCACCTAGCTGATTTTTATGCATGTACCACTCCCCAAATGGACGCCAGTGTTTTTTTATTTAGAGTTTATTCTGCAAGTTAGATCAGTCATACACTTGTCAAGTTTTTTTGACCTCTATCAACAGATGACATTAATTATTAAAACCGGCGTCATTTTGACACGTTGTAGTTTACGCTACTTGAACACTGGCGTTGAAGCACAGTCGCTTGTAAACTGTTATTCCTTTCCTAAATGGTTTTATTCTTGTCTATGACGGTCCTAATACAGAACAATGACGGTATTATAGGGATTGGCGATATTCTTATAAAATCGGTAGCGATGTCATACTCCCCTACAACCATTTAGGAAAGGAATAACAGTTTACAAGCGACTGTGCGTTGAAGCTTATGAAACGAATCGTGGTATTGGGTAATACACTGTTCAATGCCACCAATCAGACAGCCAAGTGGGGGCGTGCTGTATACACAAAATCGGGTGGGCTGGGTGGACGGCTTCAAGAATTTAGAATGAAGATAAATGGAGAATACCTAGACAACTCAAATTAGTAAATGGCTGTGTACCTATCAACTATTGCATTAGATGTTAATTCGAATAATTCTGTCAGCGTGTAAGGAAAGTCTGTCTGCCATGATATTATATCAAGCGCGAGACATTATTATTATGATTATTGATGTCAATTATTTGAACAAAGTTGTATTTTTTCAATTCAAAACTTTACCTTTCAGAATCTTTGTATGGAAGATTAAGTTCACATAATGAATTATCGCCATCTAATAGTTTAGCCCAGTGACCTTCCCGACGATTACCATGCATCACTTTTTCTTCAAACTGTGAAAACAGTATCGTAAAATTAACTATACAGGAAAATCAACTGATACTTTGATGTATAGGGCCGAGTGCAGTGTTCGCTTATCGAAACCGGGTGGGGGGGGGGGGTTCACTGGTTTGATTGATGACACATCCCAAACACTAGTTCAGACCAACTCCAGTTGGTCTAAAATAGTGTTTAGGACAACTATACCTCTGTTCTAGACCAAGTTCTAATCTTATAAGACTGTTTCGCATTATTGTCCGGGATAGATTTGACTAGGGCTCGATGACCCCATTTTACATCTCTAAAATGCATAATCTTCACATTCATATCATTATTTCAATTGAGTAATCACCCCCCCCCCTTCCCCTCTCATGGCTATTAAACCTTACTGATTAATAAACAGATAGTGAGTCAAAATCTATTAGTTGATTATTCAGTTCCCATCTATAACCATTAACTTTGAAACGATATCGAAAACACTGCTGGTCGTTCCCGGTATTGGAGTTGACTGAGGTGGCGGGTTATACTGGTTCTGCGTTATAACTGATCCTACCAGTACATTACTATTGTAAATGTTGGTATTATACTATATCATCATCACTAACAGAGCAACTAAATGAAATTGCTCCCGTAAAAGGGGGGGGGTGTTCTACTGTTGCCACAAAGTGGTCTGCCAGTTTTACGACAATGAACTGTTTCATTTGAAGACAGGTAATGAAAGATATAATATTACTACATGTACCTCTGCGAGCAAGTCGTTGATCGTTTTGTTTTTTTCAGCATCAGGGTATTCTATTTTTGTGTTATAATAAGTGTAGATCGCCAGACAACCACCAGGTCTCAATACTCTGTCCACTTCATTGTAGAAGTCGTCCAAATTAAACCAATGAATGGCCGTTCCAACCGTGATCAGGTCAACTGTCCCTGATTCTACGGGTATATCTCCACAACCACCAACTCTGCAGAAACAATAGTTATTTTTAGATTGGTATAACTTTGACGACGTATAAAAGCAAAGCTATTATCTGATCTAGGTTAGTCTAGTTCCTATACAGTATCTATACGATTTATACCTTCACTCACAGTATAGTCAAAGCTGTTGCTCCAGAAGTCCTTAGATGCAATTTAAAATTCACTGTTGGCACCCTGACTAGATCTGGGTTAATTGTATTATCTGATAGTAGGTATATCATATCGAAACTAGGTTTCTAGGTTGTTGTTGTTGTTGCTGTTGTTGTTGTTGTTGTTGTTGTTGTTGTTGTTGAGGACAACAACGGTGGTAGTGGTGGTGGTGGTGGTGGTGGTGGTGGTATTGGTGGTGGTGAGCGCGGATTCGAGTTCTTACTGTAAGACTAGGTGCAGCCAACAGGCAGAAGTGTGATTTTCATTAATTATATGTTGTTTCAGACCAAAAATTATATTTTAATAGAATCGCCCCCACCAAAAAAAATTGTGGGAGGGTGTTTAAGCTGTTCTTATGTGCCCTGGCTGGCTCCTAGTGGGACCTCCCACTTGTGGTGAAGGATATTTGCCCTCCCTCCCTTCGTTCCTACTTGCGATCCTGCCCACTGCCCACTGCCCACTGCCCACCCAATATTGTGAATGACTTACCCACTCCCCACCAGGAAAACGTTTGTGCTTTCCACTATACCAACAATTCGTTTTGACGTACACAATGTGCGCCTCTCCCACAATTCCCTGCCACGGTATCAAAATCAGGAATTCCCCGCCACAAACAGTCTTTCTTGTTTGCTCCCCTCCCGCTACCGATCGAAAGCAATTGCCCGCCGAATGAAAAATTGCGTAAGAACAGCTTTTTTTCAAGAACAGCTTCGTTGACTGCACCGTTACCTAATTCTGACTTTGACTTCGGGGTCATGTACAAGAATATATGTGGGTACATTCTGTCAATAGTTCCAATTCCCAAAACGTTATTCATTTCGTATACTCACTTGAAGTTGACATTGGGTGGCGTTGCCGAACTATTCGCACATTCAATTTGATCTGCACTGATATCAACACCCAATACTTGATCCACGTGACCAGCCAATATCAGGGTACTTTGACCAGAACCACAACCAACGTCAACTGCGAATTTCAAATCTCCTGACTGTGTGAGAAATATTATCAGAAGGAAAGAAATATTGGAACCACCAGTGAATACACGGTAAAAGAATGGTATATCTTGATAGAAGACATGCACAGCGGGAAGCCGGTGGCAGACATAACAAACACGCTGTGAAAGGTCAACATGAAAGGGGACATTGCATAAAATTGTAGTACATTTCGAATATTTCGACGAATCCATCCATCTTCATCTGGAAATGACGCCATGAACCCCCCCCCCCCCCGCCCCAGGTCACAACATCAAGCCTAAGGTGGTGCAAGTTCCTTCAGGGTCTCCTCCCGCAGTATAATGGTAGAGTGAATCCATTGCTGCTGTCCAGCGTTTTAATGTGACATGTACTAACTCGAATATTTTCTCTTCTGTATCATTCTCTTTCGATTCTCCATTCAATATTTTAACCTTCTCAATGACGTGGACCATTCGTGGCTTTTTTAAGGGATGGGGGTGGGGGTAGGATGGGATGGTTTAAATCCCAGATGTAGATGGCTGTCACGTCAGTCGTCGAAATATTGGAAGACTCTGACACGATAAAATCAACCTTTGTTGAGAATTTTACACCGTGAATTAAATTATTCGAACAAAAATGTATATTGTATTTAGAATGCAAGTCTCTAAAAGAGTACAAATTCCAACAACCACATATATTAACCTATACACAATGTCATCAAGTATATTAAAGCCGGGTTCAACTGATATAATGTTTACCCGTCTGTATACATGTATTACAATACCGTAACCAACGATTATGTGCGTTTTAGCCTGTTTTCTGTGCTCATCATTCCAGAAGTCATTCCGAAGTCGATTTTTTTAAAAGTCAATGTTCGTATTAAAATTTAATATTAATTCGATTCGGTAACCTACGAACTTATAGCAGTTGAGCTCTGATATAATTGGGTTAAAATAGTAAGTGTGAGTGAATGAGATCGGATTACCTTTTGCTTCACGTATGAAACTATCCTCTTCGCCAGTCCTTCTGGGTAGGTTGGCCGGAGATTCTTGTAGGAACCAGCCATTTCAGATCCCTTGAAGAAACCCTTATATGCACCTTGGAATGTTTCTGTTGACATTGTCGCTTTCTTCTTTAATTTGCTAGATGAAGATCTCTGAAAGACCACATAGAAATAAGCTTAGACTTACTAGTAGTACTTGTCTGTGGAAAGACGAAGACACATTTGAGAATAGTAAAAACTCGGCACCTTTTTTACCCCAGGGAGGGGTGTCTAACGCTTCAAAAACCTAGCCAGGGATAAATAAAAAACGTTGTTTGTGATCAGAAGTCATCTGATAGAAAAGCATTTCCTCCAAGTGAATTCTGACGTCAAACGAATAAGCCGAATTCCATGTGTACGTGTCATGTGTTGGGATGTGTAAAAGGTCAGACAATATTAATAAAAGCATTTCATGCTGATACATACGTGCACATTTTAACAAAAAAGCGCGTGATGCTATTTAGTCGCGAGTCAAACATTACTTCAATCATAGACTTGTACAGATTGTGTATCGGATCACACTGCCTGCTAGCTAGTTAGATTCTAAAAATGATTTATTGTCAGTGACTAAAGGTTGCCATAAAGTATAGAGCACATCTGACAAAAATACGAACTGCGATATGTTACTGAACGTGTGACATGATACAGCAATGTTCGACAAACTGTATCTCTTCGTCTGTGTCATCAAGCTGTGCGTAAACTACCTACTGGTAGCAAGTTTCTCTATTGATCACAGTCCATGGCCAGGCCTTAGCCAGGGTAAAAAAAAGAAACAAATGTGAACGGTTTTGCCATGGCCTGGCCCGGACAAGATTTAGTCCCAGAGCGAAGGGTGGTTTAGGCCATAGCCAGACCTTGGTCTGGACCAATTAAACTTGCTGATCTGGTTCCCAGATGAATACTAAATACATATCATTACAGCAGTATATGACACGGAGCTTCCCGCCATGGTGGCCAACTCTCGCTACGTAAATGTGACCAAATAGTTCGATTCACAGTTTCCGTCAAAGGAACGCATGCAAACAGCCATAGTAAGAAAAAGTCTGACAACATAGTCCCTCTATCACAAAAAGCGTTCTCTTGTCGAAATCAGCCATGTTGACAAATGGTACAAGGCTGACATGACTAAATGCGCTCTTTTTGTCCTAGCCTGAGCTGGATGGAGAGAAAAAGCAATGTGGACACAAACCAAGAGTTAATCCGGGATTAATACGTTCACTTGGACCAGGCCAGTAATGTGAACAAAGTATATAAGACGTGTATTTGGACGATGGATTTATAGCGACCGCTGTCGATGACATTCCCAAATTAAATTGTAACAATCCTTGCTTACCGTTTTATTCGATGCCTTCCTGTAATTTTTTCCGGCCGCCGTTCAATTTTATCAAATCTATATATTTCAATACACAACATTGGTTGATGTTCGAAAACAAATGTAACTGAACCCGTGGATGTAATTCCGATTTACAATATGAAGGTTAGTAACTGAATATGCAAGCGCAATCTCTAATACCGTATTGTCAGTCGATCGTGCACCGACACTGCACTTTCCCAATCTGATTAAAATCTGATGTGGTGGAAGAGACTGGATGCCTTTATTTATCTCTATTTCCATCGTTTTGTGTGGTTGTTTTGTTCGGCGATCACTCGGAACAAAACAAACGACACACAATGAGTGACATATAGAGGTAAATAAAGGCATCTAGCCGCTTTTATTAATGTCGATGTATGCCTCAAAACTGTCTTCTGGCATTGTTTAGAAAGTTAATTGTATATAAGGAATGTCCTCGGAGCTCGATATTTTCTACGTAACATAAAAATATCGTGACGTCATCGGTCGTTTATTTAGGTTTGAGTTCAGTCAAGTGCAAAATTATGGTTGACTATGCTTCAGGAAATGCAATCGTTAAGTTTATATACTCTAGAATAGTTATTGTTAGGTATATCAAGCACACTGACGACGGACACCAGTTTGGACCAATTTTGTATTTACATAAGCTTGTTACCATTGACGTAAACACAAGGTACCTATTATCAAGTAAAGTTCATTGGATAGTCCAAGTTTTATTCAAATATTGTATGGTCGATGGTGTCACAAGCAAATTTCAAAGATTCTAACGCACAGGCTGTTACAATTTTGTAGATATCAAAGAGATATCGATTTGTCCTGATCACTGATCTTCATAAAAATGCCAAATTCATATATTACAACTACTGACCTCTAGGTGGCGGTATGATCCGCCGATTACACGCCATTCTGTAGTTCGGTACCCCATCTCTGTTGATCTTGGGATTTGGGATTGATTTCTGGTCTTATAGATCTTTCTATCCCAACGAGTAGTCGTTCCAAGTACATTTGCAAAATTTCTTGCGCCTTTACGAATAAAACTCTAAATGGGGGGGGGGGTGGTGATATTTGAGCTCGTGAAAGGGGGGGGGAGGGGGCTGCGAAATAATTTATTTTGACCAAATTATTTTCTCCTCAGCTCCCCCTCCACCGTAAATTCTGCTCGTTCCCTTAGTGAGTCAGTTGAAATCCGCCAGCTCAAGGGCAAAGGGAGCTGGGCTATATATGGTCCACCTTCACGTCTGGTCCGTCTTGTCCAGACTAGACTGCTCCCCAAAAGACCAAATGACTGCCCCCGGATCCCCAGCTTGCCCCCCCCCCCCGCTGAGTAGCGCCCCCAGTGCCAAAGTTATACAATCTCTTGTCTTTCATATATTGTTGTAAACTTTTGTATAACACACCCGTGTTATTCTATCGATTTCTGATAGACTTACATTGTCGGCTATGTTCATCAATAGTATAATTTTTTCATCCTATTCATTCAGAAACATAAGCTTATTATAATATATTGCAGGTAACAAGTGCCAAGGTGTGAATTTCACGAAATTCATCCTTGCTAGCTGTCATTGCAACTGAGATCGCTAGAAACTAAGAACGAAACTTGTGAATCCGCCTTGCCATGGAATTCGTATAAAATAGTTTATACGACGAATAGTTTGCAAATGACTTCGGGGAAAATGAAATGAAAAAGTCTTAAAGATACAGCTAGAGGCCGGCCGACGAACATCATGACGAAGCCATATTGGGACAGCGCTATGAAAATGGACAACTTAGGGAGTCTTAAACGTCGCCATCTTGGATGCTGCAGAAGAAAAATATACGGTAAGCGACAAAAATCCGTCCCATCACACTCGTAATCATACAAATTACAACATTTGCAACATGTATATGATACAACCACATATTAGAGATTTGTTTCATTCACGTATTTATCTTATCACTTGCACTAATAGCTTGAAATTTCACTTCTTGTGGTCACGTGTGTTATTGTTTACATGTCGGACCGACGTAAGCCAAACGTAAACGATGCATTCAGATCAACTCGACGAGTACAGTTTACAGTTGTCAGAATAACGTTACTGATTACTCGTGTACATTGGATATTTCCTGTTAAGATAATACTCTATAGTACTTACAATTTTAATCGATATTTTATGAAGCGAATTCTCAGACATTACAAGCAGGGTCAGAAATAGCCTTGTTGAAGTTGTTCACAATGTAATCACTAATATAATTTTTAAAAACAGGGCAGATCTCAGCTGTCACAGTGCCACTAGTCTGTAAGATACGAAGTTCCTGCCACGCTATCAGTATCAACCAGCACTCACAGAGCTGGACAATACGACGTATCTTATAGTCTAAGCCGTCGCGTTCATGTACATGTACTTCTAATGGTATTTAGCAGTAGTGCTACAAAGTAACTCGCTAACTGGCACACGTTTGCTGTGTTTGCTACCAGATAAACATCGGAACGACAAAAAGCACAAAACCTCTCAAAATCACAGTAAACGCAGTTACTGCACTGGCAAACCAGCTTTCCGTGTCTCTGTGATAACAATTTTGCATCATATATAGATAGAGCCTCTTTATATCAACATAGCCATACTCAACTTTCCTAACCCTAGTAATGTTATTTGCCACCGTCATTTTTTGTGGATTTTGGATTAGAATATGCTAGTCTGTCCACTACACTGTAGCTGCCACTTATGTGGTTACTTTCTGTCCTGTTTTGTCTTTTCTACATACTTTTTCATGGAGAGACATATTTACCTTTTATTGTAAGAATCGCCATCAATGGGATACAAAGTTTTGATTCATAAATCAAGGATATATTCAGGTGATAAATACCCCCACCACCACCTCCCCAGTAGTGTATGCAAAACACAATGCGAACAGAATAAAAGTTGTTGCATTGGGAGGTTCACAGTAGAACTGGCATTAGTTCCATTGACCACATCATGGTTTTTCTAAAGTTTCTAATTTTTCATGATTTTGGACAGAGCTGCAAGATGTTCCTGTATGGGTTAACCTTGCAACGAGCCACTGGTATCACTCATGTCATACAGGGTAATTTCAGTGGTACAAAACAACAAGAGTTAGTCATATCCAGAGGCAAGCTGCTGGAAGTCCTTCGACCTGATCCAAACACTGGCAAAGTATATACTATTCTGACCCAAGAAATCTTTGGTGTTGTAAGATCTCTTGTTGCCTTCAGACTTACAGGAGGAACCAAAGGTAAGGTTAAATACATTCTCAGAAAAATATCTCAATAGGCCTTTTTCAAAATTTGCCATGGTGGCGCTATACTTCCTGTCTGTGTGTACCTTGGGGGTATACATGGTATAGGTTACTTGGTTAATCATAGAGCACTGCTGCTTTCCTCAATGTCTGAACAATACAAAAAACTTCCCTGACTTACACTTCTATTAGAATACCAAGGGACAAAGCAAGGCAGCCCGACGAGTTGTCTTATTAACATCCCAATATGTCATCTTCTTGTTACCCACTTTTTCCCCATGTCTGAAAGAAACATTGACAAAATAGGCATAAATGAATTTTTCAAGTTCCTAAAAGTTCAGTGATCAAAAACAGAAGAAGCAGAACTATTTCACGTAGCCAAGAATGTTATTGGCATTTGTCATGAAATGTTGGAATAGGATGACTGTGAAAGCATATCAGAGTACTTGATTGATTCTGACTGATGCTCTAAAATAATTGTAATATTATATTATTAGAGATACAATATGTAGTTGAACAGCGCCCCCAGTGGCTAAAATCTGCACTCCTTTGTCTTTCCAATAAGTGGACTGTGATATTTGCTAGCAATCAGCTGTACTCCAACACCATGGACAGGAATCATTTACTGTCAAGTTCACATTTTTGTATTTATTAGTTGTGAGTGTCTTAATCAGCTTTTGCTTTGTATTGGTATTACTTTATGTGATAACGTTTTCTTGTGTTGCAGATTACATAATTGTTGGTTCAGATTCGGGCCGAATAGTGATTTTGGAGTATCTACCATCAAAGAATGTTTTTGAAAAGGTACAGTATTGAAAACTAATCAATAATTTATAGAGTTGTGAAGGAAGAATTTTAATGATTTACTGGTACCAATAATGTGGTGTTCATGTGCAAGTTTGGGGCCTGAAACCATATGGTAAATACATGGAAAAGGAAAAAAATTGCTTTTGTATGACTTGTATTTTGTTAAAACCAAAAACATTTTGACACATAGAAAGTGTATATGTTAGTTCTCTATTTACTGGTGAATAGATGCCTTTCACTCCAAAAAAAACTTGAAGTTGCCTGTAGCGGTGTCCCTGACACACACACACACACACACACACACACACACACACACACACACACGCACGCACGCACACAATTTGTCAGTTGGCTGTAGTGTGATAACTCAGTTACTACCATGTTTACTTGACTGCTAACATAGTATACTACTCCAGCACAATTGCCAGATATTGACAGCTTTCCCCACCCAGTGGAGTGTATGATTTACCTTTCAAGGGAAGCAACTGATTATGAAACTGTGCTTGAAGTGTGTCTCATATATATTTTCAGATTCACCAAGAGACGTTTGGTAAGAGTGGCTGTAGACGTATTGTGCCAGGACAATTCTTGGCTGTAGATCCAAAAGGCCGTGCTGTTATGATCGGTGCTGTGGAGAAACAAAAACTAGTGTATATTTTGAACAGAGATGCCCAAGCCAGGTTGACAATATCGTCCCCTCTAGAAGCTCATAAATCCAGTACTTTTTGCTATCACATGGTTGGCATTGATGTTGGCTTTGAAAATCCATGTTTTGCGTGTCTTGAGGTTGACTACGAGGTAAGCTTTGTTTTATGAATTATTTAGTGGTCATTTTAAACAAATTACAATTAGCCATTTGATTTGTTCAAGTATGTACATGTGTCTTCTTTGTGTGTCTGTGTCTGTGTCTGTCTGTATCTGTGTCTGTGTGTGTGTTGTGTGTGTTCATTTGTTGATAGACATGTTTTCAGCTGTGCTCATTTTAAGACTAGCATTCTCATTGTCAACAAGTTACAAAATTGTACAATAAACACAAACCTCACATGACAAACAGAAGCTATAGCTATCATGATATGTTGTAGGTTCTATATGTGGGTGATATCAGTGTGGTGATGATGTCAATATAATCACATAGCAGTTGTGTTAGTGTAAGCATTGAAAGTGTCTGAAAATGTGCATGTGAAATCTACACAAATAAAACACTGCATAGGTCTTCCCATAGACTGAACCATTTTACTGTAACAGTGTGAGTGTAATCATATCAATGTCCAGTGATAGATTGAAGTCTACACAAATAAAACACTGCATGGCTCTTCCCTAGACTATAAGATACTCGTTCTGCCCTCACCGGGCCGATGTGCCGGTGAGGGCGCCCCATCATGGCATACCTTACAGACAAGGTTCTTCTCATATACTAAACCATTGTACCGTAACACTTGCGCAAGTGTAATCATATCAATATCCATTTATAGATTTAATATCAACATTCCACAATTATAGTTTTGGTTTGTCTGTGTCTCAGTTTGTTGAAAGTGATCTTGCTAGAGCAATATGTGTGGTGAGGCCATCTTTTGATATGCAATATTTCACTTCTCAGATTCAGGATATTTAGAAGAAAATAGTTTGATACTTGAGTGTGTAGCTGGAATGATGTATTGGTTTTTTTTTCATGTATACAGGAAGCAGACAATGATCCAACAGGTGAAGCAGTCCAAACCACACAACAAATGTTAACATTTTATGAATTGGACCTGGGTTTGAATCATGTTGTCAGGAAATACAGTGAACCAGTAGAAGAACATGGCAACTTTCTTATAGCAGGTGAAGAATCATTTTCATTTCGTTAAGTAGACATCAATACATTTGTAGTACTTGCTTGGGCCATTTACACAGTCACTGTAAGCTGATGATCAGTTCTGGGGCCTGGTTATCTAAGAAAATATTTGAGTCAATAAAAGCTTCATAATCTGATTATCTCTATACTATGAATATAACTGACATGCTGCACAAGTAAAGGGTTTGATGTACCATAGGATAACATCATACCACTGTCCAGGTACCTAGTGCTTGGACATCGTTCACTCACTATGTACACCTTCCAATCCCTGATCATGGATTTTACTAGACTCTCTCACAGTCCTCGAAGCTTCGCATAAATAGCTAAAACTTGGGTTGTTTTGTATGTATCTACTGCATAATTGTACTCATATACTGGTATCCCTGTACAGGGATCTCCTCACGCTGGACGGCACCGGACGCTAGCGTCCGGGACTCAGTCTTGGCGACCACTACTCAAAGTTGCCGTCCACCACCTTCAAGTGTCACAATTGGTTACCATTCGACACCCCACACACACTCACTTCAATAATTGTACTTTCATTTTCGGCCCACATGGGTGTATTGATTTAAAAGATAATGAAGTATTAAAATGTCTTTGAGAAACGAACAATGTAGACGACCAATAATGACAAATACTCGACTATTTATAAAGACGAAGTGTGAACTGACAACAGCTGACGCTATACATTGATATCTCGTGTACAGTGAGTACGTGTGAATTACAGGGCAAACACGATGCTGCAGACTTTCGACTAGCATTCTTCAGCGTCGTAAAAAAAGTATAACAGCCTCATATACTTTTTTATAAAGTGTTGACGTTGTGTCCGATCATTAGTTTTCTGTTCAATTTTACTCTGAAAACACTTTTAGTTAGTAGTTTGACATCGTACATAGCACGACGATGAAAACACGTAATTTCCAAAATGGCGGGCGGTGACGTCACAAACTATCGCGAGGTCTCGTGTATCACGAGATTTCGTCTAAACGCAATGCGTATGTGTGGGTATACGCAACCTTTTAGAGTTTTGAAACTGCAGTCGTCTTTGGATATTTAGTTTGATTGAAACAACTTTAGCTTTTCTGAGAAAACTAATCAAAAACTGTGATTGAAAAAATCGATGTGCAAAGATTGAGCTATAAATCTGTAGAGAAAGAAAAGTTGGTTTTAACTTTTTTGTTAGCAACTTTGATCATACACCATGTACTTTGAGTGTACCATTAATGTATTCATGAATATTAATTATGCAAATTAGCATGAATATTAATTAGCGTCCGGGACTACTCTCAAGCTTGGGAGAACCCTGCTGTATCCCTAGCCCTGTACTGTGCGCCCTCATCGATCACATAGGGCTAACATTTTGTTGATGTGTTTGGCCTATGTGATCGATGAGGGCGCACAGTACAGGGCTAGGGATACTGGGATACTAAGTATACAAGTACAATTATGGAGTAGATACATACAAAACAACCCAAGTTTTAGCTATTTATGCGAAGCTTCGAGGACTGTGAGAGAGTCTATGATTTTACCCGCGTTGATATGTTGTCTCTCTGTCCATGTGGAAGAGTGTTGCACTTGGCCTTGACATGAAATCTTAAAATCCAGTTTCGTATGGAGAGCAATTTGGATGATAACAGTATATTATCTGTGTGCTTTACTTTACTAATAGTACCTGGAGGAAATGAAGGCCCCAGTGGAGTACTAATCTGTTCTGAAAATTACATCACTTACAAAAACTTCGGTGATCAGCCAGACATAAGAATGCCAATTCCAAGGAGAAGGGTGATTATTGTCTTAAAATTTCTTTGTTTTCTTGTCAGTCTTGTACAGTTCTCATCCCACTTTGTCAACTCAGTGATATTTAAAGTGATATGACATGCTGCACTGGAGTCAAATTCATATATTTTCTGATTTCAGAGTATTTGATATCTCTAGCATTTACATGTAGTGTCAAGAGCTTTATGTAAATAGACATTTTGTACTGTTTCCATAATGCTTTATTAGGATAGAATTCAACATCTGTAACATTCATTCTAGTTTTGTAGTAATGACCTCAAATTGAAATCTACACTCAGAAGGTTGCCAAACAAAAGCCAAGGGTGACAGTACCTCTAGTACAGTAATGGTACAGTACCGCTGACAAGCCCTTGACAAGCACCTTCAACGACTTTTAAAGTTAGAGATTGCACAAGGGGGTAGCAGCTATTCTACTTTTATTCTCGCATCTTTGTTTTGCTTCATTAGTGTGTAAGCTGATACACTTATCTGTGTTTATAAAAAAAAAAGTAATTTTATACAAAGTGTCAAAGTTATTCAAAATCAGAAGATTGATATATATTTGTATAATGTCTTTCATTTACAGAATGATCTAGATGATCCAGAGAGAGGAATGGTGTTTGTTTGTAGTGCAACACATAAAACTAAGGTAAACTGAATTGTTACAGAATGTTACCGTTGTGTGTAGTATTATTTGTATGATCTAGTTTACAGGAGCTGAAATGAAACTCTGACCTTGACATTGTCTTGTATGACCTGATGTCATGTGACTCTCTCATTTGTATTTTAACTGATTTGTAATTTTTATTTTATAGTTTTGTAGTTCCATCATTTCCTTGTTATAATTTAGTGCATAATTTTTTTTTGGATTTTTTGCAGTCCATGTTTTTCTTCTTGGCACAAACTGAGCAAGGCGACATATTCAAGATAACCCTTGAGACAGACGAGGACATGGTAACAGAGATACGAATGAAATATTTTGACACTGTACCAATAGCTACATCACTGTGTGTACTCAAAACTGGCTTCTTGTATGTGTCATCAGAGTTTGGAAACCAGTGAGTATTACATGTAACATCCGAAGTCAACTTTTCAAACAAGGTCCCATGTGTACTTTGGTGTTTTAGGAAAGGTTGGAGAGCCTCAGAGACAGTGAGGGAGGGTGTAGTAAAATTGACATATTTATCTATAACACTTGTGAGGGATTTTCTCTTGGACCTTGTTTGCACCCCTGTGTTTTTGCTTAGTTCAAGAATCTATGTAAAAAACATTAAGGGTAATGGCAAAACATAACACAGGGAGGGGTATAGTAAAATGATGTATGTATTCATATAGTACTAGTGAGTGATTTTGTGTTGGAACTTGTTTGTACCTGATCTCTGTAATGGGTAAAACTTGCATATTACTCCGTATTTTGTACTGGGACTGTGCACCTGTATTGTTGGTAATGCTAGAGGACCTCCAAAGCTGGGAGGGAGGGTTGTGGTAAAACTCATACAATTTCCTGTATACTGTTTGCTGAATCAGTGAATGTGTAGAGGAAATCTTCATAAAATGCTACTAGTACTAAGTAGATCTATTTTTTGGAATTTTTCCCCAGTTTTTTGTACCAAATAGCCCACCTTGGTGATGATGATGAGGAACCCGAGTTTAGTAGTGCAATGCCTTTAGAAGAAGGAGACACTTTCTTCTTTGCTCCAAGACCGTTGAAAAATCTGGTTGTAGTGGATGAAATGGAAAGCTTATCACCCATTATGGCTTGTCAGGTTAGTTACTCAGTGATGCTTGGGCATCTGTTTGCTTGCACTTCCAGAAGTGTTGCTGTTTTATTCAGAATATCTTTTTACCAATGGCAAAGTCTGTATGCTTGTGCTGTTGACTGATTGTTATCTTGGCTAATAGTAAAGTCTGTACATTTTTGTAGTCATCTGACTTGTCTCAGCCAATAGCAAAGACTACATTTTTGTAGTCATCTGACATGCCTCAGCCAATAGCAAAGACTACATTTTTGTAGTCATCTGACATGTCCCAGCCAATAGCAAAGACTGTACATTTTTGTAGTCATCTGATTGTTCACTCGGCCAATAGCAAAGTCGATACATTATGTATTCGCCTGATTCTTATCTCGGCCAATAGCAAAGTCTGTACATTTGTGTAGACATCTTATTCTTATCTCAGCCAATAACAATGTCAGTACGCTTATATAGTCATCTGATTATCTCAGCCAATGGCAAGGTCTGTACATTTATATGTTCATCTGATTATCTCAGCCAATAGCAAAGTCTGTACATTTGTGTTTTTTGACAGATTGCTGATCTAGCCAATGAGGATACACCTCAACTGTACACAGCATGTGGTAGAGGGCCTCGTTCATCAATGAGAATCCTTAGACATGGATTGGAAGTAAGTGAAAATACAATAGTAAAATATGTCTTATGTTAGACCCAAGTGTTTGAATACCATGGTCTTGGATTACTGCTATCAAACCAGTGGAGCTGTAATGATTAAATAGGATTATTCTTTAGTGAAGAACAACTTTTCACACCTAAATTTTAATCAAAATCCGACATTGATCCTTCATAAAATCACTGTCTAAAGTCAAACATTTCTTGGAGGCAAATAGTCAGTACTGTTGAGAATCAGGTTGTACCGTAAATAATGATTGTCCTGGGCCTCAATGAAGTGATGATCACACAAATAATAGTCATAAATCAGCAAATAAGGTAGATGTATATACATTGAAGTCTTCTTTCGATCTGCTGATCAGCTGGTATGACGGGTCCCATGGATGTGACACCATCCCCATCCCCAGTTCAAGGATGTGTATAAAAGAGGGGTACCACGCACCAACTCTACAGCTCTCTGTATTACATTGAACATATAATAGACTGTGTAACTCTTCTTATGTAGGTATCTGAGATGGCTGTATCTGAACTGCCAGGTAATCCTAACGCTGTATGGACTGTCAGGAAGAATATAGATGGTAAGTAATAAGCTGTATGACAATGACAGTGTATGATGCAAATAATATACATCTATCTTATACCCAATAACCAGGGCTCCTCCTGTACTGGTCAGTCCCAACTCTTGGGAAATGTTAACATAACAAAATGCTTCTTGTGAGAATGAATGTTTGTAGACTTTTGAATCATGTTAAACATAAGTTATTCCCCCAACTCTTTTGGAAAATAAAAGATTTAATTTAAAAAAAAAAGTTATAGGCCCCCCCCCCCCCCCCCCCCCCCCCCAACTACCACCTCCCCCACGCCTGATATATTAAACATTTATGCTAATTGATAATAAGAATTTACCAGCAAACTTTGAGGTTTGAGATACCCTTGAATGGCATGTACCTGTACCTTGAAATAAAAGCCATAGGTATAAATTAATTCAGTGACCAATCAATTCAAAAAACCATATCAAGATAATTAGAAAAAAAATGTAAACAAAAAGATGTAACTTGTTACAATATTTGTATGCATATTATGTGTTACTAATGAAACTGTGTATTGATTTGTTATAGAGGAATATGATGCCTATATCATAGTATCCTTTGTGAATGCTACATTGGTATTGTCTATTGGTGAGACAGTTGAGGAAGTCACAGATTCTGGTTTCCTGGGTACAACGCCAACCTTGTCTTGTTCATTGATTGGAGACGATGCCCTACTACAAGTAAGTCGTTCTGCAGTGTACTCTCTAATGATAGCCAAATTTTGTTGTTATGAGTCAAAATGAGAAAAACTGGGATTTCTTGTGAGTCACCACATAGTAAGAGATAGGGAAACACCAAATTTTGGTGCTTCACTGGAAATTGTGTGCATCAGTGGTGCGTCAAATTGGCTTAGAGGGCACACTGTTGTTCTGTCAGTTCTGTTAACTGATCTGAAAACAAAGAAGGCTGAAGTGTCCGACTAGTTCTGTGCTTAAGTCAGGCATTTTTGAGGAAATTGAAGATTCAACGTGACAGAAATGGGAAAAGTTCTAATGGAGAAAACACTATATAAAACAAAGGATGTGATTCAGTAGTCTATGAGGTACGCCACGTTAGGGCGCCCTCACACATCAGTCTAACCATTTCAGAAGTAGACCACATACAGAATATTTGGTCCAAACAGATAAATTAGATTTAGAAATAAAACAAGAATTTGTTTCTGAAAAAGATACCTTATTTACATTTTTACTAACGTTAAATAATTGTATGACTTGACTATTTTGTTGTTTCTCTGTTTAGATCTACCCTGAAGGTATTCGTCACATCAGAGCAGATAAACGTGTCAATGAATGGAGAACACCGGGAAAGAAAGTTATTGTCAGATGTGCTGTCAATCAGAGACAGGTACTGTTCTATAGAAGAGTGTCTGTTGTTGAATTTTGTGAGAGTTACTTTGAATGAAGCTGAAATTCATTATGTTGAAATTACCAATAATGGTTTTACATCAAGTCTTAGATGATTGACAGGTGGACATGATGAATGATTCTATAAATCCGTGTTTCAGCTGAATTACATTGATTAGATAATGTCACTGATCCACCCAGTCTTCAAACCCAGTACCAAAAACAAACCCAGTACCCAGGTACTGCAAACCTGTCATCACTAAAACCTTGGTACCTTGGCACCACAAATCCAGCCATTGATGAAACCTGGTACCTGTGCACTGCAAACCCATCACCAGTACATTGGCACTGCAAACCCATCACCAGTACCTTGGTACTACAAACCCACACAACACCAGTATCTGGGTACTACAAACCCACACAACTCCAGGACCTGGGTACTACAAACCCACACAACTCCTGTATCTGGGTACTACAAACCCACACAACTCCAGTACCTGGGTACTACAAACCCACACAACTCCTGTATCTGGGTACTACAAACCCACATAACTCCAGTACTGTAAACACAGAAACAAGGTCCTACAACCAAGTACTGGAGTAACATTATATACGAGCAAACACAGCACATGGATACTGTAAACAGAACCAAGGTTCTACCGGTACATCGTAGTACCAGTGAGTACTACAAAACCAGGCACTGACACAGTCCAGCACTTGGGGTTCTACAGACATAGTCCTGTAATATCTTTTACCTGTGTACTTTCAAATGAAATCTAGTGATAAACATTTAGCATGACTGATTTAACTTGTGGTTTGTCTTACAGGTTGTGATTGCACTGACTGGTGGAGAATTGGTGTATTTTGAAATGGACCCAGTAAGTCTCTTTGAGAAATCATGTCTTGATTCTACCATATATAACCTATGCAGCAATCAACATAATATTATGTAAATACTACTGGGATTAGAATTGAGTAGAAACGTAGTAAAGAGTGTCAACACTGCACTTCAGTGTTTGGAAAGCTGATGTTTCAGGAATATTTCTTCTTTAGGAGTTTCTTGATTTTAGAAATAACTTTGGGAAGTCATTTGTATTTGTTATTCCCATAGTGTCAGTTTTTTGCAAACATTGCTGGATCTTGGGACAGTCTTTTATTTCATAAAATGTATCATGTTCTCACTGAACTACAGTATTTACCTGAATGGGGGTTGGGAGGGGAATGTGGTAGTCTCTTGTATTATCTTACTACCTTCATGGTAAAATGAGTAATACATTGTATTGTACTAGAGTTGTGATAATGAGATTTAAAGATGTTTTCGTTCTTGTCTGTTTTCTAGAGTGGTCAGTTGAATGAATACACAGAACGTAAAGAAATGTCTGCAGATGTCCAGTGTATGAGTCTAGCCAGCGTACCACAAGGAGAACAGAGATCTCGTTTCTTGGCTGTCGGTTTAGCTGACAACACTGTCAGGATTATTTCATTAGATCCATCAGTAAGTTTGTCCTATTTGTATCAGTCATTGTAAAGATTGTGGGTTGGAGTGCATATTCTTGAGTCTGTCAGTACAGATTGGCCAACCCAGTACGTTTATTCTTCCTATGTACGAATAGAACACTTTCCAACTGTATCGTCATAAATACAAGGATGTGACATGAGGTAAAAACGAACTGTACAATCACAACAATGGATACATACATCTTCAAATTGAAGCCCCTATGTTGTTAATTGCCACCAGTCAAATTAGCCATGTGGAACATGCTAAATATCCCCTGTGTTGTTATTTGCTACCATCAGTCATGTGAGTCATGAAGGAAATTACAATCAACAAACATTTGTAATTCAAAACAATGGTTTGAATTGTACATTACACATGTCTTAGCCCTTGTCAGTATTTCATCAGTGTTTTTGCCTAGCATTGGGACCCTGAGTAACACGGACAGGAAGTCTGATAAAACTTTTGTCCATTTCCATACCTTCATGGTGGAGCACCCCAGTAAAATACCTTGTGAATTCAGGTGGATTTGCCTACTTTACTCACCACCCTGAACAAAAACACTGTTAATGAAACTACACCAACATATTCATGACACATGATACATTATATATGTTATATCTTGACAGGACTGTTTGCAACCACTCAGTATGCAGGCACTCCCTGCGTTGGCAGAATCACTGTGTATTATAGAAATGACCAGTGGTGAAAGTGGTACATTAGAAGCTGGTGGTGGCTTACTCTATCTTAATATTGGACTTCAGGTAAACTCACTTTGTTATAATTATTATTAACTGAAGAAGATTGTAGGAGAATTATAGATTTGTAGAAATAATGTTGGATATCAGAGGCAAGAGGAAGGGTATATTCTGATAATAAGTACATGTAACCTTGTCTCGTATTGCATCTGCAACCGGCAACAGGTAAGTGTTTGCAAGCGGAACTAGTTTAAAACGGGGAAGTAATTAAATGCATTGGACTAAGTATGTTATGTTTGAACTACTTGTTATTACATCATGGATTGATGTGGACTGTTTTATGGCATCTTTATATGTACATGATATGTCAAGAAAACTTAAATTTGTGATTGTGAGCTGTCATTAAAAGAGGCCATAAAACTGTGCTTCTCAAACCATGAAATGTAATACAAGTCTCTGCACTTCCAACATGTGTCAGGTGTCATTAATCCAATTCATTGATTTATTTTCTGTTTGTAACATGTTGTGTTTGTAAATTCTTGCCTCTTGCTGGTTGTATGGTGAATTGACAGAATGGTATTGTATTGAATCATAATGCATTCCTTTGTTTTGTATGTTTCCATGTAACTTTGACACTAATGCCATTTGTATGTCCATACATTACATGAACAGAATGGTGTGTTACTGCGTACTGTGTTGGATCCTGTGACTGGAGATTTATCTGACACACGTACTAGATATCTAGGGTCAAGACCTGTCAAGCTATTCAGAATCAAAATGCAAGGCAATGAAGCAGTAAGTAATATTTGAAATAACTAGTGTGGTACCAAATAGTTATTGGTTTAAGTTTCAGAAATCCATAACTGAAAAGTGTTAGATTAACCCAGTATTTCAGGAAAGTTTGGTGTGTTTCACTCCAAGCTTGTTTTTTGTTTATAGTCAAGTTTCTGATACATTTTCTCAGTTTAGTGTGATGATACTAAAAAATGCATTTTTAAAAAAATTATAATAGCGTAGAGTAGAGATGTCTTTCACTCCAAACCTGTACTTGCATGTAGTCAGGTCCCTGACTAATAATTTAGCAGTTAAGTATGGTGTCAAAGTCAGTTACTATCGTGTTTGTTTGACTGCCACCCAACTATTCAAGTGTAAAAGTTTGGCTAAGTTCAGTACACCCAGAATAAAGAATTGATTTTCTTGTGCTCTCTACAGGTATTAGCCATGTCCAGTAGATCCTGGCTTAGTTACTGGTACCAGTCGCGTTTCCATCTTACACCGCTATCCTATGAAACATTGGAGTATGCGTCCAGCTTTGCCTCAGAACAGTGTCCAGAAGGTATTGTGGCCATTTCCACCAACACACTTAGGTAATGTCACTTTCACTTCAAAACTAGTTACGTACGTTGGTTTTTACGCTAAGATTTTGAAACCGTGCACATGGTAACAGGGCTAGAGAGGGGAAAGTCTGGTAAAATGGCATTGTTTTCTATATATTGAAATTGAGATTTATTCCCCACAAGTAATAAACATACAGAAAAGATATAAATGATAACATCCAAAAGGAAAACGATTTCAAGTTGTGGGTGAGAGACTAGAAAATAGTTTTCGGAAAACTAATCGAGTCTAGCCACTCAATTTAAAAAAAAAATGAATTGCATATCACAAAAAATGTTGTGACTGGTGTTGCTCAAATTAACACTGATTACAGAGTCAGAAAACAACAAACAACAATGGTTTACATTAATAAGAAAACAGATAAACACACTATGGTGATACGAAATGTACATGTCAACTGGAGCATAATGAAATGCAAATAACTAATAACCTTAATATGTACTTAGAATCCAGTGCTTATATTTTGATTTAAACCTAGCCCTGTCGGGATATTTCTTATATTGTTGGGTATACTCTACCACAGTTTTGAGTGAGAGCCGTGCTAAAGTTACTCTTGGAACACATGTAGATTTTACCTATTTGCTGACTAGCAAGAACACTGATATTGAACATGTTCAGTTCCTTGATGTCTATGCCTTTGTCATGATGTAGAATTTCTATCTGATTCCATGGAAATAATCTCTTTTACTTGTCTTCACCCTTAGAATCTTGGCCCTTGAGAAGCTAGGTGCAGTGTTCAATCAAGTATCAATTCCATTAAAATACACACCAAGAAAGTTTGCTGTCAATCAAGATGGTAACAACCTGGTTGTCATAGAAACCGACCACAATGCATATACTGATGCTACCAAAACACAGAGAAAACAACAGATGGCAGAAGTAAGTAATGTGGTAGTCAGTGTGCCCTCTAATGATAGCCAAGTTTTGTTGTTGTGAGTCAAAATGATAGAAATTGTGTGTGCTCTACTTCCTGTCTGTGTGTACGTTGGGGGTATACATGGTATAGGTTACTCGGTTAATCATAGAGTAATGCTGCTTTCCTCGATGTCTGAATGATGCAAAAAACATCCCATCTACAGAATACAAGGAACAAAGCTCTTAAGAAATGGGACTATGAGGTGATGATACCCCCAATTTGAGCGAGGGCGCTATATTCTCAATTTCCTGTTTGCAGTCTTCAATGGCCTGCTGGGGGTCTAGCAACTAGACTTCCTACCATGTCCTATTGTTATAATTTATTAGGATTAGTTGTTATTTACTAATTCCATCTCATTATCAATGTTGTACATTAGGAAATGGTAGAAGCAGCTGGAGAGGAGGAACAAGAAATGGCCGCAGAAATGGCTGCTGCTTTTATGAATGAGAACTTGCCCGAAGATGTATTTGGTGCACCGAAAGCTGGTGCCGGTATGTGGGCGTCGGTGATCAGAGTCCTCAATCCTATTACAGGGAAATCTACACATGTAGAACAGCTGGAACAAAATGAAGCAGCTTTCAGGTTTGTAGAGCTGTGTTATTGAAATGGACAAAGTTATAGACCGTGCCACTTTACAACTGCCGACAGCAGACTGTGGACAAATAGGACCTGTTGCAAACAGGGAAAGTAAACAACTGAATTGGATTAATAACACTTGGCTCAGCATGTTGGAACAGTGGAGACTTGTATTACACACCATGGTTTGATAAGAACAGTTTTATGGCCTCTTATGTGTACTTGAATTGCCAGGGGAACTGGAAATTTGTTTGTGAATGTGAACTATTACGTAAAGAGGCCATACAACTGTTCTTATCAAAGGATGGAATGTAATACAAGTCTCTGTACTTCCAACATGTTGTGCAAAGTGTTATTAATCCAATTCAGTCGTTTACTTGCCCTGTTTGTAACAGGTTTCGTTTGTCCATGGTCTGATGTCGGCAGTTGTACATAAAAACTAATCTTAGTATTTGACAGTTCTGCAGGCACAGCATTGATATGAAATACCAATTTACAGCAGTTGTGGGAAATGTTGCTTACAAAAATACAGCTGCAGTATACACTGCATCACTCATGAAAATAACTTGTGTATGCCCTACCATCCGTTGTGAGGCTGTGGGGTCTCTGTCATAATATTCAATGTCATATTATGTCTATAAACAGGTATTTATCACTGAAATATTTGTAATGATTTATCATGTAGTGAGAAATGAACCACACGGCATATTATTTTTTGTGTGTGTTCAGAGTTTAGTACAAGTCAATGATGGGTTAACAACAAGACTTAGATGATTGACAGGTGGACATGATGAATGATTCCATAATCCATATTTCAGCTCAATTACATTGGTTAGATAATGTCACTGATCCCCCCCCCCCTGTCTTTCATTTAAAAAAAACATACCTAAGTACTACAAACCCAGCTCCTGTGTACTACAGTCCCATTTACCTTAATATTATAAGTCCAGTCTTTGATAAAACCAACTACATGGGTTCCACAAACCCAGCGTGTAAGTGTTACAAACCCAGTACATGATACCCATAACAACACATTTTTATTAACCAAATAAGATAAAACTTGCTGCAGGCTCTATGAGTAAAATCTTGGAACCAGAAAGTGGATATTATTTTTACATTGAAGGAATCCTGAATGCCTATTTATGGACTTGGCATGTATTGAAATTTCTCAATTGTGTGTTCTTTATATTTTGTAGTGTTGCTATTTGTAAGTTTGCTAACAGAGGAGAGGATACATTTGTGTTGGTTGGTGTTGCCAAGGATATGACCCTTAACCCCAGACAGTGTACTGAAGGCTACATTTATACCTATCGCTTTGTTGACGATGACAGGTTGGACTTAGTACACAAGGTAAGATACATTTTATTGCACTTCTTTATAGCAAATTCATTCTTAGTTCATATTATTGAAACATTTTTGACACGTATTAGTGTCTAGTATGATTAGCTTGCTTCGAAGTATAAGTTTGAATTTTACATTCACCATCCTTTGCCAAAGTTGAATGCCAAATCTGAACAAAGTCAGTAGACACATCAGGAAGTCAAAACTATAACTCAGAATTTTTGGTAAAGAAAGGGTGTCCTTCAACTTCAATCTAGCGATTATATTTTTGCAAAATCTGTTGATTTTTTTTCTAATGTGCTAAAATTTGATCAAATTTTTATGACATGGTTTCTAGTAAGTTTGTGTAATTACACTAAATCAGGGTGTATTGCTCCTCAGTTTAGTCTCTGTAGTAGTAAGATTGTTAACTCAGTGTACTTTTTTTATTTTCCATGTTAGACTTCAGTTGATGAAGTGCCAGCAGCCATCTGTCCATTCCAAGGTAGAGTATTGATTGGTGTAGGCAAGCTACTCAGGTTGTATGACATGGGAAAAAAGAAACTATTGAGAAAATGTGAAAACAAAGTAAGTCAGTGAAAACAACTATCACATCATTCTGTTGCAACTTATGACTATGGTACCCTTAATTTTGACATGTTAGGAGACACAATGAAAACTATTATTGTGGCATGTAGTTGGTTACATAAATTGGTGACAGGGATGCTTATATATTAAATTATATAATCATCCTGTGATCAAGATAGATTTAACATTAGAAGTCAACGGAAATGTATATTATCTGTCTACACAAATAAAACACAGCATGGGTTCTTCTTGACTGACTCGTCCTTTTGTGACAGCGTGAGTGTCATCATATTAACATTCAATACCCAACATGTCACAATTATAGTTTTAGTTTGTTTCTGTTGTAGCTTATCGAAAGTGATCTTGTCAGAATTATATTTTATAGGTGTACACAATTTACAGTGTTTTTGGTATGTTTTACTAACCTTGGTTGTTAAAAACCTGACACCTTTTCAAATTTATATAATTTCATGACAAGTGAGATTTTATCTCCTTTCATTGAATAACATAGTCACAGATATATAGCAATGACTATATCTGTGAATTTGTTATTTTTTGATGAAAGGAGGTAAAATCTCAAATTACAGCTGTGTCACAACTTGACTCAATTAGCTATTGTTTGTGTAGACATCACCTGAGATTTTGCATGTATTTGGTGGGTGTATAAATCCCCGACATTTTACAAGTGCATGTGGACAAACACTTATACAAACTATATGAGTATTTGTGTATAAGTTACACCCAATCTGTGAAATTGCTCAATTCATGAAATGGGTGGGTAACTTTGCCCAGTTCATGAAATAGTCAATCGTGTTGCCCAGGTTATGAAGTGGGTATGGTAAGATATGCCCAGTACATGAAATGAGCATCTTTTATAGGACACACACAAAATAGAATAAGAATCAAACAACTTTATTATCATGTATTTACAAACTCATCACTTCACAATTCTTATTTTATTATAATTCAGTGTAGCTTGTGTTTTTAATAGAGTTTGATAATCAACACCCCAGTTCAAAACTCTTGCCCCCAAAATTTAATTTTGCCCCTTTTAGATCGTATTCTATACTCTCATTTGTATAAGGTTGACCATTCCATGAACTGGGCAAAGTTACATGCACATTTCATGAATTGGGTGTAACCTATATACATGGTTAGTGCATTCTGTAAGAAAGTTTAATCTGTCAGAAAACAAAATCCAGTGATACAGTTAATTTACAAGTTAGGAAAAACAAACAAGTTAGGAAAAACAATCAGTAGAAAATGGAAGATAGCTTTGAAAACGAAAACAGTGTAGTAGTGTTCCAAATAACTCCAAAGTCACCTACTTTCATTTTGAGACCTGAGTTTGTAATAACCAATTTGTGTCTTTTCTTGTTCCCTTTCAGCACATTCCTAATTTTATAGTAAACATCAGTATACTTGGCAGTCGTATAGCAGTCAGTGATGTCCAGGAAAGTTTCCATTTTCTTCGTTACAAACATCAAGAGAATCAGATGATTATATTTGCTGACGATACAAATCCACGATATATCACAGCTGCTAGTATACTTGATTATGATACTATGGCTGCTGCAGACAAATTTGGAAACGTTTCAGTGGTGAGTTCTGTTTTCATTTACTGCCCATTTCATGTTTGTGTTCACTGGGTGCTCTGATATAACCACGCAGAAACCAATACCAAACTGTACATGCTACATGCTAAGATAGCAAGGTTGAATGAATACAGTTTCTTGCGACATTCTGTCTGAATGAAATGAACTTATGTGCCACCTTGCAGACATCAAGATATTGGTGCCCAAGTCAAGTGTCTGTGTCTAGATGCAGTACGTTTAAATGGTTTATTTCATTTAGACAAAATGTAGCAAGGAATTGCAATCTTGTTAGCTTAAAGTGAATAACGTGTAGTTTCGTAATGGTTTCTGTGTGGTTGTATCACACAGAGCCAGTGAACACTAACTTGAAATGGGAAGTGCTATCACTTTGCTCCTGAGATTCGTTACAGATAAAACGCTCTCCCTCACACAAATTTGAGTATATTATGAAGATAGGTTCTGTTGTCATTTACGAAAGCTAGATGGCCATAAGACTAGTGAAAGAAATTCTCTGCATAAGTGAAGTGAAATTATTTGAGAGAAATTGCGGAAATACAATTATGAATGAATGTTCAGTTCCTGGCATTATTTGAGAGAATTTCAGAACTGCAATGTGACTGTTCAGTATAGGAACAGAGTAATATGACACTAATATAATTGCTGCAAGGTCTTCATCAGGATTTTCGAAAAAATACTTTGGCTTTGAATCTCAGTTTACAATTTAGTAACACAGTGATAACTCTAAACTGATTGCCATGGTTACAGGTGAGATTACCACCCAATACAAATGATGACGTCGATGAAGACCCGACAGGTAACAAAGCATTATGGGATAGAGGGTTACTGAATGGAGCATCACAGAAATCTGATGTGATTGCAAACTTTCATATTGGTGAAACCGTGTGTTCGCTACAAAAAGCTACCCTGATACCTGGTGGATCGGAATCATTGGTTTACACTACACTGTCTGGGGGCGTTGGTATGCTGGTACCATTCACATCGCATGAGGTATGTTTCTATTGATTGTGTTCAGTTGATATTTCGTATATACTGTGTACAAAACCTGACTTTATGGATATTAGGTTAGCTCAAGTTATCAATCTGGTAGGAAGGGTCATTCCCTCCAAGCAAGTACACCAGTCAACCACCAGTCACTGAATAGTAAAGCTACTCCAGTTCTCAAGGATTATAACATTAATTTTATCCTGATTCCAGTTTCTCCTATCTGGTTAGTAATTCAAAGTGCCCCCAATGCATGGTAAATATTGCCATAAAAATCCTTCATTCCCTCAGCTAGTATCATTTTGAACTTGGAAGTTTTCTATTGAACTTGAGTGTAAGTCTGTAAGGATATTTTGGAATTTCTGTTTTACCATTGAAAAAAAATTCTTGAAAAATCCCAGAGGCATGAAACTAGTGAAACAGTGAAACTGTTTTGTGCTCATTGACTGTTGATGTATGACCAAAGAGAAAGTTTCCTTGCTATGTACTTAGATAGATCAAAACTGTGAAGTTCTCACTATTTTTCATTATGTCAATCACCATCTCTTTCAGGATCACGACTTCTTCCAACATCTTGAGATGCATATCCGTTCAGAGTACCCACCATTGTGTGGTAGAGATCATCTTTCATACAGGTCGTACTTCTTTCCATTGAAGGTAAATATTCTTTCTGAGTATATACTTGTTTAATTGTAATAGAGTGCCACAGAATAGTAGTGGTAGTAGCCAGTAAGTTGAAAAGACCATCTCAAAGTGATATACAACTAGTAACACTGAAGTAAAGTACTTTCTCTATGTGCTACACTCATTTATAGCATTCATATCAAGTGTAAAAGTATACTGTTTCAATTGGTTTATTTGCAAGCCTAGCAGGTGGCCTTTCTAATGTGGTCAATTAGCAAATGAAACAGTATACTTTTACACTTGATATGGATGCTATAAACGATTGTGGTACATACAGGAAATTCTTTACTTTGGTGTTTATATTTTAGACATAACACTCTCAAAGCTAGGTCTGGAATTAGCATTTTTACCACTATGTAAATAGTATGCAAAAATTCCCCAACGGTCAGAGACTATTGCATGAGGGCGCTGTTTATTTGAATTAAAGAGGAATGCCACTCCAGGAATATCATCATTTTCATAAACTATGGAATCTGGAGAATTATGTCATGATTTTACATCACATACAATTACTTGTGTTTTCAGAAAAAACATCAAGTTGATATTGTACCTTTATAGGGTATCTTTACTGTGGGATATTGCATCATGGGAGTCAGCAGAAATAATATTCAAGTTGCACAATGAATATACATGCAAGATGTTTTACACTGGGTGGTATAGGCACTTAGGACTCATGCAATAGCAATAGCCCATAGCAAAGATACCAAGTAAAAGCATGAGATCAACTTGATGGTTCTTTGAAATCGCAAGTAATTGTAGGTGATGTAACGTTATGAAATGACTCCAGAACCCATAGTTCATGAACATTTCTCTATTTCCTGGAGTGGCATACCCCTTAAAGACCTCATATTATATACAAATTACGTAGCTAGCTTTGAGAGCACTGGTAACAAGCTGGATAATTTCAAGAACAATCTGAAGACATGTTTGTTCAAAACAAGTATTTTGGAGGAATTGACCTTTTCGAGAGTTGTCGGTGACTAAGCAGTTAGCTTGTGTGCTTCTTACGTCTGCAGCCTGGGTTTCAACCCACCCAGTGTCAGCTGGATGTGATTGTAAAATAACTTGATCTGTACGTAAGAAAGGTGACACTCAAATTGACCCCTACCTAACAATACACATTTCTCCATGACTTTGACATATTTGTACACTTCTTACATTGTTTATGGGCGGAGACCTTGTAAAACAATAAACATATTATTACTATTATTATCATTATTAAACAGAACCATAATTTTGGAGTCTAGCACTTTTAAAATGCATTTTGATAGATTGATTGATACATGCTTCCCTCTAAGTATGAGAATAATCATGCCAGATTTTGATACTTCCGTAAATGAAAATTCAGTGAAGTCGTTGGAGTATGAACGTTTTAAGGCTAACCCATTCAAATAATCTGACCTGGATGACACCATTTCATGTAGAAACATGACTAACTTTGTAAATAACCATTTCTCTTCTCTCTCTCTCTTTGTTATCAGAATGTTATAGATGGTGATTTATGTGAACAGTTTAATTCTATGGAGCCGTCAAAACAACGTAGTGTCGCTGATGAATTGGATAGAAATCCTAGTGAGGTAAAAACAATTACATAGTACTGTGTTGTTGTATCTAACATTCATGTCATATCTCCATATTACAACCAGTGACAGGCAAGCGTTGACAAGTGGAACGTGTTACAAACAGGGAGAACAAACAACTGAATTGGATTAATAACACTTTGCACAGCATGTTGGAAGTACAGTGACTTGTATTTCATTCCATCTTTTGATAAAAACAGTTTTATGGCCACTTTACATATAGTAATGCAGGTTCACAAACAAATTTCAAGTTCACTGGCATTTCTTGTACACATAAAGAAGCCATAAAACTGTTTTAATAAAAAGCATGAAATGTAATACAAGTCTCTGCTGCTCCAACCTGCTGTACCAAGTGTTGTTAATCCAGTTTATTTGCTTACTTTCCCTGTTTGTAGCATGTTCTATTCATCAGTGCAGCAATGCCGACAGTTGTAGTTGACTTTTTAGTCCAACAATTACTGTCTGAGAGTGCTATAAATAGTCAGATTTATACAAGCCATTCAGACATGTATAGAAGGATAAACACTTCAGCCATATCATGTCGTCACACTAGTTGAGCAAGTTTTAGGCCCAAGAGATACCATTGGGGATGGGGGTGGGGGTGGGTGGTTGCATTACAATGGGTTCCACCCACCTATCTTTCAAACCCAAATTAGGAAACAGGAAATGCATTTAACGTCACATTTGCATGTATGTTATCTCTTGGGAACTAATGTAACACAATCTTGGGTAGTACACAGGATATGAATATATCCTGGCTGTTCAAGTTTCTTTGTGTCGTAATAATCTTTTCTACATACTACCAAGTCTATGTTCTCTGTTTTGTACTCAATAACTATTGTTGATAAATGTACACAGAACTGCGGGGAATAATATTTTGTATATTTTTTTTTTGTAGGTTTCAAAGAAATTGGAAGATATCAGAACTAGATATGCTTTCTGAGGGGAATTACGTGAATAAAGATTAAATCTGGTATGGAGAAAACCCACTCAAGCCATCAATTATCTTGTCTTCGTGAGGAGCGAAAATAACATATGCAAGGATGTCCTTGAATGAAATGTCCTTCATGAAATAAAGGGATGGATATATCTACCAATAGCAACATTGCGTCAGGACTAATATATTATACAAGAAAAATACTTTATTTCCATCACTTCCTGATATTAAGTACTGATCCGGGCCAGCAACAAACTCAACAGGAAGGGTTTTTTATTTTCAACCCATGCTGTACAGAACAGTGGCCATTTGTTGTTGATGATACAAATAAGATGCATGTTAGAGGGTCTAACCCTATCTCTATTACAACAATAACTCCCTAGCTTTTATAAGAATATGTATCTGTTGTACAGTCAGTCGACTGTTATACATTCTTGCCCTATTTTGATAGGTAGTAGAGACACTGCCATATTTAGTAGTACATAGGGTTGAAACCGACTTGATCATTGGAGACAATAGTATAACGCTGCTTGTTTGTTTGTTTGTTTGCTGCTCCACATTCCTGCCTTTGACAATCCCCTTTTTGTGAGCGCCTACATAAAACACACAATGTTGAATGCAGTGAACAACATGGCTAATTACATGTAATTATAAAAGGACAAGTTAATTTTTACGAACAGACTGATTTCTTGGATAAACCAACCTTCACACACAGAAGGACACCCTGAACAAGTGCATATGATATCTTGACCAAGACAGGATGTTTTCTAGTGACTTCTGCATCTCCAACATTTGCTGGACTTTCTATATGCTTTCATCAGTACTTTAAAAAAAATGTAAAATAAGTATTCTTACTCGATCACGAAGTGTTGAAATGTTTACATAGAGTGATGTCTCTTTGATGTAACATAGAAAGTTTGTTGATTGCCATCTTCGCTATGACAGATGTCAGTAGAACTGATGTGGAATTTAGCTGATAAAATTGAAACATACTATAGGTTAAATATTTGTCGATGAACAGAAAATATGGAATTATTATATTGTCATCCTACATCGTGACAAGGGTCGTGTTTATGTCACTGATTCTGCAGTGCATGAAACACAAGTCAAAGTGTTCCAAAGTACCATTAGTTTCCCAATTTTACATAAATTATGCTTGGGGAGGTATAATTATATTATTCCCCTATTTTTCTTCATTCAGTCGGAAAATACTCATAACCTAAAGGTTTATCACTATTTGTCTAGGGATGCTTAGTAACAAGGCCCCTTAGGTCACTCCCAACTCTTAGTGACAAGGCCCCTTAGGTCACTCCCAACTCTTAGTGACAAGGCCCCTTAGGTTACTCATATTTTCATTGACTGAACAAAGAAAAATATTAGAGAGTAATATCTGTAAGTTTTGTAAGTTACTGTTGCAAAGTCATGTGAGTTATATTGTGGAATTTATCCAAGCAGAAACTGCTTCTAATGAAATCGAAATATGCATCATTTTGTAACATTGTCTCTCAAAATACTATGTAAATAGATTTACTTCTTTGTTTCTTTTTTTGAAAAGTGTCATTATTCCGTGGTTGCAACGAAATGAAGGCTTTTAGTCCTGTAACCATACATGAAAAGATTTATAGTACATGTAATTTTGGTGTTGACCAATTTTGTAAACAGTAAAGAGGAGGGGGGTCATTTCAATTTTATCTTTCTCTATCTATGCTAAACACAGTATACACACTATATGTTAGTGAATACTGGATTTATTTGAACGAGGATGTACATTATTGTTTGTGTTTCTCTTTTTTTAACAGAAATAAAATATTTTGACAAAACAGTTGGCGTAGTTGTGAATATTCTGTATGTTCCTACTTCTTGAGAAAAAAAGAGAGAGAGAGAGAGAGAGAGACAGAGACAGAGAGAGAGAGAGAGAGAGAGAGAGAGAGAGAGAGAGAGAGAGAGAGAGAGAGAGAGAGAGAGAGAGAGAGAGAGAGAGAGAGAGAGAGAGAGAGAGAGAGAGAGAGAGAGAGAGAGAGAGAGAGAGAGACTGATATGGGGTGGGGGTGACTTTGGGTATAATGTAAATTGTTTCTTTGAGGTTCAAATGTAGTTTTGTTGAAAACCATTATAAACATACCAGCATGTACTCTTGATTTCACAAATGTACTGTGGATTATAACTAAAATACTGACCAATAGAAAAATTATGAAGTTGATGGCTTTGTTATTTGAATGTGTTAGCAACCACATGGCATAAACCATTTTGGGTCGGTTTGGCACTGGAACCATTGGTTGCCGGGACCTGTGGTTTGGACAGGTAAAATTGTACTTGCATGCACAGGGGTTAGACATTTGAGGCCTTCATAACATAACTCTGTGGTGTTGTATGTGTTGTGTAAGTTGTTATCATAGACTGCTTGTGTAATGGATTTGTTGTATTACTTTGATGTTTCCATGTGGGTGGGAAGACATGATGTGCATGACCATTGAAGACATACAACTACATGTACATAATTATGGCATTTGATCACTGGTCAAAAATACCCAGATTGGTCAGATATCGGTCGGAAATATGTTATAGACAACAAAGTGCTCAAGGCATGATATGGTCCTTGGTACATTTGTATATGCAAATTAGAAAAAGAGAATATGACTTTTGGTCAAGAAATGTACAGTTTGGTAGGCAAGTAATATTTAATGAATGAAGTTGTTTCTAATGGTTGTCAAGACGAAGTCTATCTTTCAAGGCAAGGTGACTTTTGGTCATAAATGTGATTTTTAGTGAAAAGACCCCCCCCCCCCCCTCTCTCTCTCTCTCATATTATCACTGCACTGTGTATTATCTTCGTCTCTCTCATGATCACTGTGTATGATTATCGAAGATCCCGCAGTCACAGTATTCCCACACTGTTTTGTTTGTGTTTATAATAATACTCGAGAATGGCTCAAGAGAAACTGAATGTGTAACCTGGTAGATAAATCTTGAAAAGTTGGCCTTGCACAACTATTGTGAAAATTTAGTACTCCTAGAATTCTAGAAAAGACTAGGCTTATTGTTTCTTGTTCTCTTTGCTTATTGAATTTGGGCAACAACATTGCGAAACACATCCTCAGCTCTCACAGTTCCTACGGCCAGTTCACATACTGATATAAATAAATATCCTGTGGTTGTAAATGACCCTTGCATAGATATGCAAATATTTGGCCCTACGTCGATTGACGTCATAGAAATTTCTTTACGATCGTTATTTCGATTCGTTGCTATATTTAGAATACAATATCATGTTCCAAAACAGCCAATCACAGACTCTGTTACTGACACTTCTTTAAAATACAAATGCGCATGAGATATGCGCAGACACTCTTACCGTGTTCTGTGTTGTCGTCCTTTGCTAGAAATGGACGCCGATTTATGTTTAGAGTAAGGTCAAGCTAAGGTATTTCATTCACTTTCGCACCTATTACCGAAGGATCGAGACACAACAGAATTTATCCATGTCCTAAAGGTAAAGAACAAGCGATATTCCGTCTTCAATATGAGCGATTCTGGCCACAGAAGCGTTTACGATGGTAAAATTGCCGGTCTCTATGATCTTGAAGAAACATTAGGCCGGGGTCATTTTGCGATCGTCAAACTCGCAAGGCATGTTTTCACCGGCGAGAAGGTCGCCGTGAAAGTCATCGACAAAAACAAACTAGATGAAGTATCAAGAGCTCATTTATTCCAGGAGGTACGTTGTATGAAACTCGTCCAACATCCACACGTTGTTAAGTTGTATGAAGTGATAGACACGCAAACTAAACTCTACCTGATACTTGAACTCGGCGATGGCGGTGATATGTACGATTATATTATGAAATATGAAAAAGGTTTGGATGAGGACTCGGCAAGGACTTATTTCCGTCAGATAATCCATGCCATATCGTATTGTCACAAACTCCATGTTGTACATCGGGACCTTAAACCGGAAAATGTAGTATTTTTTAAGCAACAGAAAATTGTCAAGCTGACGGACTTCGGATTCAGTAATAAATTTCTACCTGGTGAGAAACTAGATACATCTTGTGGAAGCCTAGCCTATTCTGCGCCTGAAATACTCCTAGGAGATTCCTACGATGCTCCAGCTGTAGGTAAGTTATCATCGAAAAATCGAGATGAACCGCTCCTGACATCTTTATCATAGTTTGACATTTACTAGTGTCATTTCCTTGTCAGACATCAATACGTTATCACTGAGGTGTATGACAAGAGCTATTAATACTAGTAGCATGTATCCTCCTACATTGATGGTCATGAAACCACAGAACAATTCCAATGATGGAGCAAACAATGTGAAACATTACAGTAGTTCTTTTCTATAACTTGTTCTTCCACCTGAATCTGTGTCCTGAAATATTGAATTTTGATTGGGATGGGGTTGGGTAGGGTTACATCTGAAGGATAAAGAGAGGATACAGCTGAACTCACCCACGCCACACAGCTGCTAAACCGAACCAAACCAACTATAACAACCAATTTTATCATTTCTATATTAAGCTTGTTTTTTAAAATGAGTTAGGGTCTAATGTCACATATCGTCAGAATAATGTCATTCGTTTGTTTAGATCAATTACATCCCCATATGTGAAACATGTTGACAATGGAATATCAAATCACATAAAGTACATGAAACAATGAAACATGAAACCAGAGATAAACATCACCATACATATACCTGCAAACAAGGGAAGGTTTAACTATAATGTTTCTTGTTTTCAAATTGACGGGGTGTTTTCAAGAAAATATATGCACAGTGTAACTTAAGTCCATATTAAATGAGGTGTAACAATCAAAATAATACCCCACCCCTTCCATGAACAAATGTCATGGTCCAAGATTTTGTGATATTAAAAGCATAGTGTGTGTTCTCTGATTATCAGTAATTCATTTTTTGTCTAAATTAAACACAACAAGATATACACATATAGACATGTATATTGGTTACTGGAGGAAGAATCTAGTTAGATGTTAGTCCCCAATATTTGTCTTTGTTCAGCCAAGGAAAATACAAGTGACAATCCTTAGGTCGTGAGTATTTTCTGGCTGAATGAAGAAAAATAATGGCGAATAACCTCATTATTCCAGTCATGGTGTAATACCGTAGATTGGGTTTTGATGCCCCTAGCAGTAACTTACCTGACTTTGTCTACTTAATACATTCACCATAATTTGACAGAAATGAAACCACAATCAATAAAAGTAGGCGTTAAAGGTAGTGCTTCAGTTTTATTTTGACTAAAGTTCCTCACATCCAAAGTTTACAAGTTCTATAAAACAGTCAGATGGCTGTTTTCAACACCCAAATTTTAATAGTAATTAAAGTGGTCATATGGATAAGGAATGCGTATTTATTTTGAATTTTTAATTCTAAAATTTTTTTATCATGGCTTCCTACGTGAAGAAAAATGTGAAACAACGAATGGCAAGTTCTTGTTTGTAGTTCAATAAATTGTAAAAGATTGATAAATGTGTAAAATCTTTGTTATCTTGCATACAATGACAAACTTTTTACACATTTTCAAGCTTTTTGCAATGTATTGAGTGACAAACAAGGACTTGGCATGTGTCGTTTCACATTGATTTTTCACACTTAGAAAGCCATAATGAAATTGTTTTATAAATTAGAAATCCAAAATTAATATCCAATCCTCATTCACTATTTATGATCGCGTGTGATCTATCACACAAAGTTGTAGTTTTATATAGTTATACACTCTGAATACTATCAGCTCATAACATTCACTTTGGTTTCACCCATTTGGTTATCTACATAATGAATGACAGGCATAAGACTTTATCGCATCTATAATGGTGTTTGTTTGCATATTCTGTGAGCTGTGAAAGGCTGTGTTACATGCTAGTGTTCAGACATCTGAATGAAGCCATTCACGGCATGTGCGTTAGCGCTGTTTGTATGGTAGATACATTACAATGTATAAGGCCTTTATTAGATTATCCCATGTTATTATGACTTGCTGAGGTATCTTGATGATCATCCCTTTCCAAACAAAGTTGCCTTTAATAGCGCACACACGCTTGTTGGTGAAAATATTTTGAAAACAATACACACAAAAAGTAAACTGTGCTTCATGGAGGTATCAATAACAATTATTGTATTGTCCCACAGGATGTAGACAGACATGTTATTCAAACGACCTTACATTATTTTCATTAAAAAATCATACAAAAATGTAGAGCCAAATATTACAATTATTTTCAGGAGCACGCAAGGCTTATAAGTTTATTCACAGTGATTTTTATTGCGGTAAATCTATAGTAAGAATTGTAAAGTAAGTCAGTTAGCACTTACACAATGCGAAATTCTTGGTAGAACAATGAGGGAAATATTTCGTTCCTGTTGTTGTTGTGTTATATTATGGTTAGCATTGTGTCCTTCTATCTTCTACATACCAAACCTCTCACATACAAGCGTTTGTAGGACTGCTTCATGTCCAATTATTACTACCTTGCTGTTGTTTCAAGTAGAAACATACATTTGCTTGGGCCCAGTGAAGGTTACATTTATATATATATCGCCCACAGGCAATGTACATGATAAAGTGGTACTATATAAAATATTTTGACCTTTTGACAAGTGAACATCATATTTACAGAAAATGAATGTACATTCCTAATATAAACATACATGCCATGTAATGTGATAAAAATATTACAACCGCAGTATGGGTGTTTGCGCCTATCTGATCAGGATGTTATCTGTCCTCATCTTGTTGGAAAGTTAATTACCTAAACCTCAGGTGCAAATGCTCACATATATGTCCAAAATATACAATATTACGCTATATCATAGTACTCCATTTTATATATCTGCATTGAAAATTTTAACCTTGCATACCATTAATTATGACACATTTGTAGGCCTGTATACACCATCACATGTATAACCATCACAGTTACAGTACTGCTATCACACATTACAGATGTCAGACTGTCATACACAGAGACACAGCAATGTTGTGAGATTTTTACAGGCCTATATAGTATATAATCATACAGAAAGTTAAAGTATTGTTTTGAGAACTATGTTTATAAGGCCTGTATGACCATACACACCAAAGTTACAGTTCTGTTATGAGATATTTACAGGTCTGTATAACCATACACTAAATTACAGCATTGCTACGGAATATTTACAGGCCTGTATAACCATACACTAACAGTACTGCTATGAGATATTTACAGGCCTGTATAACCATAAACTAAATTACCAGTTCTGCTATGAGGTATTTACAGATCTGTATAACCCCACTCTGAATTACAGTATTGCTATGAGATATTTACAGGCCTGTATAACCATAAACTAAATTACCAGTTCTGCTATGAGGTATTTACAGATCTGTATAACCCCACTCTGAATTACAGTATTGCTATGAGATATTTACAGGCCTGTATAACCATACACTAAATTGCAGTACTGCCATGAGATATTTACAGGCCTGTAAAATTATTAGATATACCCGTAACCCAGGTCTGTATAACTAAACACTTAGACACAATCCTGCTACATCATGTATTAGATATTACAGGTGTGCATGACCATACACTATGATGCATCACTGCCAGTAGACGTTTACAGGATTCAGTCATAGACAGTGGAGAGGAAACTCCACTGTCTATGCAGGACTGTATTATCCATACACTGAAACACAGTACTGCCATTAGATGTCTGCAGGCCTGTATCACAAAATGGTACAATAATGCATATTATAAGTACAGGTCTGTATAAATATTACATGTTAGGGAGGGGTATGATTCTTTCGATCTTGGTATTGACAGTTTCCAAAAAAAGGTTTGTGTTATGTGTTTGTTTTTTAAAAAGTTTTGTGTGGTGTACATGTATTGTACACTGACCTCTGGGAGTATACATTTCCATTGTTTTCTGTCATGGTGGTGGATAACTTTAATGTGATTTATACTATAATAATTTGCGATGATCTCATGTTCCAATAATGTAAATTGAACCCCCTTGTGATTGACCCTGAGTCAATATTACACAAAGACCATGAATACAATGTAGAAACTGCACACTGCATGATAACCGGAATTGCATTTCAATGTGTCTTTCCTTGGGAAGTGAAACTCTAGAGTAAGCATTCCTGAACCATATGGATGTATGTCTACATACAGTGTACTACATATCACACAGTGCAGGTATAGCTCACACCCATTCTGATTAAAATCCGATGAAGTGTACACAGTGCGATTTGTTTTTGGCTGTTACGTTTGCTGTTGTTTGTTCTTTTGTTAGTACCCATTACATATATCTGACACAATACTGTACGTTTTCCAGAACCCAATCTCGTATGCACGAGTAACCAATCAGAATCTGTCTTACAATTTAATCAAACTTTACGTTTGAAATTGAAAGAACGAGAACCCCCCAAATAGTAATGATAACATCATTGTCTTTGCTCTAGCTCTTTTCGAACAAAGCACTCTAAAATAGTGTACCCATATGTTTCAGCTCATTACACCTATGGTATTGTGTCAGATGTATGTAACAGGCACTCACTAGCGAACAAATGACAGTAAACGTAACAGCCAAAAAGAAATTGCGCCATGTACACTACATCAGATTTTTAATCAGATTGGCTAACGCCATGATGGTGAAAAGGAGTACAAAATGAACATGTATGTTTTCAAAAAGGAAGTGAATTTTTTTATTAAAAAAGTAACAAGTAATTTTAAACAAAAAGTAAAATGCAATCATGACAGTATGTGAAATAGTGCAATGGTGCAGATAAAAAGTAAGAATATAAAAATCATGACTATCACCAGAGAATAGAGAAAAAAGTGAAAGGCTGAGAGTTTGTACTTTTGTCACATCGTCTTTTCTGAATTTTAGCAATTTGAGTAACTTGAGCACAGTAATAGTATTAGTAGATAGAGCGTAATAATACTATTTTAGGAGTTAAAATTTAGCTCTTTTTTTTTAGTAAATCTAGTACAGTAATAGTATTTCGTTCTTAAAATTTATCATTTTTAATTAATTTTAGTACAAAAATATTATCTGTGTAGGCTTATTATTAGTAGTACATTGTATGAAAATGTGAATTCTATACAATAATATTAGTATTACTTTTATTTTCGCAGCGATAAGAATAGTATTCATTGATTAGTTTTTTGATTCTTGAAAAGCAGTCTTAGACATATACATGTATAGTATACATGCATACAATGTAAGATGGCTTTTTAAGAATCAAACTTGATTCGCATGCAATCCCCAGCTGAATACAGGTACAGAAAATAATTGACTATACTCAGTCATGCTCTGCACTCACTGTGTCAAAAGTATTGTCTTTCATAGACCTAAAAAAAGAGTGTTTAGCATTGACCCTGTAAAGTCTAAAACAAGATTTAGGGTGTAATTGCATAGATTTTGTAGAAACAAATGGCCATAGGCTTAACACGCAAGTAATTCCTCCATTTTCTAGTGCCACTTTGACTGTTTGCCACAACACTTTCTCCTTATCTTAATTTGGTTAACCTCAAAAAGGCTTGGAATAAGAGCAGTGAAGAGCACTGATTTATCGCAAGTGTTTGTTGCTATGACAGCCAAGTATTCACTCTTGGCTATCCCTAGTTTCTCATTGCTACATGTATATCACCACTCAAAGAATTAAAATACCAGGCGATGAGATGATGTTATTTTGCTTAGAAGTCTGTAGGAGATATTAACACGGACCTGGGGGGAGGCAGGGACTCTTTGACATTTTCATTCAGTGGAAGTGACATTTTTTGTGTTTTAAATAGATGAAGTGACAAGGATTCGCAGTGTGGAATGTATGAAATCTACCAGGCATGTCATCTGTGGGAATCAGCTGAGTGACAGGCTGTGCTGTCGTGTACTACGTGATCTGTGTTGTCTGAGACTACTTGGTTGTGTCAAACTGTCGGGTGAACTTTGACCTCCAGTCGTAGTGAGACATTACTAAGGTTACGTTACACAAAATGTACATAAGGTTGTTATGTAGTAAGTAGGATGGACTTTGATATGTCATTTAATTGGACAGCCAGCAGAACCAATTAATTTACACACTAAATCCATCAAATTATTTTGGCTTTTCTAAAGATCCTAATTGCTTTTGAAGCCCAGCAGAAATTAGAAAAATTGCCAATCATTGAATCTTTTTCTTTTCAAATAAATTAAAATTTTATTTTACGTTCGTCTTTTCTTGCATTGTTTTAGATATGAAAAATGATAGACCATATGTCGTTGTTGTCAAAATTTGAAAAAAATGAGTGATTGATGATTATGACGTAAAAAAGTATTATTTCAGTCAAATTTACTTTTTATCGTACTTCATGATGTATCTAAAAGACAACAGGCAGCAGCAGTGCAGTTTCAGAAAAGACCGAAATAATCCCAACAACATTACATGTATATGAAATGATATTTCTGTGAGAAGCAAAAATGACTTCCCCATGATTGAAAACACAATAATTATGGAGATAACTCACACATACATGTATAATCTCTGTACTAACAAGGGAAATGATTTCATTAATGAGCTTTAGTTAGATTTTGAGATTTGAGTCTTTCTTTGTTATGTGGGACCCGGGACACAGTATACGCGTACGTGGTGGTTAGCTTCGAGTAATGCAATAGCCCACAGATTGGCTATCTGTTTTTTTTACTCAAATATTTTGACAAATGATGCAGAGTTAGAAGGCCACATTTCTGGGTTAGCTGAGCAGTTATTTGAATGTATGTACATGTAACAGGTTATAACACTGCATGTTATTAGTCTATCATGTGTGAATGAAGAATGTTCGTAGTAATAAATAACAATTTCTAGTCGGTCATAAAAAGATGGAAAGTACGTGTAAGTTCAAAATTTTCCTGACATAATAATACTTTATTTCCACTAGATCAAAAACTATACAACTGAAACTAAAAAATGAGTGAACAACAAAATATTAATACATTTGAACAGATGTGGAAACGAGGACAAAAAATAGTTGAGAAAACAACTAATCAAGTTTGACCTCACTTAATGAAGAAAATTAGACAATATACAAATTTGCAGCAAAAAAACCTAAAAATAATAATGAAAAAATGATACAGAACTTATAGTGTGTGATGATAAATAGTAAAAAAAAAATATTAATATAAAAATATGGCATCTATAATTGTTTTAGGAGGTTGTTGAAGTCTGTTTTAAACTTACTCTGACAAATACTCATATATAAAGGGACTGAATTTCAAATTTGAACACCAGTAAATTTTGTGCTGAAACCATTTCTGTATTTTGGACAGGAGTCAAAGATTATTTCGTCATCAGGGATGCATCACACAGATTTCCACGAAACGTCAGCAAAAATTTGAGATTTGGTTTTCAAAAATATTTTGTCTCAGCAAGTAGAAAGTATGATTTGTATGTAACACTAGTCACTACATGTATCTGTGACTTACATAGAGAAAACTGTGTCAGATATTTCACATTATACTTCTCTGTTCAAGGAAGTAGATCATGCGTATTTAAAAAAAGAGGAATCCATGCCATTAACGGTATCCTCTGAAAACGGTCGTAAGTTGTCGATATATGCCTACAAATTATAATGATTCATGTAACATTCTGTTGGTCCATTTCCTGTCCACCAACTAGATGTATTGGAATATCGATTGAATCAAGGAAGACGACTATTGACTATCTATTTTTCAAGGAATGGTATTTCTGGAAGAAATTAATTTGATTTTTTCGATCTATGAGTAAAGAGCTTCTACAGAAAGGTTGGGTACCACCTGGCAAGTTTCACACATATATATAGAGTTAATTGGTGCTGCTAGCGATATCTTACCTTTCTTTGCATTTTAATTGCGTTCTAGCTTTGTATTTGCATGTAGAGTTGGATACTGTTTAAACAGCTATGCATCACTGTCAAGTCATCAAACAGTACACTGTACAGTTATGCACCACATTTGAATCACCAAGCAGTACATTCGTGTAGTAATGCATTACATTCTAATTATGAAACTATGTACAGGTACCAGCTACATGTAACTAGTTAGTAGTGAGTGGTAGTGCATAGAATATGGAACAAAACACAATGTTATACAAGCTCAATAAATGAACTTCGTTTGTTGAACTTTATTTTCGCGTTTCTAAACAAATTTTGAAAATTTTCACGCCTTTCACGTTGATACATGTAAGTTGATTAAAATCTACTTCTAGTGTGAGATACAGTCTGAGTGCTGGGTTTCCGGTAGTATTTTGATGTGTTTACCATCATCTCAGTAAACAGGTTTGTAAGGTTAGAATTTCATGTTTACCTTTATGTTTTTACATTACATCAGTTGTACTGGTGTGACCGCTACAATTTCCATCATAGTTTACATCATATATAAACGTGTCGATGTCGTACTTGTGAACGTTCATTTAGGAGGAGGGGGAAGGGGAGGGGTTTGTTCTAAAACAAACAAAAGTTCTTGTATTGAGCTTGTGCGGCATTGTGCGATCGTCCCCAAGTGTAGTATCACACTGTACCTACCCTACATATTTATACACTGTTACTTATACTTATTAGTGTAAAGACATTGAGAGCAGGTAGACCCTTTGGCAAGTTTCTACCCATGTAAGGACATGCACTCACTTCACTAGGGATACATGTACATGTACATGTATCTGTCCTTAGCCTTCAATTATGCTGGAATAGTAGTATGGCATCAGTCAAGCTAATATAGTAAGAATTTAACCTTCCCACTACAGCCAATTACTAAATTATGTGTTTAGGGACCTGCAAGTACAAGCTACATGTAGAAATGAAAGACATCTACTCTTCAGTCAATAGTCGGCTCAGAGATAACTGTATGTGTATTTCTTTGGTTTGAAAGATGCACTTTACAAATGTTTTTAGTATCATAAAACTCAAATGATTCTCGTTTAGTGATCTCAAAAAGCTGTTACGGAGTTACCCTTGTGGAACTTTGCTACATTACTTTGGAATTATTGTACCATCAAGTGATAGTAATTATAATATACATGTATGGTCCAATAAGCCGTTTTTCGTCTCGCAGCAGATCTCACGAGACCCCACGTGAGCCATTGCACCCATAGCAACCACGTGGTGGTGGTCAAGCTGAAAGTGTCAAATGCTTACATGTAGCAACTCTTTTGTTCTCAGCATCATCGCACATGGCCACAGCAAAAGCTTGACCACAATCGTATGTTTGACAATCGCTGTTGCTAGGCATATTTGCATATCTCACGAGATCTGCAGCGAGACATAAAAACTCTTTTTAAAAATGTTGTTCTTGAAGATTGATTGTGCTAGTCCAATTCTAATGGCACAGCCAGAAATGATATTATCTGTGAGTTTATTTTGTCTATTTGGATTGGCAGGCTTTGTCCTTTCATGCTTTTGTTTGTTATGTTAGTAGGCAATGTTGTGATAGTGACATTATCATGGAGGTGTACACCATACAACAAGCAGAGAGATTTTGATAGTGATGAAATGAAATGTCAGGGTTCAAAATTAACAGTGTCCAAGACTACCAGTTCTTGTCATGGGGCTACCATTTTTTGCAGCTGGCAGCCCACTCAGGCTATCACTGAATATATGTGAAGATTTAAAGGATGGAAGATTTACAGACTAAAAAGTATTGTCATAACACACATATTTCCAATAGAAGAACTCTGTTTTCAGTTCAGGAATATAGGACTGTTGGTTATCATACTTGGGCCACCACTTTTTGAAATTGGTAGACCACTTGGACTACCAAAGAAAATAATTAATTTCAAGCTGTGAATGTTATGCGTAATTTGCATATCTTGTGGTCATATAGTTATCATTGGACTGTGATCTGTGACATACCAACTGATTGTGTCATGAACATATCCAAGGATACAAGTTACAACTTACTGTACATGTATTTATTTTGGTGGCATGAAAAAATTGGCAGAATGGCAATTTAGGACATTTCAGGGGCACTTTCATTTGGTGGACATATTTTGAGGAAACTTGTCAATATCATGTCATCTGGTCATCCCGCCACATTCTGTGCCACTGTTGTTGATACCTTTCATAACAGCTAAATACAGAAATGTGGCAACTGTAAAGTAATGTAGCAGGACTTATTTCCGTGGACAAGATTTTGCATGTGTTCAGCTAAAATAAATCCAGCACCAACTACAGTATACAAGTGATAAGTAGCCAGGTGTTGTTAGTTGTGCTGCAGTGCCATTGGCACATTTTGAGTCTTGGCAGTTTCCTTTTTGTCAGCTATTTCTACTTTATCATGTTATCAAAATATAAATTTACAATTTTGAGGTTTATTAACAAATATACATCAACTTTGACAGGTACTTCAAGGCATGATGAAGTAGGTGGAAAAATGAAAAGTACATGTACCAAGCTATCAGAAAAGAGCTAAATGACAAAATTTTCTTAATTCGCAAGAGAATATGTTGGAAAATGTATTTGTTAAGTGATGTTGATTTTTTTTTTTTTAATTCCAAAGGGATAGATTTTAACATATATACAAATGTATATGTTCGTATTGATTACATAGGGTAACTGTTATGGCTTACTTTGAAGAAAGGTCAGTTCAGGTCAGTCGTGACAGTGTGGGATGGAATTAGTATTATATATATAGGATTATGTGAAGGATTTGTATAAATTTACAAATCACATTTGTATGTCTGCTTAGTGTGGGGGCGTTTGACTTTTGATATTTACAATGTATGTACATTGTACCGTTCTAATGTTTTGAGGGATTTTGAAGTCAAAATAATACACTGTAGTCTCTACTCAAAGATGGCTAAATAAACGCACAAGCAATGTTTTCAGAAATACATTACAGTAAGTAGGAAATATCCACCATAGATTTCTCAGGTGTTTCACTCAAGAACACCCCTCTCCCTCCACACCTTCTCCACCCACTAGAAAACATGGCACAAGATGAAAATAAATGCAGATTTTAGCAGATTTTGTCCTGCTTCCCCAGGGGTTTTTCGCCCACGCTTACATCATTGGGAGTTTCATGACCATTTTGCAAGAATAGATGATAAAGAGAGATAAAACGTGGAAAACCATAAGATGTATAAAATATAACGACATCATATGTACTATTTATAATATGAATTCCTCACCTCCCACACACATTTCATCAAATAATGTCTCTCGGACTCCACAGACTCCAGTCTCATTATTTCTGTAAATGCAAGTTAGCTTATATGTATTATTAAACCAAATATTTATATCCGATTATTAATAGATATAAAGCTTCTAGAGAGATGCAAAATTTATCAGAATATTTTTGTGTACTAATGGTGCAATTTTTTTTCACAAATTTTTTTTCGTGGATATGAAAATAACTTTTCTTAATTTGCTTTATAAATATGAGAATATGATTTTGAATATTAATGAGATGACTATTAAACCAAAAATTGATTTCAAATTATCATAAAAATATAGTTGCTAAAGAGTTACAGAATTATAAAAAAATCAACTAATTTTACGACAATTTTTTTTTTCAAGTATTTTTAATTGATGTAAAAGTATATGTTGTTAATTTAGTTTGAATGTACTCAATGTTGAAGGGTTTTAAGTAAAAATGGTACTTGAAGTGAAATTTTGTGAAGATTAAAGGAAATGAAATGAAAGAGGACAGTTTTACGATTGACAGACATTGATGACAAGAGACAGGTAGCTTCAGTAGGGAATACTTTCAAAGCCCTAAAGATGACAGTGGATTGTGCGAAACTCGCATAAAAATAGACGTGAGATTTAGAGTAATGGGTTTAATGACGTCAATGTTATATACCGTTCTGGTGTATATGCAAAGTAGAATGATGGTGAATACGACTGCTAAGTGCAGCTGTTCACTTTAACACATTGAAGCCGGCAACTGCTCCTGATATCAGCTGTGATGTTCTATTACTAGTATTAGAGGAGTTTGGCATCTTGGCACGACATGCCTGCTCGTTTAGGCGTCAAATTTGCTCAAAAGAGTAGATGTCATTGTAACTCAAAATGTTGATGGATTTTTTTTAGTGCCACAACCACGTAATTTTTACAGATAGCGATAATTTTTAAAAGAAACATGAGTGGTTTGATGATGAAAAAAATATGTACAAATTTATGTAGTTACATTTGTAGATGGATAAATGGATGGATAGCTCCGTAAAATAGGTAATAAAACAGATTTTTCATGAATGTCTGTCTACTATTATGACAATTCATGGCCTTTAAGTGAACATCAAAATTGCTCTGAAAGCATTCTAAAAAAACATCAAAGTGGCATTAACCACTTTATGATTTTGTTTTAAAGTTTCCATCAGTTTCCCACGCCTCACGGACTGTCGTAACCAAAAAAGGACTTCTACATGTACATCTGTAATAAACATAGTTTTCCTGGCAGGCTGCCTATCACAAGACATTTCATTTAAGTCTGTTCATGTCACCTCAAAGTTATGTACATGTAATACTGTTACTGAGTCAGCAGAGATTGTAGTAAGACTAGAATAAACTACAACATTCATTTGAATTGACCTTTGACCCAAAGAACTTTAAAATTGCAATGTGACTGTATATTTTATTATTCCATAGATTATGTTCTTCATTCAGCTGGTGCTGAGAATGTTCACGAATGACAGTCTTGTCATTACAAGTGACAGATGTTGTGAGAAAACCCTTAGGTCACAAGTATTTTCTGACTAAAGAAAAATATTACAGAATAATATAGTTATATATGTACCAACCCAAGATTACTTTAAGAAGAAAATCCTGGCAATTTTGAACATTTTGACTAGTGTTTCATGAACACAGAATATAGACACACATTGTTATGACATAATGCGATCAGAAAATAAATCCCCCATTTTGTTTTTGAACTCGTAGTCGACTACGTACAGCTTTGCTTGCATTTGTGATACTATGTAGTTTGAACTGTTTTCAGTTTACAAAACATTGTATTCTTGTCAATACTAAATAACAGGAAATACATGGATTTCAGACAATATTCATACTTAATCTTGATCAAATGTACCACATAATAATGATTTATTACACCTCAGTGGGTTCTTCCACAAGCTGTCATTGGTTAGAATCGAATCATGTGACTTTCTTTAAATAGACTATTGCCCGGCAGGAATTATCTCGACCGTTGCGCATCTACTCTGTGCATGTTTTCCAGAGTTGTACTCAAGATGACAAAATCACTACAGTGAAACACAGAAGCTTATTTCTTTGCAGAAATTTGAATAAATATAATTACAAATGAGCTGTGGGGGACTCTCTACATGATAATTGATGATCACGCAAAAGTCCACTTATAAATGTACAAATTCTGATATACCCGGTACATTAAAATTTAAATCATAAAAACACACATATTGTGATATTATACATCCAGATAAATAAAATAATTTACTGTTAGGCAGAAAAATTGTCTCTGTAATTGTCTATGAAGTGTTAAAAAATTGTAGCCTGCTTCACATGTTCAAGTAACGAATTCCAGAGATTTCCACCTTTGTGACTAATTTGTGGATCTATTTCTGGGAGAACTGTGGAAGGTTGGACCTGAACAGGTCACCGTGAATTATCACTCATAAAAGTAATTAGTAACTTTGGTTGTAGTAACAGGAACTAACCTCGGTATTTACTCCCGCAAATATGTATATTATTTATGTTACTTTTGGTAACCTCAAGACGGTAACTGTTTGTGATTTTATTTTTTGTAGATGTTTGGAGCCTTGGTGTTTTATTATACATGCTAGTAACTGGATGTCCACCTTTCAATGAAGCTAATGATAGTGAAACATTAACAATGATTATGGATTGTAAATATACCCTGCCTGATTATCTATCAGAGGAATGTAAGAAGTAAGTATTCGTCAACTCTCAGCCCTCTCCTAGCCATTACTTAGACTCTCTAGATATTTGATGAAGTAGTCACCAAAGTCAAGTAGAATTGCTCTTTACAATGACAGCTGTCTTACAAAATTGACAACAGCCATGCCTGCTGTAATATAGACCAGTCACTAGGGTATTGTAGAAAGGGATGTGCTTGAAGGAGCATAAGCCGAGTTTGCATGTTTGAGGGATGAGTTTGCTGCAAGAGTCTCAGGAAATATGCCCACAGAATTTTCACAACTTTTGGAAATGCCATACCCGGTAATATCCTTTTTAAGGGCAGTCTACATTAGCTCCTGACAGGGAACGTATTCCGTACTACAATGTACTCCGTTACTCTACTCCCAGTCTAGTCAAGGTCCCAACAAAAGGTGTCAAGTGTGTTTGAAAGTCATGGTGAGCGAAAAATGAATGGCGCATGTCAGTAGTAATCCATCACAAATTGACAGACTGTCGTCATCGCTAATTAATACATTTGATACAGCTGTTTTGACCATGTTTTGACTATCGCGGGAATTTAGCATGTAATGATGATATGCAAATGTCCAACTCCTCCAGTCTGTTTAAACTAAGATCGTGTGGGGATGCGAGGATGTCATCATGTTTATATGAACACTGTGGGAGGGAGCACAGAATTATGTGCGCTCGTTGGGGATCTTGACTAGACTGGGAGTAGAGTAATGGAGTACATTGTAGTACGGAATATGTTCCCTGTCAGGACCTAGACTAGTGTAAGGGGAATGACACTTCAAGAAATAAAGACATTTCCATAAACTATGGGTTCTGGAAAGTCATTTCAGGATTTCATGTTCATATTCATTGTTCAACCTTGAATACATTTCTGCTGACTCCCATGAGGCAGTGTGGCCCTCAGTAAAGATATATGTACCTTACAAAGGCACAGCTCAATTTGATGATTCTCTGAAATTGCAAGTAACTGTAGGTAATGTGGAAGTATGAAATGGCTCTCCAGAACTCACAGTTTATGAAAATGTCTCTATTTCCTGGAGTGGCGTTCTTCTTAAAGGCTGCACTGCCTTTTTGAGCTTGTCACAACTGAATACAAGATATCTGTAATATTCTATAAGCATACTTTAAAGTCACTTACTACTGGCAGAATGCAAACCTTGGAGAGTGGTATTTCAGGTATAATGTATAAATGATTGAATGATTTAGTATACTGTAATGTGTATGAAAATCTTGAGGCAACCTGTTTTATGCCACCATTGAAGTGTGTTAATAATGTTAGGAGATGATTTATTTTGCCACTAAAGTTGTATGTCAACCTTTATATTAATTTTTATTCATAGATGATTTAATCAATGTTTTATTGAAGTGTTTTCACTCTTAGTGAAAAAAATGTGATATTGTTGAGTGTATTGATATGCCGTTCTAGCAGTTCATACGGTTGTTTGGCATTTGTTGTAGCCAGTGTGCTCTCTAATGATAGCCAAATTTTTGTTGTTGTGGGTCGGTATGATAAAAACTGCCATTTCTTGTGAGTCACCACATAGTAAGAGATAGAGGAACACAAAATTTTTGTGTGTCACTAGAAATTGTGTGCGTCAGTGGTGCGTCAAATTGGCTTAGAGGACACACTGGTTGTGGCAGATAAAATAGTAATTACGTGAATATACCTATTAAAGGCATGACTGCCCCTATTTTGCATATGACTGACTGTATGTTTTGGAGGTGGATAACCACCTTCAAAATATCTCAAAATTGTGATAATTTCGTACCATTCCTAAATGTTGTTTAATTTTCCATGTATCAAATTCATAGGTACATGTACGTGCATGTTACCCACAAAATGTGCACATAACCACAACTTTTGTGTTTATATCTTGGCAGTCTTATAAAACAGATGCTTATACGAGATCCTGAAAATAGGGCAACTCTCGATGACATTGAAAATGATCAGTGGTTAAAGAAAGGTAACGTGTTTCCAATTGAAAACGTACCCCTTATACGAAGAGAAGATATCACAGGGTTAGATCACGAAGTGGTTTTGGATAAGATGATAAAAGGCAACATAGCTGACAAAGACACAATTTTAAGGTAAGTTAAAAATAGACTCAGGAGATGCACAGACACTGAATTGTTGTCATGGTAACATAAGCCATATTAGTAATCCTGGCTTAAGTTGTCCTCCGTTGATGTAACCATGGTAACATGAGTTGTCATCTGCTGTGTTTTTTCATTGATAAGACAACAGGTAATGAAATAATTTAATGAGTTTAGCATTTGTGTCATTGAAAGTTTATTTTTGGTAACACTGATTGAAGATGAATTAAGGTTGCTGTCATTATGTCTATTGGAAATGAGACTAGACTGGTTTCCTAGCAACCAGGTAATGTGTTTTGCAAAAGACACCAGTAATCAGATGTCATGTAAATTAATACTGAATGAAATTAAATTTGAAAAATTAAATCTCTTTGAGTAAACTGATAATTATTTACTTGAATATAAAGTCCATGTTTCTGACCTTAGCTGCAGGTGTGCCATTGTGTGTGTGTGTGTGTGTGTGTGTGTGTGTGTGTGTGTGTGTGTGTGTGTGTGTGTGTGTGTGTGTGTGTGTGTGTGTGTGTGTGCGTGCGTGGGTGCATGCGTGCGTGCGTGCTTGCATGCGTGTAGAGTGTATTAATGGAAGTTGGGAACAAGCATGGCTATTTGCTCATAGCAATTGCATTTCTTTCATTTTTTCATAATAACACAAATTAAGATATACTCTGATACAGTGCATAATCTAAGGTGGTTTAATTTTCATGATAACAGTCACATTTAGTGCATGATCTAAGGGGTTTTAGCATTCATGTATGTTCATTAGACCACAAAGTATTGAACTTGTTATTAAATTCACACAAAATCACTTGTTACATGTATGTGCTGTTACAGTTTAGAATATTGATAGAGCTGACATTATGAATTATATAGCATGAAGTACTCTCAGTGCTACAGTGGTAGTTGTCATTTGATGTCATTGATTGTATTTTGTTGATCCATATCTGTATTTGTTTTGCTGTCTAGGTCACTAAAGAGCGATGCTTATGATCATATAGCGGCCACATATTACCTGCTAGCTGAACGTAGATTAAGACGTCAGCATGAAGTGAAAAAGGGTAAAAGTAGCAGTCCATTTAGTGCTTACATTAACAAGACCAACCTAGAACCTCTAGCACTATCACCTCGGTAAGTCCAGTTACTAACAAACACCATATTTCGGTTATCGGAAAGACAAAAGATTGTATCGTTTGGCCACTAGAAGCGCTGTTTGCAGGCAGGGATTGAACCAAAAGGGAGGGGCATCTTAGTTGAGTACTCTACCCTCATTATAAAGATAATTGTCATTTGCCAGTGTTTCACAGCAAAAGTTGGTTACATTTTCATGTTGATATTTGAATGTTCTGATCTGCGAGTTTGTCTGTTCCGAAAGTTGTCTCCGCGATTTTGACAATGTTTCAATTGTTTGTTTACTAAGAGCACCAAGCGTGAACAGTGCCGAGAGTCCACAAGAGGATCTATTGGTCAACATCGCAGCTCAACACCTGGTATCACTACCAAGTAGTCAACCAATCACACTAGCGCAACACCTGGTGTCACCAAGCAGTCAACCAATCACGATAACGCAACAATTGGTATCGCCATTAGCAAGTCAACCAATCTCAATACCTCTCTCACAGACACCACCATCATCTATCTCATCGTCTCAAGAAGAACTATGTGGTAGTCCATTGGGTGGTAGTCCAAGACGAGGACTAATGTCAAGAGATCACCTGACAATTGTACCTAGACATGGTAGAAGTATTGTCAAGGAAGGAGTTAGTGTCTTAATGGTGAGTAGAAAAGTGTTAAGAAACATCTTATTTTGTGTTTTGTTGTTTTTGTTCTCACCCACCATGTGCTTGGAAGAAATGTACTGTGTGACTTCTGTCACGAGGTTAGTTTTAACGTGGTTCCCCAGACTCCCATTTGGGGTGGTCTTGTAGGCAGAGCCCCCGTGGCGAGAGGTTTGGTAACCGAGACTAGTAAGTGAGTTCAAATTGTTGAATATGTACAAAGCACAGCTACCTGTATTGCTATGAGTCTAGGACTACAGTTACATGAGTCTTGTGTCCCTTACCAGTCATTTAGGTGATGTGGGTTCAGATCCCACCACTGCCACCAATGTAATGCAATCAGGTTCTCATCATTCCTTGATAGTGGTTTGATTCAGTGGGTACGGTAAGACAGTGCTTCAGAGTACACTCCACCAAACACTGCTACCTTTATTGTGATGAGTCTAAGACTAAAATGTGTATGGTTATAAGTGTCTCATATCCCCTACCAGTCAATATCGGAAGTTTTATTTAAATCCCACCACTGCCACCAATGTAACAGAATCAGGTTTTTATCAGGCGCTTGGTAGGAGTTTGACTAGTGTTTGATGTATTAAATAAGAAAGGCAACACCAGAGTTATAGAGTACACTGCAAACCACTACAGTAACTTCTTTGTAGTCTAAAACTAAAGTACATGTAACATGCCAAAGAACAATGAGGCCCACATCCCTATGCAGTATTCAGAGAGAAGTTTATGAACATCGTAAACAAGGAAACTTCTGCTGAAGATTTAGTTTCACTTATTTTTCCTGGAAAACAAAAACTTGAAAATAAGTAATAGCTAAAACACCTTCTTCTATATATAAGTACAATGCACAGGGTTTAGAAATGGTAAACATTAATCTTTGGGAAGTAGTTGAAGACTCCTAAAATGGCCAAGTTGTTGTCGAGTGGTAAAAAATATCTAGGTTTTACAGTACATGTACATATATATGTGTAGAGTATGTAGTATGTTTTATTTCTGTACTTTGGCCGCAGGCCTATGGTACGACAAATACCAAAATTATGAAAAGAATATACAAAGACAGAGGAGCCATAATTTACTCACACCTCCAACCTTTTCTGGCGTCTACAAAATGAGTAGAAGACATACTTAGATAAATCCAACAATATAGTAGCATTTTCAACTTGCATTAAACTGATAAATTTCCTGTATGAGGGTTCGTTGTAGTAATATAAAGGTAAGTATTTTCTCCTTAAATCGGAGTACAAGTTACAAACCAAGGTAAAGTGGTATTCATTTTCCACATCACCTGTTTTGCAAAGATTACAAGTTCGTCTATCTCTAGGTATTCCCAGTTTACGACCCGCTTCTATGTTTAAATTCAGTTGAAGACTCCTAAAATGGCCAAGTTGTTGTCGAGTGGCAAAAAATATCTAGGTTTTACGGTACATGTACATATATATATGTGTGTAGAGTATGTCACAGTGGAATGTAGAACTCACAACCGTGTGTTGTTGTTGTTGTTGTTTTTTTGAGGAGGAGGAAGAAGAGCATCGTGTGAAGTATTCAATGATGGCCATTGAAGAAGAAAGTGAGGGACATTCATCGGATGGGTCTTCATCTGGTGGCGACCAGTCACAGAAATTACATTTACCAAGCATGGCTGGGTCACGGTCATTGACCTGCCGGAAAAGTCAACCTTTATTACAAATTAATGAGGAAGAAGAAGGTAAGAGATCAGGTATAACAACTTTAATTTATCAAATTATTGTTAAGTAATTAGTAGTTAAGTAGTTAATTACTGCAGTTAGTTGAATTGTTGCTGACTTGCTGTAATTTAGTGACTGAAGTCTTGTTGAAGGGGAATATTACTATGGGTTCTTAAGATTCATTTCATGATTTGACATCACCTATAATTACTTACGATTTCAGAAAAACCATCAAGTTGATCTTCTGCCTTTATAGAGTATCTTTGCTATGGGCCAATGCATGATGGGTGTCGGCAGAAGTGATACACTGTACAGTATTGAATCACCTGTGGGTAAGCGTACATGTGTAGCTGTACACACAGTGCAGACTAGTGTTGGTTGTCTGATCAAAAATATAACACTCAAGTTATAGCTAGTGCAGCTACTAATTTAAAAGTCTGTTTCTGATCATAGTGCTGATTTGTGAGTTTATCTGTTTTTTTCTGTGAACAGGAGAATCAGATGACGATATGTTATTAGGAGGTACGTCATTTCCATTGACTGGTCGCCCCAAATCACGGCAAACCATAGCATCACCGGAACTCATGAGACAAAAATTTAAGCAACCAAAGCTGAAAGCCAACAATGCAGGAAGAGCCAGCAACTATAGTTCCTCGGATGCCAGCGACGACGATTCTGACAACAGACGGCGATGCGAACATGATATCATCAGGCGGAAACATCGTCGAGGAAGTAGAGATGGTCCTCCTGGTGGTGGTGGTGGTGGTGGTCATGGTGGTGGGGGTGGTGCAAACAACCATGGGACAAGTCAACACAGTGGTAGTAAAAGTGGAGGTGAGACTACCGACAAGACCGGCACTACCAACAACACTGTAAACAACACAGGAAGTGGAAACAAGGAAAAGAAAAGTAATGAACTGAGAGACAGTTTAAAAACAAGTAATTTGAGTGTAAATTCAAACAGTAGTAATTTTAGTACAAGTAAGTATGCTATAGACCCTAGCAATACCACGCCAAGTGATTCTGATGACCAAATGAGTGAAAATTTCCAGAATCGAAAAATCTCATGGTCGAAAAAGGATTTCCCCGATATTTCTGAAAGTAAGATGCTGATCCTTCCTAAAGATGAATATTCTAAAGAAGAGAACGTCAAGTATGATGAGTGCAAGGGAGACAAGAGTAAAATTGGATGTACGTGTATGTGTGGAGCATTCAACAGAGAGATTAATAGTAACACTAAAGTGAGAGAGGAGGCCCTCAAAGTTGAGATGAGGAGAACTAATTTGCATAGCAGCCAGTGTAGTCTGCATAATGGTGGACAGACACCAAGGGTTAATCAAAGCAATTGTTGTAGGCTCATCTGACTAGCACCAGACACTGTCAGTGAAGTGCCAGTAGTATAAGTAAGTGACTGACACTGGCCAGTTTGGTGGGGATGGGGGTGTAATTATTAACATTTTAACGTTAGTATGTCAGTTTACCTAATGAGATCATATTGTCTTTATACTATTCTAGGGCACACCAGGGGTGCATTTGATTATGTAACACAGGGAGCCTTAAGGCACCTGAAGTTGCCCCAAGTTGTGTTTGATTACTGCGTGACATCAAACTCTGGTTGTCCCAAGTCGACTTTCCTTGCAGAACAGGGGAAGCTTGGGAATAGACCATGACCTGACCTGACTTGACCCAAGATCAGGATGACATATGATTGGTTATTTTTATCAATTTAATTAACATATAATTATATATCTTTTCAAGAGCACTGTCCATATTTTAGGATAGGATAACATATTCCATTTCAAATGTGTCTAATATATTTGGAAAAACAGACCATTTTATTTATTGTGAATCACAGATTTACAGTGTGTATTTTGGGTTCCCCAGGGTACACAAAATGCACTGGGGTCTTCATGTGACCCGAGGCTTCAAGTGACGTCATTTGCCCTGACCTGTGGCTCCCTGGGGATAATTGAAAGCACCCCTATACTCTATAATAGGTCACACCAGTGTAGGTATGTTCACATACCATAATTTTATAACAATTGGTACACCATATAAAGGCATGTCTATATAAGGGTATGTCTATATAAGGGCATGTCCATGTGTGGGCATTCAGTGTACCATATAAGGGCATGTCCATATGTGAGTATTCAGTAGACCATATAATGGCATGTCCATATATGGTTATTCAGTACACCATATAAGGGCATATCCATATATGGGTATTCAGTACACCACATAAAGGCATGTTGGTACAGCATATTAGCTGATGCAAGTTCAACCCTGGAAAGCAATGTTTTCAGTATTGGTAGTTCTTCACAAGAATGCTTTTAATCTGTGTCACTTTCTGATGGATTTATCATACCTAATGAGAATTCATTCATAAGTAGATTAAATTTAACTTATCACTTGGTAATATGTGTATGTTTAATCATGTCGTGGTCTGTTTTCACACAGATATCCCCAAACTATTATAAATTTGGTAACGCTTTTTGCATACCAAGTTATGCAGAGATGCATATGTAATGTGAAATTACGTTTTGGTCGTAAGGACCAAACAACTATGATAATGGTTATCCCCCTGGAATTGGTATTCAACACAGTTACACTGTATGTGTAGATGAGAGGAATGAACAGGTAGTCAGTGATTATCAGATGCGAACTTTAGTATTCAGCTTGTATGTCCCAAAATTCCAATGAATGTAACCAGATTATACCCAAGGTGTACGGAAGTACAAGCATAAATTACTCCAAGAATTGTGAAAAAAAAGCCTAAACCTGAGATATTCCATGTGTAACACTATAACTGAACATAGTAAATTTTATGACCACAATAACCTGAAATATACCCAAAATACACTAATTAAAGCAAAATTAAAATCTACTCAGATTTAATATATGAACTGTATGGAAATGTAGATACCTGTATCGGAATCGGATTGATAGGGTGACGCAGTATCAGTCACAGTGCTTGCCAGATTTCTATCAAGTTAATTGTTACTATAGTTACCAAATCCCAGAGGTTTTATTGGGTGTTGTTATGCAGTGTAACCAAATGTAACACTTTTATAGTGTGCTGTTGTATAACATGTGATGTACAGCTGGCTGTATAATCCTTGACCTTTGACACTACATATGTAAATGTGATCGTGAGTAGTCCAGGGAATGAGCGTTCTAAAAATATGAAATTGTAGAAAGAATGGTCTGAAAGTTCTTAGCAACAATTGAAAAAAAGTCCCTGGTAAATGTAGAGAAAGTTCATAGCAACCAAAGAGAAGGTTCCTAGTAGCCATAGAGAAAGTTCTTGGTAACCTTATAGAAATTTCCTAGTAACCATTGAGAAAGTTCATAGCAAACATTAAGAAAGTCCGTAGCAACCCGAGAGAAGGTTCTTAGCAACCAGAGAAGATATTCATAGTAAACATAGAGAAAGTTCCTAGTAACCAGACACAAAGTTCCTAGTAACCACACAAAGTTCCTAGTAACCACAGAGAAGGTTCCTAGCAACCATAGAGCAGGGTCCTAGCAACCACAAAGAAGGGTCCTAGCAACCACAGAAAAGGGGACTAGCAACCACAGAGAAGGTTCCTAGCAACCATGATCCTAGACATAGACACTGCCACAGAGAATATTATGAAAGTTTTGTATTGTAAGTGAAGTTCTTGAACAGCGTTGCCTAACACAGCAGGTAAATCTATATTTTCTAACTATTCCCATAATTTTTCCAAAACTTCTTGCGCACAAGTACAAGTGAGAAATTTGATGAAGTTCTAAATTAACGATTAAAAGTTTGTGAAGAGAGTAAAATACAAAATAGAATGTTGTAAAGAGATAAAAGAGGTTCTGAATGGTAATATATGTTGTTGTCTTCTAATGTTATTATTTATTTTGTGTGGTAAAGTCTCGGCAAAATAGAAATTTGTCTCGGCCAAGTTTAAGAGAACCAATAGCTGCTACTTTTCAGTTTTTCGGTAATTTTTGCCCCTTGACAAATTCACAAAACTGTACTTAATGACTTTTCTGTTAGTCGTTTGATTGTAGTCTGTACACTGGCTTGATGTCTGATGAGGTACAAGCCATTCACTTTTCGTCAGCAGGGATTCTGATCATGTTTGATCACTACGCAACCATACACGCTTCAACAAATATGATGTTATAAAAAGCAAAATTTATGAAAAAATAATTTCAATTATCAGAGCTTTAAACACCATGATTTCAAATTTATGACAGGGAAGTAATGTCTCTGTTACAATTTATGTTTGTAAGCACAAGGTCCTAGGTGTTGCGTTAGAGTTTGTGTTGAACCAAACGCCCTGTGAATAACAATTTTACTAGCCTCAGAAAAGTAGCGTTACTTGCTGTTTGCTATATCCTAACTGACATTTTGATTTTGAATTTCGCTGTTTTTCCCATGTCTATAATTATAGCTGTGTTCCACTGGTCTAGAAGCCATGCCTTGCCACACACAATTTTTGCAAAATATTAGCGTACTTTTGAATAGAAGACAACTTATGTAACGGTAATTAGAGTGAGGTCGCATTTCCATGGCGACACCTAATTGTAGATACAGCATGTGAGGTGATGGCACGATTTAAATATGTCTTATTATGTATTCGACCAATGACGGCCCATACAGCAATGCCATTCTAGACCAATGTGACACAGCTATCATTGTAGACCAGGAAAAGACAGCGAAATTCAAAATCACAATATCAGTTAGGATAGCAGACAGCGTAGTAGCGCTAGTCCTTCAAGTCTACAGGCAGGCTACAATTTTTTTTACAGAAATTTTGTATTTTGTGATTTTTGAAATATATATTAGTTTGTGGTATTCACATAGAAAGGTTAAGTTACAAGCAATGAGTTTGGTTGGTGTACCATAGTTTTGTTCTTGTAGAGAAATCCGTTTCATCATTTCATCCTTCCCACCTTCACCTTCCTACATCAGGAGAGTTAAAAAACTGACATGACATAGTCAAATGAGTTAGTGTATAGAACAGACACATTGAATCACTACATATACCTCTCGGCTGTTTTATTTGTGATAAATTATTTTTTATTCTGTTTAAAGACACAATTTTTTTGAGTGTTTTTAATATATATAAATATATAATATACAGATTACTATCGGAACCTGTTTTTTTTTTTATGTGTTTTTAGCTCAACTGGTAACAAGTTGAATAACAGATATAGAAAACACGAAAAAAAAAGGGTCCGGAAGCATAGCTATGTGAACCATTGCTGTAGGTGTGGAAGAGGTGTTGAAGTAGTTAGTTTATATGTGGAGAAGTGGGATTTTTATACAGATTTGATTTACGAATGCAGCTCTTCTCAAATGAGTTGAGTTCTCATTCACCACAACTCCTATTTACTGTATACGATGTTCTTGAAGTTTCTGACTTGATCTGTTAATCGTGTAGTAAACAGTGTGTCAGCCAGGTTTACTGGGTTTTTTTGCACAACTGAACCATGTTCTTATAGTGCTATAGGAATGGCAAAACATCTGTCCGTGTGTGTGTGTGTGTGTGTGTGTGTGTGTGTGTGTGTCTGTGTCTGTGACTGCGTTTCTATGAGTGTCATTGAGTGTGAACTAAAAAAGAAACAGCAGATAACCGTGGTGTACACGAAGGGTTTTGAAAAGTGGTGGTGTAGTTTTGAAGTTGTTCAAGAGAAAAAATAATTTTATTAGTGATATGTGAGGGTAGGGCAAAGAAGAAAAGAGAGACTATATATGGGATGGAAATGCAGTGATGATCATGGCATAACTACATATAAGAAAATTCTCTGTGACCCTCAAACAAAATAAAGAAAACTACAAGTTGAACTATTTCAAACTAAGACACACATAGTTATATGGATGTTCCAGGGAATAAACATTCCATAATTACCACTGTTAACTTCCTGATGCTTGATTAAAAATCCCTAGCAACCATGACCAAACCCATAGTAACTACAGCTGCCATATTTGTTGAAATATAGCATGAAATAATTGCATTGAAATCAGTTGTGCTTCTCTGCCATTGACTGTTTTTATCCTTTCGGTGTATTTATTGAACACTTTTTCTATTTAAAAAAGAAATGTGATTCTGCTAGAGAATTAATTCTAAATATTGTGGTACAGTTGAGCATTTATATGTAAAAAGGGCAATGGCTGAATTAACATGGTGTTCATTTAGGATTAGAAATAAGTTGTGTTTTCAATTGCTGAAACATTTATCTTCATCACATTCCCTCTATCCGATAGAGGGACTGTGTGTGGATAAATGGGACTTTGTAGTACACCATACTTATTTTACATACTCCACAGTCCCTGTATCATGTGATCGAGGGTCTGTGTGTACTCAAAAAACACAATATGTAAACACCTTTGTAGAAATGTTGTCAATTGCTGATGTCAATTTGAAGGCAGATTAGTAGTCACACAGGTGCTTATCAAAGAAAAAAAGAAGATAGTTACACCATGAATTTAACTATTAATCATACAGGGTCTCAGCTAATTTTTATATGCAAAACTATTTTCATCCTACGGTTTGTAGATTAATAAGATAACAACATTCAGGTTATTACTTCCTCAACTCCTCAGTGCAATCGTTAGTAGTTTATTCCTGTATTCAGACCAAACACAGGGTGTGTGTTTTTTTTGTACAGGTATGGTCCTGTCTTTCCAGTTATCATATTTATCACTTTTGAACATTTCCTTCACTAAATCTGTGTACTTTCTGTCCTCGTTTATATGTATATGTAGCACAACACTTTTTGGTACGTCATGTATAAAAGCACTTTTAGCAAGATGTGATGCTCCCATACTTGCAAGGAATTTGCACAGGTTTCTCCTATCCGTGAGAGAAATGCACAGTTAGGCAGTTTCATCTTTGTGAGAGAATTGCACAGTTAGGCAGATTTCTTCTATCCGTGAGAGAAGTGCACAGTTAGGCATGTTTCATCTAATTGTGAGAGAACTGCAGTTTCATCTTGGTGAAAGAACTGCACTCTATTAGGCAGATTTCTTCTATCCGCAAGAGAACTGAACAGTTAGGCAGTTTCATCTTTGTGAGAGAACTGTGTAGTTAGGCAGATTTCTTCTATTCTTGAGAAAATTGCACAGTTAGGCAGAATTCTACTTGTGCTTCAAATTGGCAGGTTTCTACCTTACATTTTAGCCAACTCCATAGTTAGGCAGTCTTCATCTTTCTTTGTGAGAGAACTGCACAGTTAGGCAGTTTCATCTTTGTAAGAGAACTACATAGTTAGGGGGTCTTCGTCTTTATTTGTGAGGGAACTGCACAGATAGGCAAGTTCCTAAATGACTGAACTGGTAAGCAGGTTTCTGCTACTTTGAGAGTATTGCAGTGAAACGTATTTTCTCTCATAGGATAATGCACAGTTTCTAGTTTCTACTTCAAATAGCTGCGTAGTTAGGCAAATATTCTACCATACTTATGAAGTAACTGCACAGTTAGGCAGCTCTTCACTATACTCGTAAGACGATGGCGCAGATCTTTTGCTTCGTGTGATAGACTGCATTTAATCAAAGTATTCCCTTGTCTTCCCTTATTGGTCAAGTACTAAATCCACATTCATTGGTTAAAAAAAAACAGAGTGCACCTGGTCTGTGACCAGTATTTTCATAAAAAAACTCCCATGTACACCTGTCTGTCTCTTTCTTTATAAGCAGATAAAGATGTTTTTCATTGTCATGTGTAAGTATTAGTTTTGTAGATAAGTTATGTATAAATGATTGTAAATGTCTTTGTATTTTGATAAAGTGACTCTCTTGCCTAGATTGTCTACATAGAAATGAAAACATACTTTTCACTATCTTGTCAACATTTACTCTTTTTTTATTGAATATATGGATGAAAACTTATAACAATGTTACATTTTATGTCTATGTTGTTCACTTTTGTGGCAGTGTAATGCCGGGTCTATAGGGAACTTGCAAACCCACCATATTGAAGGGGCATCATGGGAAAAGTATCCCACCATCTTGAATAATGCATCATGGGAATTTTACCTACCATTCTTGAATGGTGCATCATGGGAAATGTAATATAATTAAGTGACTGTTCAGTGTTGTAAACAACATTTCAAACAATCTAGTTGGATCGAGGGACTGTCCTTCAACTCACTCCAGACACACACAAGGGAAAAATTTCTTGTCTGCGCTCCAGATTAGCTCTGACTACGAATACAAATAATCCAGCAGTCCTGTTATATCTGAGCATGCCCAGTTTCCATTACAAGTTCTGAGCATGCCCTGTTTGGATTGCAAGTTCTGAGCATGCTCAATTGGGATTGCAAGTTGACTATTGACCAGCAGTCACCACCATCATGCATGCATGTAGTGGTGTTTTCTAGAAGACAATAGAAGAACATTATCACTGTTGTATTACACGATAGGATGAAATTTGTTGTTAAATATGAGAGGAAGTTTTGTTTTTTACACATTACACATTGTCAAACATTTATCATAGTCCTAGACTGTAATGTACATGGTGTCGTTACGCCCTCACCCCATCACGGCATACCTTACAGATTATCATAGTCCTAGACTGTAATGTACGTTGTGTCGTTACGCCCTCACCCCATCACGGCGTACCTTACAGACTATCATATTCCTAGACTGTAATGTACGTCGTGTCGTTACGCCCTCACCCCGCCACGGCATACCTTATAGACTATCATAGTCCTAGATTGTAATGTACATGGTGTCGTTACGCCCTCACCCCATCACGGCGTACCTTACAGACTATCATAGTCCTAGATTGTAATGTACATGGTGTCGTTATGCCCTCACCCCATCACGGCGTATCTTACAGACTATCATAGTCCTAGATTGTAATGTACGTTGTGTCGTTACGCCCTCACCCCATCATGATGGCGTACCTTACAGACCATCGTAGTCCAGGTCCAAGTAAGACAAACACTCATATAGTAGAAGTGTATCCATTATATTAGTATTAAATTGTACTAACACAAATATGAGAAGGCTTTTAATATTATCTTCACACAATTATTAAGAATTTGAACAAAAAAAAATGGACAAGAATGTTTTATTATCTCTTTGAATATTACTGGTACAGACAGGGAGATAATGTAAGGATATCCTGGGATGATATTTTGAACTTTTAGAATTATAGAAGTGTGGACTTTCTCCTGTATTTATTTATTCAACATTCAAAAAACAAACATTTTTGTGTACATAGTAGATATGTGAATGTAGTAGGTTGAATGTGAACATAGGGGCACAAAATGTACGTCAACATATTCCAGGGTGTGTGTGTGTGTGTGCGTGTGTGTATGTGTGTGTGTGTGTGTGCGTGTGTGTGTGTGTGTGTGTGTGTGTGTGTGTGTGCGCGCGCGTGGGTACATGTGTGCGTGTGTGTGTGTGCGTGTGTGTGTGTGTGTGTGCATGCATGCGAGTATCTATACGTATGTGTTTGCATGTGTATTGTGTGTCACTGCGCACGCATGTGTGTATGTGTATGTGTTTATATGCATGCTTAATGTGGGTGGATGGACAGTCTGTCTTGTATGTATACAGATTATATTTTATGAGACTGTTATTAACTGTTTTATGTTGTATGATACAAGTGGCCATTGCTTTTCAGGAATAGCCTAGTTTTGTAAATGTTGCCAAATTGTAACAAATGAAAAACCTTATTAACAAGTTGTAACCAACTATGATATGGGAAATAGACAATAAATATTTTATATGAAAGACTTCATCTTGTTGTAATTGACTCAGTCTTTTTGCTCCCAGCAGGTTTTGCCCCAACCTTTGCCCCATGTATCTCACAGTCACCCAAAGGTTTATTGCAACTGGGGTTATGTTGCTCCAATTAAGTATATACATTGTACAATAAGATTGCTGCAATGAGTTCTGTTGGCCAAATAGTGAATTGTGCACGAAGAAGAGAACTGCAGTAGTTTCTCTTGACCCTAGCAAATATTGCCTAAACTGGGCTACTCTTCAACTACTGCAAAATAGGTGCTATTTGTTCAGTGTATTAGGGTGGCCCATTTTATTTTTATTTTTCTTACTAAAAAATAACCCTATATTTCCTCGATTTGAATAACTAATAAATCAACACCCTCTATGGCCAGATCTGAAAAGTTTTTAATGATACTGGTCGTTCGGTAGGTAAACAAGGCTAGTTACCAAATATGTTATGCATACAGCAGGGGACCAGTTTATACGAATGGTAAAGTGGCAACACCATATTAAAGTGCATATCTTTGCAAAAATTTAGTAGTATTATTTACTCTTGGAATGTGGGAAGAATAAAACAACTGATTCATTGTTATCTTAATTGACTTTGTCATTTCCAAGGCATCCAGAGTTTTGTCATATGCCAATGCCATGATACAAGCATGTATCTGAGCATGGATGTATTAGTGAGAACATTTACAATCTATTGCTGAAGTTTAGGAAATTTTAGAACTTGAACACATGGTTTAAAGTTTCCTTCGGACTTTAATCGTCATTTCCATTTCATTCAGACATTTACAGATTTTCAAATACTTTTTTTTTTTAATTTTTAACCGACCAATCAACCCATTATTTTTTAAGATGAGAAACGTAAGATTCTAAAATCAGTCGCTTGGTGGCGCTCTATACTTTCCACCTTGTGTTTCATTATATATTTGCGGACTGTGTATTTTGTAGCTGCATCTCAGACCAATATCTCAGTTCACCAAATATGTTCTTTTGTCTGAAAAGCTTTGTATCATCGCTCCAGTATCTACCCTATGACGTCAGAACGTCAGATTTGATTGTTTTAATAATACTATAGCAGACGTCATATTCCAAGGTTCAAAGGTCAAAAGGTCATTGATTGAACTCATCGGACGACTACAATTTTGAGCCTTACACTTTACATGCTGTTATGCTGTTCACGTATTTGTGTTTGTGAAAGCGCGCGCAGCACAGCTGCAGGACTGTGAATTTCCTCTCAGGTTGTTAGATCATCTTCGTAATAAGTCAGTTTTACGGGTATATAGCACATGCAGACATGATTTTATGGGTCTGCATCACTTTAGGAGTTATATACATCGTACGATGTCTACTCCAACCACAACCAGAAAAACTCCATGGCGTCTACAGTCAACCGGGTCCATGGTACCCACTCAAGAAACTTATCTTCATTGCGATGTATTTAGTTCGACAATGGAAAAGTCGTCGGGCTGTACAGCAAGCTGCCAAGATGACACAACAGTATGGTATTGGCTACGGACAACGATCTAAGGCTAGTGTAGATGAGATGGAGTGTGTACAAGACTTGCTGGCCCATGAAGAGGTAACGAATATTAATAACACAGCTGCAATGGTTGAAGTTTCAGTTTTTTATTTCGAGCTTTGATTATTATTTTTTTAAAACATTTTATCGTTCCGGGGGTATATTATAAAAACATATTTTTACCCATTTTACAATATGGTAGAGAATAAGAACAATTCAACATAAATAAAAAATAAAATAAAATAAAATAAAATAAAATTCAGACCATTTAAAGACAAATAAAAACAAAACAAAACACCAGTATTTGTAATTTAATACATTGTTTTAGTCAGCAGTTGTAATTTATGTTACAATTTCTCATATTTTGTATTGATTCTTTCATTGTTAGCTAACAATACATTACAATAACTGGTATTTTGTTTTCATTTGTTGAATGAATCAGCATGTCTGAATTAAGTGCTGTCCTTATATGTATGCTGTATGTGGTATGTATACTGTATTTTCAAAAACAATGATACACATATGTGACACATATAAAGTTTCAAAAAAGTTGAAGTTTGTATGCACTCTGTGTCTCTTTGTACCATGTCCCTCAAATATTACTAGTATTATAATATAAACAACATTTTACATGTTTTGTTTTTTTAAGATTCAAGTTTCCATTTCTGTACAAAGTGAAGCATCACAATGTATTAATTATTGAGGTAGACTTTTTTTTTTTAGCCATCTGAGACTGGTTTCAGATGACTATTTTTTGCAAACTGAGACTCTCTCTTCATGGTCTCAGTTTAATGTTTTAGATCACCTTTACATACCATAATTATGTCCTAGTCTTAAATTCTTTTAATATTTAAAAATGTGATTTCTGAGTTTTCTTATATGTTGATAATTAAAACACATAAATAAAACATGTAGTAGGTGTGCAGATTCGACAATATATCAACATCTACATAAATATGGTATTGAACTAATATAAAACAAAAAAAGTAACTATAATGAATGTATCCATGGTGAAAGGTAATCCAACGGTCTTTGATTAGTAGTATCTACCATATTACCAGTTGAGCCGTACCTATAGTCATTTTTTTGCTCAAGATAAAGTTTTTTTCTACTTTAGCTCTACCAGCCAATTTATTGTTCACACATAGAATGTTAATCATTATTTGACTTCGACCTTGCATGAGTTGCAGCACATTTTTTGCACAATAATTTGTTATTTGAAATGCAAGGTCACAGTCATTCTTTTCCCAAGTATGGAGCTATGTAGTAACTATCTATATACATCACCCCATTATACTGTTATCTATTATCAGTAAATCCTAACCTGCGACATTTCATTGATGATCACACCATTGATCTCCACACAACTGCAGCATTTTGTTCCAGGTCAGGTTATCATCATACTAACAAACTCTTGTAGTAGACACCGCAGTACACATATATACAGTGTACCCGCTAAGCCAATTTGACACGACACTAACACACACAATTTCTAGAGATGCACCAAAATTTGGTGTTCCCTTATCTCTTACTATGTGTTGACTCACAAGAAATGCTAGTTTTATCATTTTGACCCAGAACAACAAAATTTGTCTATCATAAGAGGACACAGTAAAATTTGGTCTCATTTTAGATTGAGTTCACACCACACAATTTGTATTTTACTACTCATAAAGACCATAGATTAGGCTGTATTATCTGTTAATATAACTAAAGTATCATAATAATAGTAATTTTATTTTAGTATTTGTGATAATCATACTGTAATCTGAGATTATGACCTAGAAATGTCTGCAGACAGTGTGTGCAGTGCTTAGGATTAGTTAGCCAGGACATGTAGGAGCACAAGATTACAGTGGCCTCAGGTACATTAGGATTTGGAGTACAATGTACTTAGCCATAGTTAATGATTCACTGCCTAGTGCAGGTATCTTATGGTTAACTCAGTCACTACAAATCACTGTAGCACTGCTTGTTAAACTACAAGTCATATGTAAGTGGTAAGACTGAAGTACTAAGCTGTTATAGATTACCATATTTTGGTACACACAGTGTCATCTCTAGCCTAGAATCCAGACAAATTAGGATTTTGCATTTTGATTCTCCCGAAACCTGCTAAAAAACAAAAATTGAGACGATGGCTCAGACGGCAAGACTTCTTCAGTGTAGACAGTACTGTAACAGTAAACAACCAAATAAATCACTACTGAATGTAGACTCTCACACCAGTCTCCTCGGGAGCATCGTTAAAGGACTGTTTTGTATGTACTGATAGCTACCACATAAATTATAATTGTACTAAAATATCCTTGTACTGTTGACCCTCATTGACTTCATAAGGGTTGATCATTTGTTAACATGTTACTGTGATGCTCCATGTTATTGCCATACCCTGAGGCATCGTAGTAACCACGTACATCGATGGATGATTAGTTGATGAGGGCCCACAGTACAAGGACATTCGAGTACAATAATATGCACCAGATATCGGTACATACAAAACAGCCCTTTTAGCAATCCTCCCGAGGACTGGTGTGAGAGAATAGCACATTGACAATGTGTTTCAAATTACATATAAAGAATCCTATAGTGAAACAATTGAAAGAAACCGTAACATGATATCTTAAATATTATATATTTGTATGTTGAGAACAGTATATACTGTAATGTTATGACCCCCATTGTGTAGTATTATTACTATGGTATCCATTTCATTGTTCAAGTCAATTATTTCTTGTGATATATCATGGATGGCTTACCCTTGCAATGGCCTATTTTGGACGTCACAATGGAAACGATACAAGCTGATGTAGGGCATCTTCTGATGAGAGAATAATTTTTTTGTTGAAAACTAGCATTGACACATTGTCTTTTAACTACTGTGAATGTCTTTATTTTGGGGCCACACAAATTTGAATGGAAAGATAATTTTTTTTTTCAAATCTTGATTCCACTTATTTTAAAGGACCACTTCTCATTTAGGAGTTACAATAATATAGGTGTGAAAGATGTGATTGTCTGGCAGAGTTGTAGAAATAATGTAGGTGTGAAAGATGTGGTTGTCTGGTAGAGTTGTAGAAATAATTGAACTAAAGAACTAAAGAATGATTCCATGTAATCCTTATTAAGATAACACTAATGTGATGACCTGGGATTGAAACATGGCCCTTTAAATGTGATGACCCAGGATTGAAACATGACTTATTGATGGAAAAACAAATTTTTGACTATGTGTACTTATAGCCATATAACTTTTTAAAAGTTTTTTTTTTTATTGATGGCCACTTTATTAAATACATGTAAAGTTGTCTGTATTACAGTGAATTTCACAATACCGTGCAGCTTTTCGGTTTCATACAACCACGCAGAAACCAACAAGAAACTGCATATGCCACACTACAATAGCAAGATTACATTTTTTGCTACATTTAGTCTAAATGAAATAAACCATTGAAATGGATTGCAATACCATGCAAACATTTGGGCGCCAATGTTTTTCTTAGTATCAAACACCCGATGAAGGGCACATAAAATGTCCTTCGCGGTGTTCATTTGATGTCTGTAGGATGGCATGTGTTAGTGTAGTTCATTTCACTTCGGCAAAATGTAGTAAGAAACTGTACTCATGATTGGCTATGCAGTTGTCTTCACTGAAGTAGGAGGGTTATTTTTGTGTTTCTCCCCTGGATCTGCAGACTGCATGGGCTGGATGAACACGAAAAAAAAAGACCAACCGATGGGAGGGTATTTAAGTGATGCGCGCACTGAACAGAAGCAATTCGTTTTCTTTTTTGGCCTTTAACCATTCTCCAAGTAGGCCCAGGACTCTGTGTAATATGTTAGTTATTACTCTCTATGTAGGCCATGGACTCTGTATATTTCAATGGGTTCAACAAAGATGGAACTGGATTGGTTCTGAGGTTAGCTCGTCGACATAATCAGATTATGGAAGTGTGGTTTTTGATACACTTACCAGGTATAGGTGACCTAGAGCTACCTTTGCATCCTGATGGTATAGTACATACATCACAGAATGACAGCTTTAGTGCTTTGGGCTTGACCTTTGAAATGGTAGAACCAATGAGAACCTGGAAAATCAACTTCAACGGAATTTGTAGGTTGGTGTCTTTGGATTATTTAGATGTTAGTTCCACATACTTGGCTCCATTCAGCTGAAGTAAATACAATAAATCTTGTGTTTTCTGTGTGGATGCATACAACTTTGCTTGTATATGGTCTTGAAAATAGAAAATAAGAGTGAATTTTACGATACATGTAATTCAACACAAAATTCTTCTTTGATAATAGATAAAGAGTTACATTATTGATAACTTCAGCACTCATCAAAGGAAAGACATTATACAGAGTTAAAAACTGTAGTTTATATATTTACTAGTTTGTTTTAGCACCAAATACTTATTGCAGAAAATGCAATGAAGATATGTAGTTTTCTTGGCAGATGCAATAAAGATTCCATTCTATTCTATTCCATACATTTATTGATATCCCTGTACATGTAAGGCCAGCCCCAAGGCAATTAAGGCCCAGGGTTTAAGGATATGCCCTGACAAAGAAACACTCCACCAACTCTTCACCGTATTCCTATGTTGAATGAAGTTCAGTTTTTTTTATGGCATGACCAAAACTCTGTAATATTAGAAACTATCCTGTATATCCTTGTTTCAATCACTTAGTGGTAGAAAAAATAACGCAACGAGAGTCTGATAATTTAAAAGTCTGTTGATCTGCAGAACAGGCAGTATGTCATTAATAGGTAATATAACTTCTGATGATGCTATCAGAATAGAAGTGTACTGTTGAGAAAATCTTTTATTAGTATTTTGACCAAGGATGTTCTTGAAGAAAGTTTTGGCTGTATGCTTTAGAATATTACATGTACTGTTTTTACTTCCACTCACAGGATTGGTATTCGTAACACGGTGAGTGAAGATTGTAGTGAAGACCAGTTGGTACATGTCAAGTTTTCCTTGCTGTAAGTATACACTATAGTTTTCTGAGCTGTAAGCATACAGTACGCTATAGTTTTGCATGCTGTAAGTATATGCTATAGATTTCTGTGCTGTAGGTATATGCTGTAGTTTCTGTGCTGCAAGTGGGCTAAAGTTCTGTTTTCATATTTCTTTCTGAAATGTGTTTGCGAGAATGAATATTCATTGACTCATGGTCATAGTTATAGAAGAAAATTTCTACTCACAGAGTTTAATGTGGTTCATGAAAAATGAAGTGTGATTTTCGCTGATGTCAAAAGTATTGATGACGAGATTTCAGTGAAAAGTGTAGGATCCATTTTGTACAAATTTGTTGATGCTTGGACAGGAAATTTTCACTGTCACTAATAAGGTATTAGCCCCATCTACACGGCACTAAAAATCCTACCTGAGGTAGGATTCAGGATAGTTTGAAACCCGTGTAGAAGCAAACGTGTCCTGAAACTGTCCTGAAACTGTCCTGACTTAGGACAGTTCGAGAGGTTTCCTGAAACCCTCCTGACTTCGTCTTATGTACAGTCAGGATGGAGTCAGGGGGGAACGTGCGACATCTACGCCACAACCTTCCTACGTGTAGACACAAATCTATCCTACCTCAGGTAGGACTTGGGACTGCCTCAGGTAGGATGACCTATATGTAGATGGGGCTATTGTTAGACAGCATACAAAATTTCACATGTTTACAGTAGATATTAGAAATTGAGAAAAGACTGGATAGAATTGACTTGAACTACTAACGTTTACTATGTTTCTTTATTTCAGGTGGAAAGCATACACGGATTATTTTGACTTTGACACAGAATTGCATCCATTCTTAATAGCTGACGGTATTGCTAGGGAACCATGGTCTAAACAATTCTTTGAAACACTTCAAAAGTAAGTATTATGTAACACTTTAAAAGTAGGTGTTATGAAACACTATGAAAGTAAGTGTTATGAAACACTTTAAGTAAGTTTTATGAAACACTTTAAAGTAAGTGTTATGTAACACTATAAAAATAAGTGTTATGAAACACTATAAAAGTAAGTGTTATGAAACACTATAAAAGTAAGTGTTATGAAACACTATAAAAGTAAGTGTTATGAAACACCATAATAAAAGTAAGTGTAATGAAACACTATAAAAGTAAGTATTATGTAACACTATAAAAGTGTTATGAAACACTATAAAAGTAAGTTTTATGAACATAAAAGTAAGTATTATAAACACTTTCAAAGATTTAAATGAATTGCATTTACTTTGACAGGACTCATCAAACTCATTATGAACAGTGGGGTCAACTAGATGGTAGAATCTATGTTGAAGGTTATGAAGAAAGACAACTATCATTGAGAGGAATGAGAGATCATACTTATGGTAGGTAGTGCTAATTATTGCATATGTGTCCGTCTGTCTGTCCGTCCATACATGCATGCATCCATCTGTCCACCTGTGCCGTCGTGTCCATGTGTATCTCTGAATTGCATGAGCCAGTTTTTCAACCAAACCTGGCACAAATGTCAGTGGGCATATGTATGTCACTCTGATTTTTTCAACCTTTGCATTAATGACTGAATGGTGGCCATATTTGTTGTCAAAATTCACATTTTGCCCACTAGCTCTTACTACTAGATAGAGACCTCATTTGAATGTCTACATCCATGCCATCAATAATGACCTTTCTAATGGGACTGTGACCTGACCTCAATGTTCAGGGTCAAATCGCCAAAATTGCTCAAAACGTGTATGTACTATTTCAACCAAACCTGGCACAAATGTCATAGAGAGGATCTGACAAGTAGAATTGTTTTTGTGTATGTGTAAGTTCTTCAAGCCACTAAATTCTATACTTTTGTGTATGGTATCTGTATTCTTTATTTTCTAAATTTGTTACAGGTATTCGTGGATGGAAGTACTTCCATAGGTATGGCGTACAAATGGGTTTTATGGAAGATGGCAGTACATTCCATGTTGGTGTAGTTTCTCAACCCCAAACCATGTCATGGTTAGTATTTTATTGCAGCAATATTTTTTTTTTTCATTTTTGTTAAAACAGAAAACAGTGAGAATTGAATACTTTCACTATGAAGAATGAAAACGAAACTTGAAAATAGTGTACAGTGATACTATGGTTCCAGTGATTCTCAAGGAGTATACAGTTTTATTGAGTATACAAACTGTCAGACACATGTACAACTGCTGACATCAGACCATGGATGAATAGAACCTGTTACAAACAAGGAAAGTAAACAAATGAATTGGATTAATAACACTTGGCACAACAGGTTAGAACAGCAGAGACTTGTATTACATTTCATTAATTCATAAGAACAGTTTTATGGCCTCTTTATGTGTGCATAAAATGCCTTCTTATTTGTTTGTAAATGTGAACTATTATGTAAAGTGGCCATAAAACTGTTCTTATCAAATGATGAAATGTAATACAAGTCTCTGTACTTCCAACATGCTGTGTCAAGTGTTATTAATCCAATTTAGTTGTTTACTTTCCCTGTTTGTAACAGGTTCTGTTTGTCCACGTCTGATGTCAGCAGTTGTACTTTGATTGTAATAACTGTAAAAAGCTGTCTTAGTTTATGTAATATTGATAGTTTTACAGAGCTTCCAATCCATGTATAAACAATAAACTACAACAACATATTGATACATAATACCAAGTAGGTTTGTGTCTTTTTACAGAATTTAGTAGGGTCAGATCAAAGATGTGCTGCAATTGTGCATGTCATTACTGATATTAACTTCAATGTAACAAAATTTCAAATTTGGCACCTTTTACAGTTATCAAGGTTTGTTGTCTAATACATCACTCTGTACATCTAGCCATGATGATATCTACCAATAGACAGGGTTTATTTGCAACAATGAATATTGCTCGCCCGTTTGGTGGCGTTATCAAAGTAAACTGTTATTTAACTTTGCCGCTGAGTAGACAATGTTGTGACTACTATAGCTAAATCTACATCAATACATCAGGGCAAGTTCAGTAATGTATCAATATGCTGCAGTACTTCATCGTTCACACTTTGATTGGAAGCACTTTAACACTAGGGACGAAACACACAGTAGTATAACCTCATATTATGGATTTCTCAATTTTCACTCACAATGATTAGTATACACATGTAAGTCCTACAGTAGACTTTTCCTTTGTTCTATTTCTCTAGTCTATCTATTGGATATTTGTATCGACCCAATGGTATCAAGGAATTAGTGTCATCACTAGATATGCCAATACATCTATTGGGTGAAGATGGTAACCCTACAACTCAGTTTATACTTAGTTTTACTGCAGGTAAGTTCTTTCTTTCTGATTTGAGTTGTGCACTATTATCATGAAAGTTTAATAATTAAAAGATATGTAAGTGCACCTAAAAACTGTTGACTCAACATTGTCTACCATACTAAAATATTTCACAAGTGTGCACACACACCGACGCAAGTAATAACTGGTACATATTGAATAATCTATTTTGAGTGTTCAACACAAGCATACTTCTGTAGTGTAATCTAGTGACTGTGTGACTGACTTGTACAAAACTCGTTCTTGTTATTTTGACTAGGTGGTGAGAAGTATCATCTTAGATGTGAAGCAAACACAACAGCTGTGTTTTACTGTAGCCCAAACTGGGATGGTATTGTACATGAAAGACTGTGTACATTTACACTGAATGGATTGAAAGGTTGGGGAGTTAGTGAATTTGAATACAGGTAATATTTATTATCCACCTACCGAGGTGTGTTATAGGAATGAGCCATATCAATCCATTGGTGATCAGCCATGTCTCTGACACCCACTTCTTAATTTCAATCAAACCTGGCACAAATGTCAGACACTGAGGTTCATAGGCATGTCACTTAGTTTAATGTATGTATAGTTGTCTGCCCCAATGGAGGAGTTTTAAGAATGACCCATGTCAATCCATTGGTGATCAGCCATGTCTCTGACACCCACTTTGCTTCTTAATTTCAGCCAAACCTGGCACAAATGTCAGACACTGTGAGGTTCATAGGCATGTCACGTAGTTTAATGTATGTATAGTTGATGTCTGCCCAAACGAAGGAGTTTCAAGAATGAGCCATGTCCATCCATTGGTGATCGGCCGTATCTCTGAAACCCACTACTATATTTCAACCAAACCTGGCACAAATGTCAGACACTGAGGTTCATATATATGTCACTTAATTTAATGTACCGGTATATATAGTTGATGTCTGTAGCATATGCAGGGTAATCAATAAACATCACTTAATGTTATGAGTAGATATTACTATATAATATGATATGAACTTGACACTGGATTTTAGAACCACATTTTAGGGTGCACATTAATGTCTGGGGCTGTTTTTAGAAGTTTTGCTTACACAGAATAGAGTAATGACATAATACGTAATAGTTACAGTATATATTATATTTATACTAAATTAGCACTGCTACATCATGAAGGTAATGCTTTTGGATGTTTTAATTCTTTACAGACACAAAGGTGGCTGCCCAGTGACAAGATTAAAACCACCATCACCTTTGACAGTTCCAGGTAATTCTACCAATAATAATTTCTAAAACAAGCTATAACGCTCAAACAAAGTGATGATTTCATTGTGTGCCATAACCATTAAATATGACACTGCTGTTTCAGTTGCTTTAAGTTTGCGTCAGCGGTGCTTTAAATGCCACCAATCTATAAATATATGTCCCCTTATGTAAATATTTTATAAATGCTCTTCCAATGACATGATGATGATGATGATGATGTCATTTATGATTTGATAACTCGATATGTTACCACCCATCCTCTCTGTCTGTAGCTATAACAGCACAAGATGAAGCCAAGCTTGTTGTACCCTTCACATCTACTGTGTGTGAGAGTAGTCACTGTGTCGGTGGCAAAGGTTCTCAGTTAGCACTTCTCACAAAACTACAATCACAACATGAACATCAGGTAAGTGAAATAATAGGTAATACCTGTAGATACAATACCCAGATATATGTAATTATTGTAGTTGATGATCTCAGTATTAAATGAGATATTTTGGAACTCCATTATTCCAGGAACATACCCAGTCGTGATTTTTAAACAGAAGTGTCACAAGAGAGTGCTCCAAATGAGGAAAAGTTAGGGTTAAAATCACAATCATGGTAATGTGGAAAATACTGAATTTGAACAGTGCTAACAGAATGCCATCAATTTTCACCATGGAACAATGGGAATTGGTGATTTTTTCAAAGGAAGCTATCATATGATGGCAGTCATGGTCCTCATTTCTGGTCCAAACGTTGCTCCTGAACAGCACTCCTAGTGGTGAAACTGTACAATCTTTTGTCTTTTTCAAAGATGCTATCATATGATAAAGATCCTGGCCCTTTCTTGTAGTCCAAAGGCTGCTCCTGAACAGCACTCCTTTTGGCCAAATTGTGTAATCTTTTGTCTTTCTGATAACTGGAATGTGATGTTTTCTGTTTACTTGTATGAGACACATTCTGTTTAACATTAAATATTGTGTGGTACAAGTGTCTACCGAGGGTAATACTATATATTCTATGTTGTGGTATAACTATAATACTAGTTATATCTATTCTTTGTACTGTTAAACTGGTTAGTTACTAATGTACTAATTGTAATGTTTTGTTTATTTAGTTCAGTGTACCTCAAGGCATTTGTGTGACAATGGCAGCATTCCAGCTTCAAATGAAGGTAACATTGAAGTTTTCATATCAATTTATTATAGCTTTGTTTACACAAGTGTTAGTTAAATTTAATTCAATTGTACTGTAGGTTTGGGATGACCTTTAACCTCGACCAGATGATAACAGCTTATATTGATCTAACGACAAAGATGGAGAGAGTTTGCCAAAGATCATAATTATAATGCAATGCATCTTAGAACCAGAAAATCAACCGTTAGGAATATTAGGTGTTCACTCTATTTATATTATTGCTACTTTGTTTTTCTTTCACAGGAACATGAAAATTTGCAAAAAGCAGTGTCAGACTTGGAAAATATAGCACATGGCATAGAAAAAGGAGACATTGACAAAGCTTGTCAAATGTAATGTATTAACAGTTATAGTGATACGTTTACAAAATACCAGTTTCATTGTTTTCACTATGTTTGCACCAATCCATGGCTAGATTACTTGACTCAAGTATGTTTTACCCTTTCCACTGAATTCATTACTAAAGTGTATGTGTTGACAGAAAGTTATGATGTTAAAGGTTGTAAAATTTAGTTTTCTGTTTCTTGGTGGTTATTTTTTGTGCATGTTAAAAGATAGCTGTAGTTCGTGTATTTTATTTACAGATTGAAGCATACCTAAAATAAAACACTTGTCATTGACAGAACTCAGAACCTGGTATTCGATATAAGAAATTAAAGATTTGATGTTATAGAAAACAGACTGGAATAAATGTAGGTAGTAGTAAGACTGAGTTACATCTAATTTTGTCTTTGCAGGGTTTCTGAACAGTTCTTGACCACAGATATCACTGACAGTATTAAAGACAGTATCAGAGATGAATTAAACCATATGTTTGGACAAAAATTGGAAAATACAATGTTTGCTGTAAGGTCTTCAGCAATTGGTAAGTTACTGGATAGGGGTTACAGATTGAAAGAGTGTAGAAATAGTGTATTGTGAGATATTTCATTTCTTAAAACAAACATTTTAGGTGAAGGGTGATTTTTTTTTACTACATGAATTAAAAAGTGGTTACATTTAGTCACACAAATGCAGGAGTAGGTGTACATTGCAACTGCTGTATTTCTAGTCTGTAAGGTATGCCATGTCAGGATTTCCTCACACATTCATCAACCCTGGGAGTGGGAGGGAAAGTCCTGGCTGGATAATGGATAACAGGTGTACCCTGGTGGATTAAAATTACAAGCACAAACTCTACATAGAAAATCAGCAACTTGGAAACTGTGTTGTCCAAAATGTGGGGTCAAAAGTCAAATGTGCATTCAAAGATGGGGACAAACCTGTCAACGTTCAAAACATCAGAGTCAAAAGTCTATGTGAGTACCTCTTTCACAAATAGATCAAGAGTGGTGATGGCAGAATGACATGATGTATCTTACAGCCAACTTCATGCATTCGACTTTGAAAATTCACAGATATAGACTGTATGTGTTAGAAGAATGAAAAATTGTATATATTAAGAAAAGTTGCTGTAATAAAAACAAAGTTAGTCAGCAATGACAATCTGTTTTGTGTCTGTAGGTGAAGATACAAGTGCAATGTCTGCTGCTGGTCAAATGACAACACTACTAGCAATCAAAGGTATTAACAAGGTAAAGGAATAATTTACTATTTCATAGCACCATGCAAATGTATGAAGAGGGACACATGTTGTTATGATATTGATGGATCTGAAAGTAAATCCTGTAGTTCCTGGCCGAACACATAAATGTACTTGTGTGCAACTAGACAAATGTACAACCCATAACACCAAAGTAAAGCATTTTCTTTATGTACTACAATCGACTATAGCATCCATATCAAGTGTAAAAGTATACTGTTTCATTTGCTAATTGACCACATTAGAAAGGCAACATGCTAGGCTTGTATTAAAATAAAGCAATTGAAACAGTATACTTTTACACTTGATATGAATGCTATAAATGAGTGTAGCACATAGAGAAAGTGCTTTACTTCAGTGTTACCTGTTGTAGTGAAGCCAGCGAGACTAAGATTTTTGTCTAGAATGCAACATCAAACATGTGAATTCTCATATTCATGTGATCATCAATGGTTAAAACTTCAAAGAATTCAAAGGAGCCTTGTCATAACTTTACTATGATTCAATCTACAGGTGTATCAAGCTGTGTCTCAGTGCTGGGCTTCATTGTTCTCATTCCAAGCAGTGCAGTACAGACGGTAGGGGTCAATGAGTGTTTTTATGTCTCGTACAAGTTATAGTCTGTAAGGTACGCCTTGATGGGACACCCTCACACATCAGTCAAACCCTCGTACCTTACAATCTAAGTTATAGATAGTCTGTAAGGTATGCCGTGATGGGGCGCCCTCACACATTAGTCAAACCCTCGTACCTTACAGTCTAAGGTATAGATAGTTATCAATTTACAATTGAGCTTCATCTACAGTTATTACAACCATTGCAAATCGTAATTCCCATGTACTGTACTTGTATCTATAGACAACAGTTTGCCAGTACTGGGCCTCTGAAATATATAGTCTGAATGTGTCAACATATGACAACTAACTAATAACTGTTCAGCAAAGAAGAATAGTTCTGATACTAGAAACACACATTGCACACTGATAGATAGCCAGCCATGCTTGTAGTAAGTTATTAGTAATACAGTGTATTTATTTATATTTGACTTCATTCTAGACAATGTAATGTTTGGTATGTATACCTACTTAACCAGAATGAGTTCAGACTTCTGTCCTTGTTTACAGCATTTTTGCTAATGGTGGTATTAGTAGGTAAAATCTACCAGGGTTCCAAGTCATTTTACCTGGGTTTCCAAACAAAATTACTATAGACTCTATGGGGAATACTCTGCCATTTTTTCCCCTTTCTCCCTTTCTGTTACCGGGGTTCCCCAACCTTAGCGAAAACACTAGCATTGTTTAGTTTATGATGTGCGACTTGTCATTGAATGTTTTGTTTTATTTCTCTGTAGACAACATGGCCAGCCTGTGAAATCCACTATGGGTGTAGTTATACAAGAAATGGTACCATCTCATGTATCAGGTCAGATATTACATTCTTTAACAGCTAGCCAGATGATTAGGGCAGTAACAGTTGGGCAGATGTTTGTGATGGTTGTCATTTCTGTTTGTCTGATCACAGATAATTAGAGATATTATTCCCCAATATTATTCTTCATTCAGCCAAGGAAAATACAAGTGACCTAAGGGGCCATTGTCACTATGAGTCGCTAGATGAGTAGTGACAACCCTTACATCACGAGTATTTTCTGGCTGAATGAAGAAAAAATTGGAGAATAACATAATTATACCATCACCAGTATTATGAGAAACAAAAATCAAGGAAAGTAAAGTCAATTTTGAGCATTTTTTACTCATATTTCTAACACAGCGGAATCAGTGACATAAAGACGCGTTGTTGTGACATAGACACACATTGTCGTGACATAGAATGACCAGAGTATATATTCCATATTTTTTGTTGAACCTGGCTTGTGCATGGTACAGTGAGCCTTGTCTGTGGATTGGCTGGGGAGGGGCTATATCCAATCCGTAACTTTGTAACACATTGTTCCATATCCCCAGCTATGAAGACCGCAGTAAACCCAGTATATTAATTTAATATTGATATTGTTGATGTCAATTTAAACTTGGCACAAAACAATGTACAATGTCAAATATCTTTACAAACAATCAATCCTCAGCTAAGCTTACTAACAATGCTATGTTCTCTCACAAGGTGTGTTGTTTTCCTGGCACCCCATAACAGGGCACCCTAACCAAATGGTTATTAATGCTAACTATGGCCTTGGTGAGGTAACTATATCAACTGTAATGACTAAAACCCAGTAGCTATTTTTAGACAGCATACCAAATATTGACAATAAAACAATATATGATACATCCTTCTAAACCTTACCCAGGTACTTATTTGTACATAATGACTACAGTGGGCTACTTTTTGTTATTTGAACTTAACATGTGAATGTCATTGCATTTGTGCAAGTCTGTAGTGTATTGGTTTGTTGGTGGATTTTTTTTTTTTTTTTTTTTTTTTTGCTGCAGACGGTTGCAAATATTGTTTGTTACAGACTGTATTATATAATGTTTGTTTATTTGTTTGTTACAGACTAGAGTATAACATTGTTTGTTACAGACTGTCTTGTATAGCATGGTTTGTTTGTTTGTTACAGACTAGTGTATAACGTGGTTTGTTACCGACTGTCTTGTATAACATGGTTTGTTTGTTTGTTTGTTTGTTTGTTACAGAGTAGTGTATAACATGGTTTGTTACAGACTGTCTTGTATAACATGGTTTGTTTGTTTGTTACAGACTGTAGTGTCAGGTACTGCAGAACCTGATATGATCACATTATCATCAAAACAAGATGGCACCTTTGATATCATTTCTAAAGATGTTGGAGCAAAGAAAGAGAAAATGGAAGTCCTAGGTAAGATGTGTGATAGTCTGAATTAAGATTATTTGTTGAACTCGTCCTCCTAAAGTAAATTATACTTGTACTGTGCTGTGCTCACTGGGTTGTGTTGTGTTGTGTTGCGTTGCGCTGCATTGTGTTGTGTTGTGTTGTGTTGTGTTGTGTTGTGTTGTGATGTGTTGTGTTGTGTTGTGTTGTGTTGTGTTGTGTTGTGTTGTGATGTGTTGTGTTGTGTTGTGTTGTGTTGTGTTGTGTTGTGTTGTGTTGTGTTGTGATGCACTGTAATATGCTGTGCTGTGCTGTGTTGTACTGTGCTGTGCTGTACTATGATATGTAAGAAGCCTATGTGAAGGGTAAACTGTGATTGAAACTATAAATCTCAATTCTAAATTAAAACTGTCTCTTAAACTGTATCTATGCCTTTCATATGCTGTATCAGTGTAGTGGACCGTTTTGGCTCCACGTATCATACTAATCAAATTTGTATATTTATAATTGCAATGACAGTTATAACTATTGTAACATGGTTTTCACATTTTAATTTATACAGAAAGTGGTGGAACATCAACGACTTCTGTCAGTGAAACAAGTGCCAGACAATGCTCTCTACCAGATGATTCAGTGTTCAAGTTAGCCAACATTGCTAAGTTGGTGAGTGGAACCATTATCTATCATTTCTAATTTTATTTAAATGAATTTGTATTAATTTACTATTAACAGTAATGGATTGTAGTTTATGTTATGTGATTGTTTGTTTGTTTGTTCTCTTCCTCCAGATAGAGCGATACTTTGGTGATCCTAGAGACATTGAATGGGCAGTGAAGGATGATGTAATCTATTTGTTACAGGTATGTTGTCAATAACTGTAATTTAGAGATTTGCCCAGTAACAGCTAATCATGTTCATTATTATCATGGTTACTTACATTAGTGCACATGTATACTACTCATTTGCATACAGATATTCAAATGAGCACACTCATGCTTTACACTGTAACACAAAATCATATGAACGTACCACAATGTATTTATGAAAATTGCTGTTTCCAATAACAATAGCTCAATAGAACCCATGACTTCATGGGTACACATAGTAGTTGCATTTATGCTTGTGGCGCTCTCTGTTGCACTTTCATTCACTACAGCATCAGAGTACATATATATACCTCAAGCACCCATCCAAACACTTCAGAGTCTAGACATTCTGGCACTTACAAGTCATGGAGTTAGGTTATTTTATAAGATAGAAGATACTTTAGATTTGAGCAAAATTGTTGTTTTTAAAGTTCTTGTGTCATATATCATATATGTAGGGATTCTTATTAACTTCACCCTAAATGTTCAAGAGTTTACAATGATAAGTAAACAGTCACATAGCTCTCTCACTTCCCACCTCTAACTGCCACCACTGACACATTAATTATGCTTCCCAAGTGGTAACCATGGTTATGACATTATTTTATACATTAACAGGCCAGACCAATTACAACGTTTGAAATGGAAACAGAGGAAGATTTATTAGTAGAATTTGACTCTCCATTGGCCAAAGATGATGAATGGGTAACAAATGCTAACATAGGGTGAGTATGTAGCTATTATATGTCTCAATATACAAACAAAATCTTGTCATTGTTTTAGATAAGAGCATCAGGTATACTTAGTATTTGTGAGGCATTTGAAGTTCATATTGCCCATTGGCAGCATGAGAGAAAAAGTTGTCCATGTACCCGTTAAAATTGTGATTTTGTAAGATGTTCAATATATTTTGGCTATCCACCTGCATGGAATTTATGTATAAAAATCAATGTAGTAAACTGTTATATTTACCACCATTTCAGTGTTCACATGTACTAAAAATATAACATTTCCAATATTGGGTCTTTGTGTCTGCAAATCAGGCTGTTATCTGCCCCATCTTTCATCTCAGGTAGAATAAACTATGCCATCCTCAATGCCCAAGGTAGAGTTAACTGAAATCTATGTTTACAGCCACTAGAGGGTGCTGTTCGTTTGGATCCATATCTGAAAATGATCAGTATAGTTCAAAGTATATATGTGGCAAGTTTCATGCTTTTAACCCAAAGTGTATGATTTAGCCAAAATCTTGGGTTAGGTGCTGCAGTAATTTTGCCCGTAATATAATCACTCACGCTGGCAATCTTTTGTTTGTCTCTAGTGAAATGATGCCAGGTGCAGTCACACCCCTCACAGCATCCATCTTTTCCAGAACCATAGAAAGTATTATGCAGGTAAGATAAACCATAGAAAGTATTATGCAGGTAAGATAAACCATAGAAAGTATTATGCAGGTAAGATAAACCATAGAAAGTATTATGCAGGTAAGATAAACTGTTTTCTTGAAGTGACACAAGCTGAGTTTATAAGCTATTTGACGAGTGAAAATATTGCATAGAGAAGGTGTGCCTGGGTGTTGATTTAAATAATTACCAAAAAACAAAACTGGCAAAAACAAAATTTGTGGTCTGATTTCTGTACTGAAGTTTGTGTCGTAACTGAATACTGTTTTGTGTTTTCTATGTTGACAGATTTTACAACAACACTTTGGTATATTACCAGGACCAGGGACATGGCCAATACACAAATGTATGCTACTAAGATATTCCCATATGTTTATTAACATGCATGTAAGTAAAATCGATACAGACAGCAAAGTAAGGTTTATATTTTTGACATTGAAAGAGAACACTACTGTCGGAAATAAAGACACTTTCATGTGAAATATGTCTTTCAGATTGACTCTATAAGTTTGTTTTATTTATATTTCATGTGATAACAGAGAAATATGGAGTTTGAAGTACTAAAATCATGTTGTCATCAGGAAGTCACACTTTGACTATATACTGGGCTAACTGCAGATGATTGGTGAATGGCAGTTTAAGGCTAGAAGCTGAATCTTCAAACTTTGATGTGTGTGTGGGTGGGGGGGTGTATGTATGTATGTACGTATGTATGCATGTATGTATGTGTGTATATATGTATGTATTTACTATGTATGTATGTATGTATGCGTGTGTATGTGCATGAGCATGTGCATGTGTGTATGCATGTGCATGACACATGATGTGTGTGTGCATGTGTGTGTCCATGTGCGTGTGTGTGTGTGTGTGTGCATGTGCGTGCATGTGCATGATATGCATGTGTGCGCACGTGTGTGTGTGTGTGTGTGTGTGTGTGTGTGTGTGTGTGTGTGTGTGTGTGTGCAAGTGTGTGTTCAGCCACTACTTTTTCCTGAGTATTCAAACAATGTGTAATATTGTCAGTAAAATAAATATGCAGAAAGAGGTTTTATTGCCATGATAATGTTTGACCAAGTTGACAAAACTGCTTGAATTTGTTAGTCGTCAAACCTACCTTCATACCTTATTAACCATATTCCATTCCATCGTTTTCATTGTACCCTGACAGACACTTGGTAACATTTCTACTGAAAGAGTCAGTATATGTAATAAAGAGATGGGAGACCTGGCACTCTTTGGTAGGGTATGTATTTAAAACATAATCAAAGGGTTTACTGCTATGTTTTGTATTCTTCTGCACACCTCTTTTTTCATTTTTGTATACAACTATCTAATTTTCACAACTGAGTTTTGCCTTCCTTTTTCATATTTAACAATAGCTGAACAGAATGTGTGCAAAATATTTGTAAATTAATTTTATATCTGGGAAAATGTTATTAACTTTTGACTGAATGGTGGCTTTCTTGTAAATTCTGGATTTGATATGCATAAAACATGTATGATCTTTTCACTGGATAAATTTGACTATAAATTATTTTATAGGTAATACATGACCTGACCCCTGCAATGCTGAGTCAGCATAATGGTACTGTGAATGTTTTCAGACGACACCTCAACACCTTCAAATTTATCAAGGTAAGTACGACACATAAACAATTTTATATTTATCATGGTAAGTACGACATCTCAATACTTTCAAATTTATCAAGGTAAGTACGACACCAAATTCATCAAGGTAAGTATGTCACCTCGACACTTTCCAATTTATCAAGGTAAGTATGACACCTCAATATTTTCAAATTTATCAAGGTAAGTATGACACCTCGATATTTTCAATTTATCAAGGTAAGTACGACACCTCAATATTTTCAATTTATCAAGGTAAGTATGACACCTCAATATTTTCAATTTATCAAGGTAAGTATGACACCTCAATATTTTCAATTTATCAAGGTAAGTATGACACCTCAATATTTTCAAATTTATCAAGGTAAGTATGACACCTCAATATTTTCAAATTTATCATGGTAAGTACAGTGTTATTGTTATCAAAAACTATGCAAGAATAGTTGTAAATATTTATTTAGGTGTAAAAATGGTGTTTTAAGTTGGACTGTTTTGTGATTGAACTGTCTCTCTGACTGTTTATGTACTACATGTAATATGGTAACAGTAAATATCTCATTCTCTTCCTAACAGAGTCAAATTGTAGGATGGAATAAACTAGCAGAATTACAGGACATTGCCAGGAATTATCATTTTAATAACATCACTGACACAAGTACTGCTTCTGAGTTATATCAAGAAATTCATCGCAAGCTACCTGACTACCATCTTGTAAGTACAAAACTCAGTTCAAACTTTGCTTATATTGTGAATATTGTAAGTTAGTGTATTATCTGAGTGTAAAGAATTAAAATACAGTCTGTTGTATGTTAGTGTTCACAGTTTGGTACAATAGCACAGAAACCAATAAGAAACTGCACATTGTACACTTTAAGATCACGAGATCGCAATTTCTTGTTATGATTTGTCTAAATGAAATTAACCATTTAAACATACTGCAGCTACACGCAGACATGCAGGCCCCACTGTTTTGATGTCTGCATTGCAGCATGTTAGTTCATTTCATTAGTTCGTTTCACAGAGCCAGTGAACACTAACATGTAATGGGCTGTATATATGCTAGTCAGAAACATTTAGTGTTTTATATTTACAAGTTCTAGTACTCAGTTATGATTTTGTTGACATAAGATAGTCAGGAACAGTGTTCCTTCTAATGAATGACAAAAAAAAATTAGCTGTTGGTCAAAATGATAGAAACTAGATTTTCTTGTGTGTCACCACATAATAAGGGTTTAGTGGATCAATAAATTTGGTAGGTCACAAAATGTTGCTCTGTGTCAGTGGCATATCAAATTGATTTAGAAGGCACACTGGTCAGAAATATGTTGAATGAGATATAATTAGAAATATGTGAAGTTCTGTTTGAACATGTTGTTTAGAGTACATAAAATATTGTTTGTCAGAAATATAGAAAATTTGAATATCAGAATTATATGAAATGTTATTTGCTAGTTGAAGAGTAGGAGATAGTGTGTGTTAGTTACATGTTTGATCTGTGAGAGTGTTTGATTGATTGATTGATTGATTGATTGATTGATTGATTGATTGTAAATGTAAATTAGGTGTATTTACTGTGACAAGGTGTCATGATAGTGTGCCATCAGTAGTTGACTTTCGTGACCTTTTTGTGACCTTTTTGTGACCCCAGTCTAGTATGTCAGGCATCAATTTTGAATAAATTGACATAAAATTGTAAACATGCCCTCCATCTGTTGAGTTCCTAATTGCCACAATTATACCTTCTAAAGCAAGCTAAGATACTGAGGAGATTTAAAATTCTTGTTTAGATTGAATATTTTTTGGGTATACATGCCTCCGGGAACACCCAAATGTACTAGGCTGCCACACACAGGTCACAAAAGTGCCGAATTGCACAATACCTAATTATACAGTACTGGTACTAGTATGTAGTTTATAGATTCATTGCAATGCTTTGATGACATTCAACTGTGCTACCACTAGGCATATGATGATTCTCTTTAACTTTTGCTATCATTAAGCATTTCTAACTTTGCTACCACTAGACATTTGACAACTCCATCTAACTTTGCTACCACTAGGCATCTGATGACTCCATCTGATGACTCCATCTAACTTTGCTATTACTACTAGTAGGCACATTTGATGACTCTATTTAACTTTGCTATACCACTAGGCATTTGACGACTCCATCACAACTAGTTCATTATCTGGCATCTGGAGTCAAGTAGTAGTTGCTATATTATCAGGGGGCGGCAAAAGTAAGTACTTGCTAGAATCATCATTTCCAATGACCCTATTGTAGCTTCACTCAAGCTTTCCTTACAGGTGACAATGAGAACTATAGGGTGTTCTTCACAGTAGTTCAACACACTAAGAAGACCATGGTATCAAATTGAAAACAAAAATGGTGTGAATTGCCAACCAGATTTCCACATAGCAAGCTTTTTTCATGGACACAATCTATTCAGGGCTAACTGTTCCACCAACAATTAGACTTCTGCAGTTACTTGTATTTCATTTTTTTCATACAAAAATTTCATTTTTTTTCATATAAAATGACCAATATTATCTCCATGGCAATAATCTAACTCTTGTGACCTGTAAAAGTCAACTCCCAAAGATTATATAAGGATGGATTCCGTCCATACGTGTGTCCATCCATGTGACAAGTCTGTAATAACAGACAATCATTGCTTTCAAACCTTGCACAAAGGTGACAATCTATAGGGTGCATATGAACCTCCCTGACTGCATGAAATTTAACCGAATGATACCCATCTAGTAAAAAATTGTATTGCTCAGGAACTGAAATCAGACTGATTCAAATATAAAGTGACTCATTTAAAGTGTCTCTACCAATAACCTAATGTTATCCTATATGACCTCTCTGCTTGTACGGCTATATTTGACCTTGACCTTAACTTTCAAGGTCAAACTCCAAATCAAGGTACACTGTATCTTTTTATTTTGAAGACGCTTTGTATTACCACATTTATAAATGCATTGAATGCATTTGACCTTGACCCTAACTTTCAAGGTCAAATGTCCAAATTAAGCTATTTCTTGATATTGATGACATTTTGTACTACTGTATTTACAAATGTATGAGTGGATAATTTCTTTCAAAACCTGTACTTTAACAAAATGGCAATGAAATATAGGGCATACATACACCATAACAATGTGGTGTGAGTACTCAGAGTAGTGATGAATATCTCATTGTTGTCATGGCCACAAGATTATAATGTCATGGTGTTATTGCTGTTGTCATGGCTACATTGCAATTGTCATGGCCTGCCTCATAGTGTACCATAAATACATTTTATTTATCATTGCTGTTGTCCTTGCGCTAACATATAATAGTTAAAATACAATGCTATGCTATACCATTGTACACTCAGCTGGCATAATAGCTGAACCTTAGTATTTGCTTATAGGCATATAAATTTGCAGTAGACAGTAGTGACATCACAACAGGAAAACAAACAGAGACAATTTACTCCTGAACAGTACTTTACATGTTGAATACACTCTATATTGAGGGTAATTCGATAATTTAAATGGTTTAGAGTATCCTGGTATAGATTTTTTAGTTAAAAAGTACTTCTAAATAAAACTATATTTTCAATCAAATTCTGCTATAAAACCAGAATATGGTATATTGTTAGGATTTCCACATGATATTGCATCTTAAAACATTGATTATACATGATAATAATTATCTACACCGTAGGCTTGGAATATTAGCGTTGATGCCACAACACCAAGTGGTATGTATAATGGTATTGTAACAGGTGTTCTAGCTGCTTCACATAGTGGTAAAAGTAAGTCACATATCTCACGTCAGAACTCCCTCCGTTCATAGATATTATTCTCCCAGTATTTTTCTTCATTCAGCCAAGGGAAAAACAAGTGACCTAAGGGGCCTTGTCACTATGAGTCACTAGACAGGTAGTGACAAACTCTTAGGTGATGAGTAGTTTCCGGCTGAATGACGAACAGTTTTGAGAATATAGTGAATAATATAATTATACCTCCTCGGCGTAATTTATGACAACTCTGGGAAAATAATGGTGATTTGGAAAGTTTTGACTTGGCACCTCAGAAGTAGTGATGATAGATTTTAGATATAGCCGTAGATACCGGTATATAGTATTACTATATGTGTAGCAATAATAATGTACACATTCATGTAAAATGGTGTAGTGTCACTCCAAGACAACATTGCATAACAAACACGACATCAAATTAAAATTACGCAAAGTAAAAGCATGACAGATATAAAACATAAAATCGATATCTGCTATCACTGACTTTCAAGGATAAGTAACATCCTGAAAGTGACAGCGCTACACATGAGAATTCATGGTTGCTAAAAATGTGTAGACTTGACGTCCAAAGAGCAATAGTGGCAAACAATCTGATTAAAATCCGATGTATTGTACACATTGTGATTTCCTTTTGGCTGTTATGTTTACTGTCCTTTTTTCTTTTGTGAGCACTCGTTACATACATCTGACACAATACCATAGGCATTTCCGTACCAAAACTTGTACTTACAAGTAGCCAATCAGAATCCATCTTACAATATATACACTCAATATTCAAAATTGAAAGAAAGAGAACCCCCAAATAATAACAATAACATCGTTGTCTGCGCTATGTGCTCGTGCTCTTTTCAGACAGAGCACTCTGAAGAACTGCACCCGTATGTTTCGGCGCATTACACATTCTCATTTGTTGAGTGAATTCACTCAGCCATTAGATTCGGTACGGGAACGCCTATGGTGTCGTGTCAGATGTATGTAACGAGCACTCACAAAAGAACAAACGATAGTAAATGTAACAGCCAAAAAGAAATCGCAAAGTGTACACTACATCAGATTTTAATCAGATTGAGCAGCAACCAGAATGGAGCAATTGAAATATGTAAAATGCCTGTAGCAATAGTATGTCTGATTATTTTAATGCACAAGCTTTATAGTGAGCAATGAAGAATGAAAAGTTGAAGTACTTTGTATAGATCTGGATGGCGTGGTGTTAATCTATTGGTGTTGTTTGCATATCAATGACATCACATTTGCACTTCACACGCTGTACACTTCACATGGGAACTTTTTTTCAGGCCACCTGATGTACAGTACAGTACGGGTTAATCTAAAATAATAGAAACAAGTATTTCACTAAGTCAAATTAAAAAAATAACTTTATTTGGTCAGAATTGACTGACATGCCATGATGACCCATGAACTATGACCTGTGACCCCATGTATACAGTGCATGGTGTTAGCCACCAACCAACCTCACGTTTTGGCTGTCTGAGAGAGTGAGACAACAAGCCTGGGATTGATTTGATCCCACCCGTACTCCATACCAATGCTACAGTTAAATTTTTTATTTTTGCAAGAATAAAGAGAGTATGAGAAAAAATAATCCTACACACCAACGGCCTAAGATGGAATATATCACACTCGTTGCGTAATATTTGTGTCATACGAGCCACAGAGACAAACCTTCCTAAACTTGTGTTAGATGTTATGACTCTGATTTTCAGGTCAAAGGTCAAACTACAGCTGTTCCTTGCAAATATGACAAATTTAGTTCTGAGCATGATTCAGTGAAAAACATTTTTGGATTCTCTTTTCAATTGATAACTATGACTTTGACACTTCCATATGATGCATGTATCTAGTTGGGGGCTGTGTATTCAACAGAGACTTGCTTGAATATGTTGTTTGAACTTGTGAGTCAATATACTTTTATATTTTTATTAAGAAAAAAATTAATTAAAAAATGATCAGAAGTTGAGAGGTCATGTGGTCCAAGATTTCATTTGTATGGTCTGTGTATAAACATTTTTGAAGTGTGAACCTTTGTTTTATCCGAAAGGTATTGTGTTTTTTTGTCATTTTATTGTTACCATAGTGACAAAGTGATATGTCATAAGCTAGATAGTCTACTGATTTATTCCAACCTCTGAGACAGAAATGCTATGTTTGATGTGCTACATAGTAGTCAGTACATAGTAATGGACTTGGTTGACTTTAGTATTGGTTTGTTCTTAGACTGGAACACAGCACATTTCTCAGACATGGCTGTCTTATTATCTGACTGCAAGGATGTAGCCAGTGCTGAAGTACCACTAGCTATGGAGGTATGTAATTGTTGTTACTGTTCAGATGAAGGGGTTCTTGGCCAGGAGTTCACTGTCCAGTCAGTAAAAAGGGGGTCCATATACCCAGGGATTCACTGACCTGGCTGTATGGGGAGGCACCCTTGTCCAGGTCATTCAGAGAGGTTCATAGCCAGGAATTTGTGAGAGACAATTTTAACACAACTGTACTGACTTTTTAGAGGTTCAGTAGTGCTATATGAATGGAGAAGTTATAGGAATTTTGAAGTGTATGTGTCTGTCTGTCTGTCTGGATTTGGATGTGTCATGAGTGTGTGTGTGTGTGTGTGTGTGTGTGTGTGTTTGTGTGTGTGTGTGTGTGTGTGTGTGTGTGTGTTTGTGCGTGTGTGTGTGTGAGCAATTAAAGTTCAAAAGTGCAGGACCACAACATTTAAAACTCAAAAAGTTCTGGGCCTTACGAAATTGATGCTGCTATTACATACAGGTACAATTTAACAAGAATCTACTGCATGCAACAACAATTCTGATTTTGTAACTTGTCAGTGATTCAAAATATCGGTCACTTGGATACTGTATGTTATATCTATTAAAAATATTTTGTCATATGCATGTTGTCTGTTAAGTATATATTTCTTGTAGAATTTATCATTTGTATTTCATCTATCCTCCTACAAAGGCTGTCACCATGGCGATATCCAAGTCTGGTCATACTGAGGCATTTCTTGCAATGGATGCTGGGAGTGCTGCTAAATGGTTGATGGAGGACGAAGACAGTGCAGATGCTGGTCAACAATTTCAATTATTTTTACGAAAACATGGCCACCGCTGTATTCGTGAGGTAAAAAAAGTATCAAACTTATGCACCGTGTTTTTGAAATTAGATAACAATTATTTTGTTAATAAAGTGTGGCTTGTTTTGTCATTTAGTACACATATCAATATATGAATGTAGAATTCAAGGGGTTGCGTAATCCAGCCATGTGGCGTGTTTTATTATGCCACCTAGGGAGTCTTGAACTTCAAGCACTTTACAGTTCACTAGGTTGTGTTCGATTACCATGTTACTTCATATTTGGATGTTCCAAGTCAATTCTCTTTGTGGAGTGAGGGAACGACCTGACATTGCCATGATGCTTCAAATATGTTCAGTGTTCACATGATGCAAAGCACTCCTATTGTAGGCTTGGTTACCCAGACTCTCCACTCTCACCACTAGGGGCTCTATTACGAGACCACCCAGATGAGAGTCTAGGAGAACATAATCCAAAGTCTTCCACATCTGAATTGTTCAGCCTGCAATGTTGTACGTGAAGTATTCCCCAGCATGCACTGCTCTTGGAAAGAGATCCAGTCTGGATGACTTTGGATTATGTTTTCCCAGACTCTTGTCTCAGTGGTCTCATAGTAGAGCTCCCAGCGATGAAAGTCTGGGTAACCGAGACTACCCCTATTGATGTCATCATTTGCATACTTTAAACTACAGGCATCCAGGAGAGGACAGTTGAAAGTACATTTGTCAGTGCAGTATAGTATTGGTTTTCACTGGGTATGCAATGGTCAGTGTATATTTGACCACACATAGTCTTTGGGTTTACCTACAGGTAATAGTATGTTTATCTTGGCAAGGCTACACTTGGTTAGGGTATATTTGCTGTAGGCTATATATTTTATTTACAATTATTTTCTATTTTGTATTATTATTTACAGTCTGAGTTCCGAGAGCCTTCATGGGGATTAGATCCATCAAAAGTCATTCCAATTATCCAGGTAGGATGATGTCATTTTGATTGTATGAATTAAAGGGAACCCCCCAAAGCATAGATCCAAGGTCTTATTACAAGACTACTTGCATGGCTAATATGAGAAACACATTCATTAATGCATGACGACATTCCTCAGACTAAGTATCCCTAACATCACAAAAAGGAAGAGATGTTCACCAATCTATTTTAACTTTGTTTAGACTATGTTAAAACATCCCTATGGTTCAGACAAGAAAACAGTCACTGTAGAAGACGCTATCAATCAACTCAAATCACCTGTCACTGTGATTGGCAAGTAAGTTATTCTCAGACAAAATATACATTCTTGAACAGTTAAGAAACTTTTAGTATTATTTTCAAACTCAGCGTAAATAATTCACCTAGACAGTTGAAGATGGCTGAGTGATTTATAGATCTAAATGACTCGGCCATCTTCAAATATTATTTTTTCTGTGGTTCGGTGATGTAGACTTGTCATGTGACTGCAGGAGGGTATACTTTGCAGAAAGTGTAAAGAAACACATCATTAAGCCCACTAATTATTTCTGTCAGAACGTCAGGATAAATGTCTCGTAGATCTATCTAGTAACATAGCATGGTGAGATACTGTATGTATTATTATACCCTCAACTAGTTAGGTATGATGTCTTCGATGAAGACTTGTTCTCGATTATTTCAAATTATTTCAAAGAAATAACACTGTGCCACTGACCCATGGTTGTTGGCAAATAGCGTGTGATTATTTGATAAATTACTGCTTTGTAACCAGTTACAGTTAAGATACACTGGACAAAGACATTTTCACATGAAGTGTAAATGCACAGTTTTAGTTAGGCTCTGAGGTATGCCGAGATGGGGCACCCTCAGATATTGGCCAACCACTTTCAGGTCGGTGAGGGCGACACAATGTATCCTACGGTCTAAAATTTAGTATGCTTTGGGTAAAACCTGTCAGAGGAATATCAGTGACCGTGGATGTTTCTTGTTTCATGACAGAAAAATATTGAAGTGGGTGGTACCCAGGGCAAGAGGAGCAGTGGGTAACAGAGAATTAGGCAAAGTAAGTGTCTCAGTCACAGATGTAGTATTGTGAAGTCAAACTTTTGTTGAAATAATTTCATTCACTGTGTCAATTTCACAACAAATGTCGATTTCATCAACCAACAGTTCTAAAATATGAGGTACTTCAAATATTAAGTGACGGCCATTTTTGTCAAGGAATGGTTGTTGACACTTACACGACAAACAACAGTAGGCTTGAGGTCATGACCCCAAAAAGGGGTCATGACCTCATACTCAGATGAAGATGACAGACCTTGAAATTTAAGAAATATGAAAATAACTGCTTCAACTTTGCTGGAAATGTACAGTAGACTGCATAAAGATGTTATGAGAAATGACATTGTTCTGATCAATGATATGCAAATTAGGTGAAACACAATATAAATCCTAGCAACAAAGACCTCTAACTTAGCAACTGTAATACTAGTATACTCAAGTGTTTTACCCAAACAAAAAAGTATTCTGAAAACTAATATTAACCAGTGTGACACAACTGCAAATACAAAAAAGTGTTTATGAAAGCCTTTGACTAGAACCTCTAGCAATTTTTTGCCCGCTGCACACAAAAAAATGGATTATGTAGCAAATCTGCTAGCATTATAAAAATAAAACTATGTATATCTATGCACTAACACACGTTTTTTCCTACAGTCTTTAGCTATTGAAGTGGCCAATCATTTTAAATGTGCATACTGGAAACTGTCCGAGATGATGGTGAAAGAGGTAAGAAACTAACAATACTCACAAGCTATATAGGTTTATGATTGTAATTTTGTTTTTGTAATTGTAATTTGTAATTGTTTGCAAACAGTAGGGCATGCACAAAAATCTACATCACTAAATATTATTGTTACCATGGAAACTAGAAAGCCATAGACGAAGTATGGAAGGAGGACAAACTAAACTACCTTAAACATTAAACTATTTTCATATCCTCCAAAAGATTGATGGTGACATGTTTCTAACGATTAGAATATCAGTTACCATGGTAACCATAGTTCATTGAACTTTTAGCTGTGAGAAATGACCATGACTATACAATAAAGTTCAATGCACTCTTACCATATTTGATAATCTTATTTCTTTTCTTTTTTTGTAGGGTTATCTACCTGATAAAGATTTGTTGTTTTTCCTAACTCATAAAGAAATAGGCAAAGTGTTGACTGGAAGTCCAACCCTTGTGGCTAAGTAAGTGATTAAAAAAGATAGATGCATTATATTTCAAAATCTGACTAAAATCTTGAGTTATTAGTTTAGGTTATCAAAATTAGTTTATAAGATCAAAATAGATACTTATGATCACAAACAGAGTTGGATACTAATCCCAACACAATACATGTATACTTCATACTTGATTGTGTTAACCTGTTAACCTGTTAGATTTCATTGGTCTTCAACATATATTTAAAAAAAGCAGGTTATAAAATCATGATGATGTAGTTTGACAATCTGTGAAATAATTATCTTGTAATATTTATTATTCAGACCTGTTGGTGCTCTCTGTGAATAGGCTGAAAGCTAGTCAGATTGTTAATAAATAAATAAATAAATAAATAAAAAAAACGAGTTGAGATTTTGAAAATGCATTCACTTTTTCTTTTTGTTCGTTAGTAGCTATCCACCTTATCTCTTTGCAAATTAGAATGTGATTGGTTTCTGAGAATACTTGGTTCTGTTTGAAAATCCTGCAGTTGCAATAATTAATTCTGATATAGTCACTTTCATATGAAGTTGAGTTACACCTGCTGTGTTGTACGTACTGTTCATGCCAAATCTCAGTGGTACACTGAATATTTCATATACACGTTTCATTTTACTTAACTTTACAGAGCAGTGAGACGCCGTAGAGCATTCCCTAACTTAATGGACATGAACTTTCCTGAAATCAGTGTAGGCTTACCACAAACAGTAAGTTGTAATTTTTTTACTTTTAGTACATTAAATCTTCATGAATACAAAATACTATACACTTCAGTGTGAAACAGCTGTTTTGAATATTTAGTGTTCAACCATTGAATAATGTATTTCTGCCATCTCCCATGATGCAATAGCCCACAGCAAAGATAACCTATGAATGCACAAGATCAAATTGATGTTTCTATGATTAAATAATTGTAGGTGATGTAAAATCATGAAATGACACTCCAGAACCCATAGTTTATGAAATTGTCTCCTGGAGTGGTGTTCCGCTTTAATTGACATGGGGTTCATACATGTCACATGTAATTATGATGATGTGAGTAGTTGAGATACATATTCTAGATATTATCATGGATATATGAAATACAACTTTGTGTGTTGATGTGTAAAACAGTAAATTTTTTATTTATTTCTAATTAATATATACTTTTAAATTTACAGTTAGAAGATGATGATGAAATTTCACCAACATCTGTACAAATGACAGGTGAGCCAAGAGTTCAAAATAAAATTACATAGCTTAGGCCAAAAAAAAATAAAAATCTGGTTCTGGTCAGGGTAAACTTTCTAAAGTGGTGCGACGACGCGCGTTTTTTTTTTTTTTTCCTAATTTTTTTTTTTTTTGGCAAATTAGTAAATACACATTTTTGACACTTTACATGCTCTCGGAAGATGTCATACAACTCTGGAAGTTGGCACTGTTGTATGGCAAGTTTTATACGATGCGGATCAATCACCCATCAGGGCATCACTAGTCACATTTACAAATTTATCTTATCGCCCAGTGATTTGCAGTTATAATCCCGATTTGCAGTTATAATCCCATCCAAGATAATGAGTCTTGCCTTGCAACCACTGTATAATGTCATTGTGCAACTTGCAACGTTAAATAACGAGAAATAGGTCTGTCCAACGGACGTAGAGGAGGCAGTGTTTTCTTTCGAGCACCGTCCATCATCAGTCTGATACGCAGTCTGTATACGGTACGATGTTTGACACGTCTTTCCAACTCATCGCAGATGGAAAGACGTGTCGAACATCGTAGCGCATACATCCAGAGCTAACTGCTTACGCTACAGGAAAATCTTTGTATTCAGAAGGCAGAACGAAACGATCACCAGAACTAGAACACCTCGAAAGTCAGCTGAATTGATATCAACATTTCGATTGCTCACGACGTACTCAAACTTCTGACATTTTCGAAACATGTGAGCGGTTTACCACCTAGCACAGTGAACACACTATTTCCCGTGATTCCCATCAACCACGCTCATCGTACATATTACGTACACATATCGTACGGGGGATTATGGGTATGCAACAGTACTAGAAGAAAAGGGTACCCGTTACCAAATAGAAGTGCGCCATCACACGAGTTAAATTTTTTCCGCTAGCCTTGCATACAGTGTTGATCGACGGGGAATTGTAAATAAGGAACGGGAAAGCAAAAATTATCGGAAAAAAAAGGATCGACGCGGGGGTATTCAGGGCACGCGCGCGCTGACCAGAACCAGACATATTTTTTTTTTTGGCCTTACAACCTGTATTTGTAAATTCTATGAATACAGCTAAACTATAGTACAATAGCCCTGATGCATGTGTGTCTGTGTCTGTTGTGTGTGTGTGTGTGTGTGTGTGTGTGTGTGTGTGTGTGTGTGTGTGTGTGTGTGTGTGTGTGTGTGTGTGCGAGTGATATGAGATAGCCTTTGCCCAGTACAATTGATATCAGATAGGCTTTCCATGTGAATGTTCAGATTTAGTAATATTGATGTTTCTGTTGGGTTTTAACGTAATTGATACCACAGTTTTTAAGTCTATATTAACTATATCTTGTAGGGATGCCAGTATGTCATGGCGTTGCTAAGGGTGTCGCTAGGGTGATTACTAACTTAGATGATGCCAAGAATATCCAGGTGAGCAAAAAATTTGTTAAATTATACTATTTATGATTTATGATACATCAATATGTGACGCCCATCATTACACCACAGATACCTCAATTATCATGGCCCTCCCTCCACTATTTGACTTACCCTACAGACCCCTTCATTAGGGAAAAAAAAATTTCTGGTCAGTGCGTGCATCACTTAAATACCCCTGCGTTGGTCTTTTTTCTTGTTTTTGTTTTTCCAGCCCATGCAGTCTGCAGAGCCATGGGGAAACACAAAAATAACCCCTCCCTACTTCAGTGAAGACAACTGCAGAGCCAATCATGCACAAGCACATTACATCTGCCCCACATACACACTTGCTGTAAAGTACTAAATAAAACAAACAGTAACTGCCATAAATAGTAGATTGAGTGACAGGTTTGTTGAGAATTTTAAAAGAATGAAAAAAATTGTGTTGTCGCACCATTTTAGACAAACACTTCTTCTTGTTTTTTTGGCCGTACCATAGACTTCCTCCTCCACTATGTATTGTTACCCCTATAGACCCCCTCCACTGTTTACACCACAGATCCCTCCATTACCATAGACTCCCCCTTCCAATGTTTATGTTTATGATACAGACCCCTCTGTACACGTAGACTCCACCCCCCCCCCATCCACTGTTTATATCCCTTTATTACCATAGACTCCCCCCCCCCCCCCCTTTCCAAAGTTACTATTTACACCACAGACTCCCTCTAGTGTATATTACCCATTGGCTACATTTTGCTAACATTGTAACACTAGTATTTCATACTTTCAGAGTGGAGATATATTGATAGTATGTTACACTGATGTTGGATGGACTCCATATTTCCCGTTAATTGCTGGTTTGGTGACAGAACTTGGTGGATTATTGTCTCACGGTAAGTTTTCAATGCTGTCATTTTATACATCAAAATGAAAACTGGATGGGCTCAACAAAACTCAACTCAATAAGTCTGCTTCTATCAAGATGGAATCATAAATAAATTTGACATGTTTTGAATTGTAAGTACTATGATGACAAAATCACTATGATAAATATTATTCGATGACAACTTTTCGTTATGTCCTACGTCCAGGTGCCGTTGTTGCCAGAGAGTATGGTTTACCTTGTATAGTCAATGTAAGAAGAGCTACCAGTGTATTCAAGTCAGGTAAATAGTTGACATCTAATCTGTTATCTTCTGAGTCTATCATGGTGCCGTGGACCAAATCTAAACCTCTCAACCCTGGTGTTTGTCTGTCCATCATCCTCCTGTTTATCATCATTACCATGCACAAACCAAGTTGTACACTTTCAAACAGAAAATACAAGATTTTATACCCTGCTTGTTTATCTACAACATTGGTGCAGTGCTCAAAAAATGAGTCAAAAAATTCAGAACCACGATATTTTCTTTAAAATTTGTGCACTTATACTATTCTGCAATATTTTTTCTGAAAAAATGTACTCGGGGGGGGTTTGTCACTTCTTGAACGACTTGTAGTAACAAGGCCGCTTAGGTCACTTAAAATTTCCTCAACTGAATGAAACATTGGGAATACTATCTAGTTATACTATAGTCTGTGTCAATGTGTTTATAATTTTATGTATATAATTTATGCAAATATTCTCATCTGGTTTTAATGTTTTTCAGGTGACTACGTTGTATTGAATGGAGTCAAAGGAACCATTGAAAAGAGAGAAAAGGAATAAAAGGAATGAATTTATGGCCAGAATGGAGCAACGAACTCCAATAAAATATTTTTTACATGTAATAAGTGATATATGAATGCAATTTGGATATTAAAAGTCTCCTTTGCTGTGAATTTATTATGATATATCATCCAGATCTTCCTAGTACTCAGTTGTATCAACCATCTGTGCTACCTAACTACCAACCAGTGCTACCTATATATCACCCAGTTCTACCAACCAATCAATTCTACCTTCCAACCAGTGCTACCTATCACCCAGTTCTACCAACCAATCAATTCTACCTTCCAACCAGTGCTACCTATCACCCAGTTCTACCAACCAATCAATTCTACCTTCCAACCAGTTCTACCTACCACCCACCTACTTACCTTCCAACCAGTTCTATCTACCATCCCACAAGTTGATCTTCCAGTTTTACCTGCCACCCAGTACCTTAAGCAACCATTCAATCATACTTGCCATCTGCCAAGTTCTTCCTCCAAAACCAGTACTTCCAACCGTCACCCAGTTTTTCCTACCAACCAGTTCTACCTACCACTACGCTTGAGAAGCTCAGAACCAGTATTTTATTCATCCCACTAGGGGAAAGTTTAAATGACAGTTCACTATTTTTTTGGCTACTGTTTGAAAGAATCTGCAACTTATATCGATTCAGATTATGTCTAAAATGCAAAATTTTAACTTTTTAAAACACTGATATTGCATTGAATATGTGATAAATCATTAAATCATGTTCTGTTTTTTTAAGTATATATGAAATATTATTCAATAAAATATGGCCATATGTACCAAACTGACAAACAAATTTAAAAAAAGTATGGATTTTGAATAATATCTTATACTTTGTGTCTTCCGAGTAAAAATTACTACCTTCAAGAAGACATCCCATAATGTCTGCACAACAAGCAAAAGTTGGCAATGATCCAACTACTTAATTTACATATTAATATCTCACCAGATGTTAGTGATTAAGATGTACTTTATTTTCCTAGTATGATTTGATATCGTTGATGTATCATTTTCTTCAAGATTTTTATGAAATAATAAAAATGAAATACAGAAATTCAGCCCCATTTCTTCGTAATAATTTGTACTAATCTCTTCTATATTTCTCCAAATGTTTTTTGGAAAATAGTAGAAATTGGTAGAGAATTTTACTGAAAATGAACGTTCTTAAAATCCCTAAAAAATTTGCAATATGGAAGCTTGCTTTGGGTTCTTCTGGAATAATAAAAGAAACTCGGGAGTCAACCATTTTTGTGGTTATAAATGTCAGATGAGGCAAATATTTGTAAGTATGAACCTCAGATGAGGCAAATATTTGTATGAACCTCAGATGAGATAGATTTTTGTAAATGGATATAAACCTCAGATGAGATAAATATTTGTAAGTGGATATAAACCTCAGATGAGATAGATATTTGTAAGTGGATATAAACCTCAGATGAGATAAGTATTTGTAAGTGGATGTAAACGTCAGATGGGGCAAATATTTGTAAGTATGAACCTCAGATGAGGCAAATATTTGTAAGTGGATATAAACCTCAGAAGAGGCAAATCTTTGTAAGTATGAACCTCACATGAGATAGATATTTGTAAGTGGATATAAACCTCAGATGAGGCAATATTTGTAAGTGGATATAAACCTCAGATGAGGCAAATATTTGTAAGTATGAACCTCAGATGAGATAGATATTTGTATGAGCCTCAGATGAGACAAATATTTGTAAGTGGGTATGAACCTCAGATGTGGCAAATATTTGTAAGTATGAATCTCCGATGAGGTAGATATTTGTATGAACCTCAGATGAGGTAGATATTTGTAAGTGGATATGAACCTCAGATGAGGCAAATATTTGTAAGTGGACTGATAAGGGCCTAAAAATATGCAGATGATAAGTCCACTTGATTTCAAGGAAGTCAAGTCTTTTATTTTCAATAGAGTAAATACAGTATTTGGCAATCTGACTAAAATCTGATGTGGTGAAAGCAGCTTGATGTCTTTATTTACCTCTATTTCCATCTCTTTATATTGTTTGATTTTGGTTTCTGTTGTTCCAGGTGATTAATGCCTTCACTGCCAGAACAACAAAATGAAAAAAAAATGACAATAAATGAAGAAAACAGAGGTACCTAAAGAAATAAAGTTGTATTCACTACATCAGATTTTAATCTGATTGAGTATCAGAGGCTGTCCTGTGACTCGTACACAAATCATTACAAGATTCCATGGATGATATTTAATGCTGTCAAATATAGCATTTTTTATTCACGTTAATAGTGGTCAAAATGATATGTATATTTCAGTTCTTCTGTTGATATCTGATGTTGAATAACAATGACCTGTCACGATACTGTTTTATATGCAGGTAGGTATGAACCTCGGATGAGGCAAATATTTGTAAGTAGGTATGAACCTCGGATGAGGCAGATATTTGTAAATATGAACCTCAGATGAGGTAGATATTTGTAATATGAACCTCATAAGGTAGATATTTGTAAGTGGGTATAAACATCATATGGGGAAGATATTGTAAATATGAACCTCGTGAGTTAGATATTTGCAAGTATGAACCTCAGATGAGGTAGATATTTGTAAGTATGAACCTCAGATGAGGTAGATATTTGTAAGTATGAACCTCAGATGAGGTAGATATTTGCAAGTATGAAACTCGGATGAGGTAGATATTTGTAAGTATGAACCTCAGATGAGGTAGATATTTGTAAGTATGAACCTCAGATGAGGTAGATATTTGTAAGTATGAACCTCAGATGAGGTAGATATTTGTAAGTATGAACCTCAGATGAGGTAGATATTTGCAAGTATGAAACTCGGATGAGGTAGATATTTGAATGAAAAATTCATTCATTCATTCCTGTAATATTTTGATCATAATCACATATCCATGTCAAATTGTAAGGTTCAATAATGTAAACACCCCCAACCCAAGAACTTCACTCAGTCTATTCCAAAACTTTAAATGTGACATTCTCCGACAGCCCTAGTAAAGCTATTTACTATTTCTCAAATCTCAAAAAGTTATTAAAACATTTTAAAACACAAAACTGAAAAAGAAAAACCAACAGACCGTAAAAAAAGTGTCAGACATTTGTTAAGTTAAGATATAAGGTGAAATTACTACAATCGAAGTCAGTTATGTTGGCTAGAAGGCAGTCATCCTTAGCATCTGGTATTGGTGGTAGCTCAACAAACACGTAAACAAGCACACTTGCTAGTAAAAAGACAAAGGCCATAAAAACTGTCAGTAGTCTTCTGTATATAACGGTTTTCACTGATATGTTTCGAACTTTACCGCTCTCCTTAGGTGGCCTTATCTCGATAATTTCATCATTTTTCAGCACATTTTGTAAATTTCTTGCATCCACCCCTTCTGTGTCGTTTGTTTCTTCTGTGTCGTTTGTTTCTTCTGTGTCATTGGTTTCTTCTGTGTTAGCCATGTTCAACGTTGGCATGATATCAGCATCATTCAAAATATGGTTGTCATGGTGATGGACGGTGGAATGATTCTGCTGAAGATGGTTTTCTGTTTTACATACAGTAGATATGACATATTTGTTGTCCAGACTCGATGACGGTCCTGTCTGTGTGAAGCTACTGGCGTTTGTCTTCCCTTGGGTCATATTAGAAGACCGCTGTGACATCATTAATGTTTCCGTCACATGTTTGTTATTGATGTGCTCATCATTTTCGATGCCAGTTCGTTTTAGAGCCTTTGAACAAACAAAACAAAAATAGTTTAAACAACGTTTGTAAAGTTCAGTGTATGAACAACTCTTATTCTAGCAATATGCAGTTGTCAGGTGCAGTCAACGAAGCTGTTCTTGATAGTTGATGAAATATGTACAGACATCACTGGGGAAAGAAAACCGATGTGCATGAATGTCAAGAAGACAAAGAATTTCTTAACTTTTTTGTTTTAAATGTTTCAAAAAATGTTAAGGGTCGGAAGCTTAAACTAGGGTCACTCTGGTTATCAGAAATGCACAATTTTTTTTTATTTGGTCAAAGTATCAAAAGAGCCAAATGATCCACAATGCACAAAGTATAAAAGGTGTTACTAGTCTCGGAATCCTTTTGTAAATATCAGTCTGGGGCAAACACAACAAAAATATATACTTACTTGTTTTGCTTGTTTGTCCCAATTCAGCTTGACTAGAAGAGCTATGTTGGCACAACATTTGAAAGCCAGGCCTACATTTAGAGAAATCCATATAGCTGAAACAACAATTTAGGATAACTTAGTGGTAAAAATCTAGTTCAAACGGTTTCCAAATGGATGCAGCCTAGAATCTAGCCATGTGGGGATTTTGATTTAATTACAACTACTGACATCCAACCATGGATGAACAGAACATGTTACAAATTGGGAGAGTAAACAATTGAATTGGATTACAACTGCCGACATCAGACCATGGACAAATGGAACCGATAAAAATAGGGAAAGTAAACAATTTAATTTGATTCCATGTACAACTGCCGACATCAGACTGTGGACAAACAGAATCTGTTACAAATAGGAAAAGTAAACAACTGCTCTTGGCACATAATACTTCACATTCACAAACAAATTTCCAGTTCCCCTGGCATTTCATGTACACATAAAGGGGCCATAAAACTGTTCTTATCACACCATGGTGTGTAATAAAAGTCTCTGCTGTTCCAACATGCTGAGCCAGGTGTTATTAATCTAATTCATTTGTTTGACGTCACAGTGGGTAAATTCTAAAAACTTAGAAAGAAAGTGCACTACATTAAAGTAAACGGCTGCTAGCAAAATACCGGGTGTTATATACATTTTCAGGTAACAATTTTTTAAATTTGTGTTTTGGGCAAATACTTAAGGTTTAATCAAATACTATGATTTACAAACACAGATAAAGTTTCGTTCGAAGATGTCATCAAAAGTCTAAAAGTTGATAAATTACACACTTACCAAATATGCCCATGTCTTTGACAAACAGAAGTAGTAACATTATTGGTAAGGCTATCACATAGAAGGCAATAAATGTTATGACGGCTATAATCTTTTGTAGACCACAGCCTTGTATGATACCAAAACCCACAGTCTGGTACAACAAAACAAATCACAAAATGAACATTTCATACACAGACATTTTGTTTCGATATTATGATTAGCCACACACAAGCCTCCCCTGCCCTTACCTCTACCCCACCCACCACGTTACCATACTTTACATCCATTCATGTACGCATGAAATTTAATACACAATGATGGCAGATGGATTTTCAGTGAACTAAAACACAAACCAAAACTATTATTGCAAACTATGTATGTTGATCTAAGTAATCAACACACCCTGATGTAATTACACTCACACTAAGGTGGTGTTTCTGATAGTATGTTTTCCGCAAATGACTGCACATATTAACCTTTACACTATCTTGATTACAGGGTGATTTTATCCTGCCCACATAACCAAGGCACTGCTATCATCCACTTGTGTTATTTACCACATGCAAAAAACCATACTTTAAGTTTGTATCTGTCTGAGTTTGTTGATAGTGAGTTGTCCACAGTATTAGCAATGTTGTCAACTCACCCCAAAGACATCAAACATCTGATATAGAGCAACCAATGGGAGAGCTTGGCCGATTAAATCAAGAACTTCACTGTCAGATAAAATAAACAGTAAATCATGAAATAATACTCATCAAAAATGCAGAGCTAAGTGTAATTATAATCCAATTCATTTGTTTACTTTCCCTGTTTGTAACAGGTTTTGTTCCTCCATGGTCTGAGGTCGACAGTTGCTACTTCACATGCATTGTTATCTAATTCTAGGTCTGAATACTGAATCATTGGTCATTGTTCAAAGCATAGACCCTCCCGTTGGTGGAGGGTCTTATGTTCAAAGTGTATCATGTGTTGAGAGGACAAAGTCAAGATCAACCCAACAAAAGTTCTATAAAGCTATGTACACTTTAAAACTCACAAAAGTCAAGTTCTGTCAACATTTTAAACTCATTTACGCACCTGTCATTGGTGAATATTAAACCAATTTTCTTTCTTGTCACTACAAGGATAACAGCCATAATTATTGCCAGGAACTCTGAAAAACAAAACAAATTAAAAACCCAGGGTAAGATATCAATTACGTGTATGGCCGTATGGCGATGTCATTTATTATACCATCTGTATGCCAAGTTGTAGATATTTGAACTGAAAATACAGGATTTACTTTGTTTTATTTCATTCTCATGCCACGACAATATATGCATCTATGTTATGCCAATATAATGGTATATACTCAAAACATTCACAACATAATTTTCCTCAATTTTTGAAAAACTGTGATATTCATTATTGCATGTATGTGTCATTCATTAGTTGTATTGGTTCACATGCCAAACATCAATATTTGTATTGTATGTATGTATGTATGTATGTATGTATGTATGTATGTATGTATGTATGTATGTATGTACATATGTACGTATGTACGTACATACACGTATGTATGTACAGTGGTTGCACTGCACAGCAATCCAAAAAACACTTGAGTCCCTGTACAGGTACTATTGGAGGTATTTGCAATCATGCTTGTAGTGTTTTCTACTGCACGTTCACTTGCTACCCTCATAAAAGTACTGCTGTAGTGAACATCATTGCAAGCAGTCATGCAAATACCTCATGAAGATTCAGAAATAAATTGACCTCTAATTGTGACAAATATGAACAAAAAAAATAAAATTAAAATTAAAAAAAAAGTCATAAAGAAAGTAAGAAAATAAATAATTTAAGTACCCATAGTTGTTATGGAAACAGCAGCAGCCAATTTTGCCTTCCTGGGTTGGTTTGCACCAAGAGTATTACCAACTCTGATACTGGCAACAACACAATAGGCCATAGAAACCTGAAATTTATTAAGAAGTGAGAAATGGAAAGAGTATCATCTTGTTTGATCGTGTAAGGTTTCTTAACATGTCTGGCATAAATTACATTGTGATCACTACCTGGTAACATTTTGATCTACACAGTTTGCAGGTAACACCTTGAACCAATATCCTCCACATAACTAACAAGTTCTAAAGTTGCATGATTCACTGATTTTGTTATAAGTTTTCTAACATAATCTTTTGCTTTGACTTTGTTCAAGAAAACTCACACTTATCGTTAAAATCAGGGTCACCATGTACAATTTTGAAAAATTATAACAAAATTGTTGTTCTGGAATTCAATTGCCTTCCCTTGGCACAGTTTTGAGAAATTTGAATGATTTGGTTTTCATGGGAAATTGATCCCAGAGGCACATTCTACCAACCCTGGGCATTATATACCCTGAGTGGGTATGTGAAGTATCACTTACCAAATATGAGTCAGTGGGTATATGAAGCATCACTTACCAAATGTGAGTCAGTGGGTGTATGAAGAATCACTTACCAAATGTGAGTCAGTGGGTGTATGAAGCATCACTTACCAAATGTGAATCAGTAGGTATATGAAGCATCACTTACCAAATGTGAGTCAGTGGGTGTATGAAGAATCACTTACCAAATGTGAATCAGTGGGTACATGAAGTATCACTTACCAAATGTGAGTCAGTGGGTGTATGAAGCATCACTTACCAAATGTGAGTCAGTGGGTATATGAAGCATCACTTACCAAATGTGAGTCAGTGGGTATATGAAGCATCACTTACCAAATGTGAATCAGTGGGTATATGAAGCATCACTTACCAAATGTGAATCAGTGGGTATATGCAGCAAAACTTACCATGTAAAAACCATATGCTAATTGAAACATAGATCCCTGAGCTGCTAACTGTGCATCTCCTTTGGCACCTACAATTGTATTTGAACACATTATATTAACATTACATATATCGAGGTGGGGGGGGGGGGGGGGTATGTGTCTTTTTTTTTATTACAAGCTATTTGGTTTTAACACTGACAGAAAATAGAGAAGACCACAAAACTTATACAGAAATGGAATGATGGCAAGTACACTGAATAAATTCTAACCCTAAAGGTATGTACACATATGAGGGAGGCAGCTTACGTTTTTGGCATATCTATGTACAAGATCTAAACTAGTAGACAGAATTATTCTAAACACAGCAACACAATATTACTATTTACCTACTGATAAAATAAAACAAAAAAAACAATATTATTTTAATACAATGATAAACATGCAGTTAAACAACAGATTCAGTACCTTTTCCATTACATTGTTTCTTATGTGACTGGAAGAGAAGAGTGGGTCACCATGTTAGACACGTAAATATCGCAACAATTTTATATACCAACAGAAAGGTAACCTTTTAACATGGGTGTAGACACTTGAACTGAGACACGCCTTATATTTGTGAAGACAGAGATTAGATAAAAATTACAAGATTTTCCCATAAACCCATGCAGGAAATCCCCCATTAATACCGAGGTGCTATTTCATCTCCAAAAATTTCATTGAAGTTGATAGCAATAATCAATACAAGTGTACCAAAGGCAGAAATAAGTCTGACTGGACTTTTCCTTTAAATTGATAGCAGTAATCAACACAAGTGTACTAAAGGCAGAAATAAGTCTGGCTGGACTTTTCCTTTAAGTTGATAGCAGTAATCAATACAAGTGTACTAAAGGCAGAAATAAGTCTGACTGGACTTTTCCTTTAAGTTGATAGCAGTAATCAATACAAGTGTACTAAAGGCAGAAATAAGTCTGACTGCTCTTTTCTTTTTAGTTGATAGCAGTATTCAATAAAAGTGTACTAAAGGCAGAAATATGTATGTACGTACGTACATACATACACACACACACACACACACACACACACACACACACACACATACATACATACATACATACATACATTCATACATACAGCCAGAGACAGACAGACAGACAGACAGACAGACAGACTGACTGATATACACACATACACATACATACATACATACATACATAGTCATACATACATACATACATACATACATACATACATACATACATACATACATACATACATACATACATACACACACACACATACAATACATACATACATACATACATACATACATACATACATACATACATACATACATACATACATACATACATACATACATACATACATACATACATACATACATACATACATACATACTAATATACATACATACATACATACATACATACATACATACATACATACATACATACATACATACACAAAAGAAATATATTTTTCTAATTCATAAATTCAAGTTGTGCACTCTTCCAATAACACCTGATGACAGTGGTGGTGGTGGTGGTGGTGGTGGTGGTGATGGGGTGGTGGTGGTGGTGGTGGTAGTAGTAGTAGTAGTAGTAGTAGTAGTATGGTCTTTTATTCTGTACATCCAAGGCCATCGACCCTAAATACAAATACCTGATGACAATATAATACTTACCCATAAGGAATGTACCAATCTCCCAAACCCACCATTCCAATCCTATAGCCAGGATTCCTGCTACACCCAGCTTACCAAATACACCCCAATCAAACAGACATTCCACTGTCCAACCTACAATATAATAGGTTTGTATATATATAATTCTCAACATCCATTCACCTTTTTAATAATCTAATGTAATGTAATGTAATCTAATCTAATCTACATTTCTTATATAGTTGGCCATACATTACAATCTCGATGTGCCTTACGAAGCTGATAGCACTATGATTCACCTGTCCACTGTCTATGGATGATTTTATAGGCACCTGTTTAAAGTAACTAGGTTAAGGTCAAACCTGAGATCACACCAGTTTTGTTATCAAAACTTCCAAACTTATCTGATATCACGTATAATGTTGATTTGTGACTTTGTGATGATCAGAATCAATCACTGACAAGTAAATGTCACAATGCGTATTTCAAAGCCCATGGTCTTGTCTTGAGGTGTTACTTATATCTCTAGTAGAGGCTTCTCTACACCAGCCTAGGTTTATGCTCTTGGAAGCAAAGGAGATCTGATTTGAATGTGAAATCTTGAAATTTAAGTTGATTTTCAACAGAGTGGTGCAGATACTAATAGTGTAATTGCTATTAAGCCTCTGTATGTGTGGAGTGTTAATTTAATCATAGGTTTATATATAAGATCCACTTAGATTTAGCAGCGCTGTTAGTGGTACTTTCAAACTAAGAACATATTTCTGTGCTTCAAAGGGCAAAAACCTTGGCTTGGTGTAGACACGTTCTGTAGTGCTGAGAGTTTCTGAAGATAGAAACACAAAAACCAAATCTCTGGGCTAGATGTCACATAATGTACTATCCTGATATCAACATCACTTTCTCGGCGCACTCAAAAATTATGTGATCAAATCGTTCAACTAGTCTGACTAACATACATGCTACAGATCTCATTATTTCTATAGGTTATACATCCTAAAAAGTTCATATTATCACATCTATGTACACTGTATGGCAGCTATTATGTCCCTGCCCCGGGGGGAGGGGGGGGGATGTACACTGTAATGTTGTTATTTACCTGCCCATGTTTCTTTATGTAAATTCCTAATTCTGATGTACAGCAGCAAGGACAATGCTAGAAGCCAATATACAATAGACAGAGCTAAGGCAGCACCTCTGTAAATGAAACATCATCAAGAATCATACAATTAACAATTAAGCCTGCTGCAATCTTTCTAAGCACAGCTTTTGTTAACTTATTTTAAAAAGGGCAGTAAGTAGGTAAAATGTACCCCGAGTTCCTCAGATTGTTACTGGGTTTACCCGACCAAAATCAGGATACATGTAACTGAGTCCAAAATACATTGACCTTTTCCAAGGCATAATGACCCACCCTAAAATCTATGCCACCCAGTTTTACCAAATTTTCTACCTCTGTTCACCAAAGTCTTAACCTTAGTAAAATCACTGCTCAGTATGCAGAACATATGCACAAATTACACTGTTTAGTGCAGATATTATCAAGTACATACCACTGTGGTGTCATTAGTCTCAACAAGCTAAGACAGTCACAAACAAAAATTCTTATTGCAATATGTAATTACGGATGCCAATGTGGTTTCTTACTAAACCACGTCTGGTCAAAGTCCCTCATTCAACACAAAAAGTTGTTCATCCAATCAGTGAACCCCAACTGTTATATAGTTCAGATAGTTATGTTTTCCATTGTTTTCCATATGGTCTCTGTGTTATTGGTTTCTTCCCATCAGATGTATAACCATTACAGATTGGAAGAAGTTTTATATTGTCTTTTTAAGTTGATGTCAGTTCCGCATCCACTATTTCTTGCGAAACTTCACAATTTCCGTGATTTTTTTTCTTGAATACATAAAAAAAAAGTTTAGGGTTGGCATCAAAAACTAGGTGGGGTCGGGTAACCGGAACCAAACCATTTGTTTTATCTAGGCATAATATAGGAAGACTAACATACTATACTTACCCGACATCCATATTCCATACAAATAAAAGTAAATAGTGAATTGGTATACTGTAGATAGAAGCTGCTACCACAAATATCATGACTGATATCACTATATTTTGGTTCTGTAGGTACTTGGATAAAACAATGAAAAGTTGGACGCCCTGAAACAAAAATCAACTAAAAGTTAGTATACAAATATCTTAAAGTATTATGTGCCTTAGAAATAACAATCACACATTTTTATTAAATAATTTGTTGAAGAAAACTCAAAGCTATTCTCAGTTAAAATAAACATCAAAAATCGATGGTCACCTCACAAATTTTTGAAATTGAGGTCAAAATGATATAAAAAATTTAGCCATTTCAGAATCCAATATGGCCGCCAAATCCAATATGGCTGCAGACTACTGTTCTAGGCCTTAAAAAATGGTGTGATTCCAATTACACTCAATTTTAGAATAGGTGGTGTAGGTAGATTTTTTATTTGATCTTTTTTTTAAATATTTTTTTTTTCATATGTGAGTGTCTAGTTCAGGTAGTTCTATTTTCCATTTTTTCCCATATGGTCTCTATGTTATTAGTTTCTTCGCATCAGATGTGGGAAGGCGGCGATCACCCAGAACAAACAAATGACACAACACGATGGAAGTAGAGGTAAATAAAGACATCTCGCCACTTTCACCACATCAGATTTTAATCAGATTGAGAATTCCCACAAATACACCAATCAGTGCTATTCTATATCTTTACGATAACTGAACAATATTTTCATCTATTTAAAAAGTTGACAAACTTACTGGCACTCCTGCCATGTACATCTGAACATACAGGGCTGAAGCTCTGTCAAAATAAAATGGCAAAAACACACAAATTTTTATATTAATGTCTGATTAGGATTAGGTGCTACAAATTGAAAAAGTTATTAAAATGTTTAAATAGGAAATGCTGTTGCCGTGTCAAAAATGTCTTTAAAATTGAGAGAGAAAGGAAATTGGGGGGGGAGGGGGGGAAACATTGTCAGTGATTAAAGACATGGTTAGTTATTTTCATTTGATGGAGACAAAATATAAAAGTGTACCTTGCTGTACGTCTGTCTATTTATAGACACTACGATAGTGGTGGAGTGGCCTAACTGTCTATTAAAAGTCTATAAACGCCTGATATAACATACCTTGCTATATGTCTGTCTATTTATAGACACTAAGATAGTGGAGTGGACTCACTGTCTATTTGAAGTCTATAAACACCAGATATAACATACCTTGCTATATGTCTGTCTATCTATAGACACTAAGATAGTGGAGTGGACTCACTGTCTATTTGAAGTCTATAAACGCCTTATATGTCTGTCTATTTATAGACACTAAGATAGTGGAGTGGACTCACTGTCTATTAAAAGTCTATAAACACCTGATATAACTTACCTTGCTATACGTCTGTCTATTTGAAGTCCTACTATGATTAGCTCTGCATTGAGGTATATAGCCCAGGTGATAATACAAGTTACAGCCATAATTAGAAGACTTCTTTGTAACATCACACCAACCATCTTTTTGTTAGTACTGCCATAACTCTGTATATTTACAAGAATTCCAGAAGTGATGATGATTTATACTTCATATCAAAACATATAATTATGCACTTAATTATGCAAATGAGCAATTAATTGACAGCACTAAATTTCATTATAGTGCCGGTCAGGAAAGTGTATGAATTACCTTTGTTAACTAGTTTGACTAGCAATCTACTAATTAATGCAGAGTTGGTAAACTCTGATAAGACAGTGATCTAGTAGGAAATAGGAAAAAAAAGTGAGAGGAAACAATAGTTATTGTGCCAATATCAAAAATTTTATTTGAAATATAGAGAAAATAATATTAGAAATAAAGAAAATCGAAATAGAACCACTTTAACTATTACAGATCATTACTAGAATCAATGTTCATGGACTCTATAAGGTTTATAGTATCAAAGATGTCACACACAAAAATTGGAAGCAAATTCACAATTTTTACTGATGTCTCATCAGCATTATCAGGGGTCAGTGTGCACACCCTCTATTAAGCCAATTTGACGTGCCACTGACGCACACAATTACTAGTGACACAACAAAATTTGGTGTTCCCCTATCTCTTACTATGTGGTGACTCACAAGAAATGCCAGTTTTTATCATACTGACCCACAACAACAAAATTTGGCTATCATTAGAGGGCACATTATCAGGGGTGTATTACCACGGGCTGTTATGTGTCTTGGAAGAAGTGATAAAACTCTAACTCCTTTCATTTCTCTCTTTCCAGACGTGTGATAACAGCCCATTGTACCGGTAGTACACCCCTGACAATGCCGATGAGATACTTGTAAACATTTTGGATTTGCTTCCAAGAAATCTTTTGGCTCTGTGAATAAGATAGACATTTTCATGTGATAAGAGAGTCATTACCTGAGAGAACAAAGTATCACAGGCAGAGCCAAGACCCCAAGCAATACACACACCAGTCACATTACTGAACTATATAGAAAATAAAAGGAAAAAAAGTCAATCTAGATAGTTCTTGTTAAATGTTGACTTCTCACACTGCTGACTGTACTGTTATTACTGATGTTCATGCTGAACGCTCAGTTTGTAAGTGGTTTAGTTACGAGTGAAAAGTAGGTAAAAGCTGCCTGAGTTCTCCAGTCATTTACTGGGGTTCCCTACCACTTTTTTTAATAAAGAGTTGTTGGGTAATAAAATCTACCTCCCAATACCATGGCCTTATCTACTTACCAGGGTTCTATTATTCTATGCCAATGATTTTGCTGAGCAGATATAATTCCTATTAGTCATTTTACCAGGGTTTTCAACCAATGTTCTTGTTAAGGGTCAAATTAGGCAATTTCTGCCTGAGTTACCCAGGGCCCAATCAATTAACTTACCAGGGTACCCTACCAGTGTTTTTGCTAAAGGGTGGAAAGTAGGTAAAATCTATCTGAGTTCCCCAGTCATTTTTGAGGATTCCCCACCAGTATTTTAGCTCAAGTTGGTAGCGTAAGTACATCTACCTGAGTTCCCAAGTCAATTTGCCAATGTCTTCAGACAAAAATATGGTGTAAAATATGGGAAATCATGCCAATTTTACCTCTTTTATCTCTTTCTGTTACCAGGGGTTACCAAACCGTAGCAAAAACACTGCAGTTGGCCGCCATTACATGTTTGCTTGTTATTCATAAAGATCTGGCAAAGTTTACTTTGTATGAAACACTCTTACCCCACTTTCTTTATGCACAAACACAAATATTTATGTAGTTGCTACTCATGGTTGCTATGGAGTTTCTACTTGTGGTTGCTATGTAATTGCTACTTATGGTTGCTAAGGACTTACATTTACTCTCCACATACACTTTGTTATGTATGTTTTGTGTTATTTGTTATCATAATTATAAGTGTCTCATTTGTGTTTTGCGTTTAATATGAGCTAAGCATTTACCATATATCATTTCTTGGGTTTCTTGAATGTATTAAATTTGTATATTTTTTAAAGATTTTAACAATTTTTGCGATTTTATTACTTTTTTCTCGAATATGTAAAAAAAAAGTTTAGGGTCGGCAGTGAAAAGCTAGGTGGGGTCGGGTAACCGGAACAAAATTTATTTTTTTTAGGCCTCAAATATGGGGTAGCCAGTGATTACATAAACAGATCAATAACAAATCTCAAATTTGATAGAGTGATACCGAGAAGATTACTTGGCAAATTCAAAGCCATTTTTTGTTGTCCACGTACACAGTTATTAGAACGTTCTTATCATAGTAATTTCTATTCAGCAGGTATTATGGCTGTACAACTATACTCTCCACTTACAGACTGCCCCAGTGCTCCAGCGGCTAGTTGTTCCTTACCGAGTTGTCCACAGAATATAATATTACCTATATTGATAGCACCTTGACTCAGGAAAAAGATGACCTAGTGAAAACAAGATAAAATAAAAATTTTAATGATTTATTTGGAATATTTTAGTATACTATCTATATTATCTATAAAGTGTTGATTTTGTAAGATAACATATTATCAAATCTAGGTCAGCTAGCATGACCTTGAACTTAATCTACATTTTGGGGATTGTTTTAACTGTTTTCTTATGAATGCTACAATGATCAAACCAATACATTACTTATAGAGTTCAGACTACTGTGAGTATCAACTCTAGGCCACGGTGATTTGTAAAACTGCAGATAAACAGGACTTTGGGCGCTATTCACATTGTATTTTGTACTTGACTCAGAGTTGAAATAAAGCACCCATCAAAATCATCATCATTTTAGGATATCTGGTAGAATGAAATCTACAAATGGGTATTGAGATTGTCAAAATGGCTGCAATATGCTATCTAAATCCAAGGCTGATCACAGCTAATCTCCATCCCTAGCCTAGCTGTTAAACCTTCAGGCTTTCTTCTGATATTACAAGTGACCGGAAGTCGATTTGCATGAACGGTGCAATGGACGACGTTTAGTATTCCATCCCTACCTCACCATGTAGGTGGTTGAACTGGTTAATATGTGAACAGAGAATCTCAGGACATGCACTTTCGCTTTTCTTTAGACTTACCGTATGAAAAACAAACACACAGCAAAGTAAAGAAAGTACATAGTCAAGTAGTTAATTAATGATATTATGATTGTGACATCTATAACAAATGACACTTAAACTTTAAAATCTCTTTAGAAACTCAAGACATGTAAACATACTTAGTTGGTGTTTTTACTACAATTGGGATACCATGGCAACAGAGGAGGTGTAATCAGGTAAATCTGGTGCAGTTGCTCATACATTGTACGAAAATTTTGTGTGGGAACCCAAGTAATGTGTCTTATACTAAAGATGTTATTTACTTTATACAAATGACCATACTCAATCCAGACAATTTTGTAGTCTTGATAGAGGCTATCTCAATCTGATTAAAATCTGATGTGGTGAAAATGGCTAGATGTCTTTATTTATCTCTATTTCCATCGCTTTGTGTTGTTTGTTTTGTTCGGAGTGATCACTGCGAGGGGAAGGGGGGTTGGGGGATAATGGATCCCAAAACATGAATGAGCTGAGATGGTTTATCTCATAAGAGTTGAAGAATATTTTTTGTCTCATACAAGCTGCAGGTAAGAAACTACGAGACAAAAAATCCCAAATGAGTATGAAATATTCCATCTTAGAATATTGGTTATATTAGTTAGAATGATACCAGTCACTTGCGAGATTTTTTTTTAAATCTCATATTCTTCAAATGATTTGAGTTTGTTATTCATTTTTAGTTTGGTGCTGGACTTTTTTCATTTTTTCCCAGTTACTAATAGTCTCAGGGTTGTACACATTCCACCATTTCAATCACTCATTCCGGTTATTACTTCGCACAAAAATACTCATTTATGTGATAAAAATATAACATTCAAATGAAAAAAGACTTGAGTATGTCTAACCATTGGTGTGTGGGATTATTTTTCTCATGCCCTTTTTTTGCTGGCAAAACTATAAAATTTAACTCAAGTATTGGTTCAGAGTGTGGGATCAAGACGACCCACACTTTTTGTCTCACACTCGCCTGCCAGGACATGAGAACACCACATCTTGATAAATGAGAAAATCACAAGAAACTGCCATAGGTTAGTGGTATGTCAAATTGGCTTAATGGACACGTAGGCTACTTGTTATGTTATGTGAATCAACTACTCCAATCCACACTGCCAGCATAGTCTTATAAATTACAAATTCGTGACTACGATGATGACGACGACAACAGTGTCCAAAGTCTGTAATGGTATTGTATTGTTATACAAGTTGCCATGTTGTTTTCACTGGCTTTTGGGTTTTTTTTTGAGTGATTTGGGTCAAGGAGTACAATTCATAGATGTCCCTGTCATTGACCCAATTTTGGTACACTGATTATATGACTTGGACGATAATTGCGTCAGCGAACATGTTGTGAATCAGAATGAATGATAAATGTGTGTGTACTCACAGTTGGCCATGATAGGTTAGATGATAAGGGATACACCATTTGATATTTGGAAGGGGGGGGGGGGGGGGGGGTAGAGGAATGTTAGAACAAATAACCCAGCTACAAATGTCAAATACCCCAGCCACCATCAACGGTATCTTAACTTTTTAAAGATTCTTGTCAGAGATTTACAACTATTGGCGAATATTTTAATTGTTGACGCCCGTATATGAACTCACCCCATGTAAGCTATCCTTGAAAATAATTAAATAAATAAATAAATAAATATATGCGAAAACAAAAACTACCATCAAATCAAATTGTGGAAAGAACTGAACTGACTTAGTACCTTGAATATTAAAATTTTTCATAATGATAAAATATTTTTAACTAGTATGGTATGCAACATTATACCAATTCCTGTAGTTCCTCCAGCACCCACCCCTACCCCCCTCCCCCACCCCACAAGACCAAATAGTTTATCCTTAAATGTATGGGTACTCACAGTAGGCCATGCTAGCTTGCTCTGTATTTTCAGTTCTGTTTTCCATCCCGACATACTTCCTTTCAAGGAACAACAACGTCCTTTCTTGCTTTCATCATTTGTCGGTGAATTTATTTCAATTTCTGCCATTGTAATATATCAGATCTGCAAAATATAATAAATTACAAGTGTGAATGAGTAAATGAATACATCAATCAATATAAATATATACAACATATTTTACCGCTGATAAACTCACTTCCATCAGCTATTTGATGTACCTCTGGAACTATACACTACAGGGTTTCGACATGTCTTCTCCGTAGCTACATTGTACCATGTGGAGTATCGGTCCACTCCAGTATAGGATTATCAAAATGAAATCAAAATGTTTTGCATTTTAACCCAGTCCTAGGATCATTTACCATTTATTGTTAGTTTCATGTTATTTGCCTCTGCGTTTTAATGTCTTTAATTTCATATTAATTGTTACCATGGTTACTGTTTTAATCTTTTGAAATGGTATCATAATTTTATTTCTTGCTTTTATATATATCACTTGTACTGTATTGCCTTTTCAGTGTTTTATCAAATTTCTTTCCAATCCTTAGTTTTCACATTTATTCACCTCTTTCTATGACAGTATCTGAAAAGTCACATTCCGGTGCATTTTATGCAAATTGCAATAAGGTTATATTATATTTAACACTATTAAATGTAAGATAAATCTACTCCGTAAATTTGTTTGTTAAAACAAACAAGCCTTCACTGAACACATACACCCCAATTGATTTGTTGTATGCAAATTTAAATTTGGCCTTGAAGATGCAGGTCAAGGTCAAAAGTCAATGTCAGAATAGAAAGCATACCTCTAACAATATGGGTATACACACTTAAATGGTGTCTCTTGATATAAAACTGAAGGTATTGCGCAATTGACTATTTGACCTTGAAGATGACGGTCAAGGTCAGTTTTCATTAGGTACTGACACTTATGAAGGTCAAAGTCAAAGGTCAAGGCATAAAAAGAAAGCGTACCATCGATAATATGAATGTAGACACTTATAGAGAGTATTGGTGACTTAAATTTCTTGAGTTATCACAGGAGGGCATTATTTCAACATGCATTTTTAAGGGTCAAAGGTCGAGGTCTCATTAGAAAGCTAATCATTGAATAGGTACTTGAATGGTGTCTCTATGTATTGTAATGTATGATGGCCATGCAAATTGTGAAATTTTAAACCTGCACTAGCAGGAACATGACTTTTTTTTCATCAAATAACCAAAGATATCTGACAATTACTTATAAAAAGATATTGTATGTGTTGATTTAGTTGTCACTAATATCTATAGGTAGTGCAGTGTAGTGGCAAGTTCAAATCTTGAGCAAGAGCTCAAAGGTTTTGATGAACTAAAATTGTCACCATGTTAAATTTTGTTTAATTAGTTAAAATCAGTTAAATTTACATGATGATTCCGTATTCCCGAGATTTATTGCTACCCTGATCAAGTAAATTGGCACCAGAGTTTCTGGCCTGAGCATAGTCTAGTTCCTGACGGACCGTATTACATACTACGTTATCTTCATACTGCAGTTTATATTATTCCTGGGAATTTAGTTTCTCTTGGTCGACAGAGAGCCTTTACAAAATGCCGGTATTAAGGCTTATATTATATATATATATATATATATATATATATATATATATATATATATATATATATATATATATATATATATATATATATATATAT